>NW_027436711.1:1680645-2014774 GCF_047716275.1 Strix uralensis | reverse complement strand
CAACATAAAATCTGGGGCTCTGTGCTTTCTTTTGTTCTGAACAAGTGTTAGTGTTTTCTGCACAAAAGCGATTCTGCGAAGCAATGTGAACACTTCTGCTTCCCAGGCACAGAGAAGGTGCTAGCAGGGAATTCTCTGCCTGCTTTTCCCCAGTACTCTGCAAGCTCTCCAGCACAACATAAAATATGGGGCTCTGTGCTTTCTTTCCTTCTGAACAAGTGTTACTGTTTTCTGCACAAAAGCGATACTGCTAAGGAATGTGAACACTTCTGTTTCCCAGGCACAGAGAAGGTGCTAGCAGGGAATTCTCTGCCTGCCTTTCCCCAGTGCTCTGCAAGCTCTCCAGGACAACATAAAATCTGGGGCTCTGTGCTTTCTTTCGTTCTGAACAAGTGTTAGTGTTTTCTGCACAAAAGCGATTCTGCGAAGCAATGTGAAGACTTCTACTTCCCAGGCACAGAGAAGGTGCTAGCAGGGAATTCTCTGCCTGCCTTTCCCCAGTGCTCTGCAAGCTCTCCAGGACAACATAAAATCTGGGGCTCTGTGCTTTCTTTCCTTCTGAACAAGTGTTACTGTTTTCTGCACAAAAGCGATTCTGCGAAGCAATGTGAACACTTCTGTTTCCCAGGCACAGAGAAGGTGCTAGCAGGGAATTCTCTGCCTGCTTTTCCCCAGTGCTCTGCAAGCTCTCCAGGACAACATAAAATCTGGGGCTCTGTGCTTTCTTTTGTTCTGAACAAGTGTTACTGTTTTCTGCACAAAAGCGATTCTGCGAAGCAATGTGAACACTTCTGCTTCCCAGGCACAGAGAAGGTGCTAGCAGGGAATTCTCTGCCTGCCTTTCCCCAGTGCTCTGCAAGCTCTCCAGGACAACATAGAATCTGGGGCTCTGTGCTTTCTTTCCTTCTGAACAAGTGTTATTGTTTTCTGCACAAAAGCGATTCTGCGAAGCAATGTGAACACTTCTGCTTCCCAGGCACAGAGAAGGTGCTAGCAGGGAATTCTCTGCCTGCCTTTCCCCAGTGCTCTGCAAGCTCTGCAGGACAACATAAAATCTGGGGCTCTGTGCTTTCTTTCGTTCTGAACAAGTGTTAGTGTTTTCTGCACAAAAGCGATTCTGCGAAGCAATGGGAACACTTCTGTTTCCCAGGCACAGAGAAGGTGCTAGCAGGGAATTCTCTGCCTGGTTTTCCCCAGTACTCTGCAAGCTCTCCAGCACAACATAAAATCTGGGGCTCTGTGCTTTCTTTCCTTCTGAACAAGTGTTACTGTTTTCTGCACAAAAGCGATACTGCGAAGCAATGTGAACACTTCTGTTTCCCAGGCACAGAGAAGGTGCTAGCAGGGAATTCTCTGCCTGCTTTTCCCCAGTGCTCTGCAAGCTCTCCAGGACAACATAAAATCTGGGGCTCTGTGCTTTCTTTCGTCTGAACAAGTGTTACTGTTTTCTGCACAAAAGCGATTCTGCGAAGCAATGTGAACAGGCACAGAGAATGTGCTAGCAGGGAATTCTCTGCCTGCTTTTCCCCAGTACTCTGCAAGCTCTCCAGCACAACATAAAATATGGGGCTCTGTGCTTTCTTTCCTTCTGAACAAGTGTTACTGTTTTCTGCACAAAAGCGATACTGCTAAGAAATGTGAACACTTCTGTTTCCCAGGCACAGAGAAGGTGCTAGCAGGGAATTCTCTGCCTGCTTTTCCCCAGTGCTCTGCAAGCTCTCCAGGACAACAGCAAATCTGGGGCTCTGTGCTTTCTTTTGTTCTGAACAAGTGTTAGTGTTTTCTGCACAAAAGCGATTCTGCGAAGCAATGTGAAGACTTCTGCTTCCCAGGCACAGAGAAGGTGCTAGCAGGGAATTCTCTGCCTGCCTTTCCCCAGTGCTCTGCAAGCTCTCCAGCACAACATAAAATCTGGGGCTCTGTGCTTTCTTTCGTTCTGAACAAGTGTTACTGTTTTCTGCACAAAAGCGATTCTGCGAAGCAATGGGAACACTTCTGTTTCCCAGGCACAGAGAAGGTGCTAGCAGGGAATTCTCTGCCTGCTTTTCCCCAGTGCTCTGCAAGCTCTCCAGCACAACATAGAATCTGGGGCTCTGTGCTTTCTTTCGTTCTGAACAAGTTTTATTGTTTTCTGCACAAAAGCGATTCTGCGAAGCAATGGGAACACTTCTGTTTCCCAGGCACAGAGAAGGTGCTAGCAGGGAATTCTCTGCCTGCTTTTCCCCAGTGCTCTGCAAGCTCTCCAGGACAACATAAAATCTGGGGCTCTGTGCTTTCTTTCGTACTGAACAAGTGTTACTGTTTTCTGCACAAAAGCGATTCTGCGAAGCAATGTGAACACTTCTGCTTCCCAGGCACAGAGAAGGTGCTAGCAGGGAATTCTCTGCCTGCTTTTCCCCAGTGCTCTGCAAGCTCTCCAGGACAACATAAAATCTGGGGCTCTGTGCTTTCTTTCGTTCTGAACAAGTGTTATTGTATTCTGCACAAAAGCGATTCTGCGAAGCAATGTGAACACTTCTGCTTCCCAGGCACAGAGAAGGTGCTAGCAGGGAATTCTCTGCCTGCTTTTCCCCAGTGCTCTGCAAGCTCTCCAGGACAACATAAAATCTGGGGCTCTGTGCTTTCTTTTGTTCTGAACAAGTGTTAGTGTTTTCTGCACAAAAGCGATTCTGCGAAGCAATGTGAACACTTCTGCTTCCCAGGCACAGAGAAGGTGCTAGCAGGGAATTCTCTGCCTGCCTTTCCCCAGTGCTCTGCAAGCTCTCCAGGACAACATAAAATCTGGGGCTCTGTGCTTTCTTTCCTTCTGAACAAGTGTTACTGTTTTCTGCACAAAAGCGATTCTGCGAAGCAATGTGAACACTTCTGTTTCCCAGGCACAGAGAAGGTGCTAGCAGGGAATTCTCTGCCTGCTTTTCCCCAGTGCTCTGCAAGCTCTCCAGGACAACATAAAATCTGGGGCTCTGTGCTTTCTTTTGTTCTGAACAAGTGTTACTGTTTTCTGCACAAAAGCGATTCTGCGAAGCAATGTGAACACTTCTGCTTCCCAGGCACAGAGAAGGTGCTAGCAGGGAATTCTCTGCCTGCCTTTCCCCAGTGCTCTGCAAGCTCTCCAGGACAACATAGAATCTGGGGCTCTGTGCTTTCTTTCCTTCTGAACAAGTGTTATTGTTTTCTGCACAAAAGCGATTCTGCGAAGCAATGTGAACACTTCTGCTTCCCAGGCACAGAGAAGGTGCTAGCAGGGAATTCTCTGCCTGCCTTTCCCCAGTGCTCTGCAAGCTCTGCAGGACAACATAAAATCTGGGGCTCTGTGCTTTCTTTCATTCTGAACAAGTGTTAGTGTTTTCTGCACAAAAGCGATTCTGCGAAGCAATGGGAACACTTCTGTTTCCCAGGCACAGAGAAGGTGCTAGCAGGGAATTCTCTGCCTGGTTTTCCCCAGTACTCTGCAAGCTCTCCAGCACAACATAAAATATGGGGCTCTGTGCTTTCTTTCCTTCTGAACAAGTGTTACTGTTTTCTGCACAAAAGCGATACTGCGAAGCAATGTGAACACTTCTGTTTCCCAGGCACAGAGAAGGTGCTAGCAGGGAATTCTCTGCCTGCTTTTCCCCAGTGCTCTGCAAGCTCTCCAGGACAACATAAATTCTGGGGCTCTGTGCTTTCTTTTGTTCTGAACAAGTGTTACTGTTTTCTGCACAAAAGCGATTCTGCGAAGCAATGTGAACAGGCACAGAGAATGTGCTAGCAGGGAATTCTCTGCCTGCTTTTCCCCAGTGCTCTGCAAGCTCTCCAGGACAACATAAAATCTGGGGCTCTGTGCTTTCTTTCGTTCTGAACAAGTATTACTGTTTTCTGCACAAAAGCGATTCTGCGAAGCAATGGGAACACTTCTGTTTCCCAGGCACAGAGAAGGTGCTAGCAGGGAATTCTCTGCCTGCTTTTCCCCAGTGCTCTGCAAGCTCTCCAGGACAACATAAAATCTGGGGCTCTGTGCTTTCTTTCGTACTGAACAAGTGTTACTGTTTTCTGCACAAAAGCGATTCTGTGAAGCAATGTGAACACTTCTGCTTCCCAGGCACAGAGAAGGTGCTAGCAGGGAATTCTCTGCCTGCTTTTCCCCAGTGCTCTGCAAGCTCTGCAGGACAACATAAAATCTGGGGCTCTGTGCTTTCTTTCGTTCTGAACAAATGTTACTGTTTTCTGCACAAAAGCGATTCTGCCAAGCAATGTGAACACTTCTGCTTCCCAGGCACAGAGAAGGTGCTAGCAGGGAATTCTCTGCCTGCTTTTCCCCAGTACTCTGCAAGCTCTCCAGCACAACATAAAATCTGGGGCTCTGTGCTTTCTTTCCTTCTGAACAAGTGTTACTGTTTTCTGCACAAAAGCGATACTGCGAAGCAATGTGAACACTTCTGTTTCCCAGGCACAGAGAAGGTGCTAGCAGGGAATTCTCTGCCTGCTTTTCCCCAGTACTCTGCAAGCTCTCCAGCACAACATAAAATCTGGGGCTCTGTGCTTTCTTTCCTTCTGAACAAGTGTTACTGTTTTCTGCACAAAAGCGATACTGCGAAGCAATGTGAACACTTCTGTTTCCCAGGCACAGAGAAAGTGCTAGCAGGGAATTCTCTGCCTGCTTTTCCCCAGTGCTCTGCAAGCTCTCCAGGACAACATAAAATCTGGGGCTCTGTGCTTTCTTTCGTCTGAACAAGTGTTACTGTTTTCTGCACAAAAGCGATTCTGCGAAGCAATGTGAACAGGCACAGAGAATGTGCTAGCAGGGAATTCTCTGCCTGCTTTTCCCCAGTACTCTGCAAGCTCTCCAGCACAACATAAAATCTGGGGCTCTGTGCTTTCTTTTGTTCTGAACAAGTGTTACTGTTTTCTGCACAAAAGCGATACTGCTAAGAAATGTGAACACTTCTGTTTCCCAGGCACAGAGAAGGTGCTAGCAGGGAATTCTCTGCCTGCTTTTCCCCAGTGCTCTGCAAGCTCTCCAGGACAACAGCAAATCTGGGGCTCTGTGCTTTCTTTTGTTCTGAACAAGTGTTAGTGTTTTCTGCACAAAAGCGATTCTGCGAAGCAATGTGAAGACTTCTGCTTCCCAGGCACAGAGAAGGTGCTAGCAGGGAATTCTCTGCCTGCCTTTCCCCAGTGCTCTGCAAGCTCTCCAGGACAACATAAAATCTGGGGCTCTGTGCTTTCTTTCGTTCTGAACAAGTGTTACTGTTTTCTGCACAAAAGCGATTCTGCGAAGCAATGGGAACACTTCTGTTTCCCAGGCACAGAGAAGGTGCTAGCAGGGAATTCTCTGCCTGCTTTTCCCCAGTGCTCTGCAAGCTCTCCAGCACAACATAGAATCTGGGGCTCTGTGCTTTCTTTCGTTCTGAACAAGTGTTATTGTTTTCTGCACAAAAGCGATTCTGCGAAGCAATGGGAACACTTCTGTTTCCCAGGCACAGAGAAGGTGCTAGCAGGGAATTCTCTGCCTGCTTTTCCCCAGTGCTCTGCAAGCTCTCCAGGGCAACATAAAATCTGGGGCTCTGTGCTTTCTTTCGTACTGAACAAGTGTTACTGTTTTCTGCACAAAAGCGATTCTGCGAAGCAATGTGAACACTTCTGCTTCCCAGGCACAGAGAAGGTGCTAGCAGGAAATTCTCTGCCTGCTTTTCCCCAGTTCTCTGCAAGCTCTCCAGGACAACATAAAATCTGGGGCTCTGTGCTTTCTTTCGTTCTGAACAAGTGTTATTGTATTCTGCACAAAAGCGATTCTGCGAAGCAATGTGAACACTTCTGCTTCCCAGGCACAGAGAAGGTGCTAGCAGGGAATTCTCTGCCTGCTTTTCCCCAGTGCTCTGCAAGCTCTCCAGGACAACATAAAATCTGGGGCTCTGTGCTTTCTTTTGTTCTGAACAAGTGTTAGTGTTTTCTGCACAAAAGCGATTCTGCGAAGCAATGTGAACACTTCTGCTTCCCAGGCACAGAGAAGGTGCTAGCAGGGAATTCTCTGCCTGCTTTTCCCCAGTACTCTGCAAGCTCTCCAGCACAACATAAAATATGGGGCTCTGTGCTTTCTTTCCTTCTGAACAAGTGTTACTGTTTTCTGCACAAAAGCGATACTGCTAAGGAATGTGAACACTTCTGTTTCCCAGGCACAGAGAAGGTGCTAGCAGGGAATTCTCTGCCTGCCTTTCCCCAGTGCTCTGCAAGCTCTCCAGGACAACATAAAATCTGGGGCTCTGTGCTTTCTTTCGTTCTGAACAAGTGTTAGTGTTTTCTGCACAAAAGCGATTCTGCGAAGCAATGTGAAGACTTCTACTTCCCAGGCACAGAGAAGGTGCTAGCAGGGAATTCTCTGCCTGCCTTTCCCCAGTGCTCTGCAAGCTCTCCAGGACAACATAAAATCTGGGGCTCTGTGCTTTCTTTCCTTCTGAACAAGTGTTACTGTTTTCTGCACAAAAGCGATTCTGCGAAGCAATGTGAACACTTCTGTTTCCCAGGCACAGAGAAGGTGCTAGCAGGGAATTCTCTGCCTGCTTTTCCCCAGTGCTCTGCAAGCTCTCCAGGACAACATAAAATCTGGGGCTCTGTGCTTTCTTTTGTTCTGAACAAGTGTTACTGTTTTCTGCACAAAAGCGATTCTGCGAAGCAATGTGAACACTTCTGCTTCCCAGGCACAGAGAAGGTGCTAGCAGGGAATTCTCTGCCTGCCTTTCCCCAGTGCTCTGCAAGCTCTCCAGGACAACATAGAATCTGGGGCTCTGTGCTTTCTTTCCTTCTGAACAAGTGTTATTGTTTTCTGCACAAAAGCGATTCTGCGAAGCAATGTGAACACTTCTGCTTCCCAGGCACAGAGAAGGTGCTAGCAGGGAATTCTCTGCCTGCCTTTCCCCAGTGCTCTGCAAGCTCTGCAGGACAACATAAAATCTGGGGCTCTGTGCTTTCTTTCGTTCTGAACAAGTGTTAGTGTTTTCTGCACAAAAGCGATTCTGCGAAGCAATGGGAACACTTCTGTTTCCCAGGCACAGAGAAGGTGCTAGCAGGGAATTCTCTGCCTGGTTTTCCCCAGTACTCTGCAAGCTCTCCAGCACAACATAAAATATGGGGCTCTGTGCTTTCTTTCCTTCTGAACAAGTGTTACTGTTTTCTGCACAAAAGCGATACTGCGAAGCAATGTGAACACTTCTGTTTCCCAGGCACAGAGAAGGTGCTAGCAGGGAATTCTCTGCCTGCTTTTCCCCAGTGCTCTGCAAGCTCTCCAGGACAACATAAATTCTGGGGCTCTGTGCTTTCTTTTGTTCTGAACAAGTGTTACTGTTTTCTGCACAAAAGCGATTCTGCGAAGCAATGTGAACACTTCTGCTTCCCAGGCACAGAGAAGGTGCTAGCAGGGAATTCTCTGCCTGCCTTTCCCCAGTGCTCTGCAAGCTCTCCAGGACAACATAAAATCTGGGGCTCTGTGCTTTCTTTCGTTCTGAACAAGTGTTAGTGTTTTCTGCACAAAAGCGATTCTGCGAAGCAATGGGAACACTTCTGTTTCCCAGGCACAGAGAAGGTGCTAGCAGGGAATTCTCTGCCTGCCTTTCCCCAGTGCTCTGCAAGCTCTCCAGGACAACATAAAATCTGGGGCTCTGTGCTTTCTTTCGTCTGAACAAGTGTTACTGTTTTCTGCACAAAAGCGATTCTGCGAAGCAATGTGAACAGGCACAGAGAATGTGCTAGCAGGGAATTCTCTGCCTGCTTTTCCCCAGTGCTCTGCAAGCTCTCCAGGACAACATAAAATCTGGGGCTCTGTGCTTTCTTTCGTTCTGAACAAGTATTACTGTTTTCTGCACAAAAGCGATTCTGCGAAGCAATGGGAACACTTCTGTTTCCCAGGCACAGAGAAGGTGCTAGCAGGGAATTCTCTGCCTGTTTTTCCTCAGTGCTCTGCAAGCTCTCCAGGACAACATAAAATCTGGGGCTCTGTGCTTTCTTTCGTACTGAACAAGTGTTACTGTTTTCTGCACAAAAGCGATTCTGTGAAGCAATGTGAACACTTCTGCTTCCCAGGCACAGAGAAGGTGCTAGCAGGGAATTCTCTGCCTGCTTTTCCCCAGTGCTCTGCAAGCTCTCCAGGACAACATAAAATCTGGGGCTCTGTGCTTTCTTTCGTTCTGAACAAGTGTTACTGTTTTCTGCACAAAAGCGATTCTGCCAAGCAATGTGAACACTTCTGCTTCCCAGGCACAGAGAAGGTGCTAGCAGGGAATTATCTGCCTGCTTTTCCCCAGTGCTCTGCAAGCTCTCCAGGACAACATAAAATCTGGGGCTCTGTGCTTTCTTTCGTTCTGAACAAGTGTTACTGTTTTCTGCACAAAAGCGATACTGCTAAGAAATGTGAACACTTCTGTTTCCCAGGCACAGAGAAGGTGCTAGCAGGGAATTCTCTGCCTGCTTTTCCCCAGTGATCTGTAAGCTCTCCAGGACATCATAAAATCTGGGGCTCTGTGCTTTCTTTCGTTCTGAACAAGTGTTACTGTTTTCTGCACAAAAGCGATTCTGCGAAGGAATGTGATAAGGCACAGAGAAGGTGCTAGCAGGGAATTCTCTGCCTGCCTTTCCCCAGTGCTCTGCAAGCTCTCCAGGACAACATAAAATCTGGGGCTCTGTGCTTTCTTTTGTTCTGAACAAGTGTTACTCTTTTCTGCACAAAAGCGATTCTGCGAAGCAATGTGAACACTTCTGCTTCCCAGGCACAGAGAAGGTGCTAGCAGGGAATTCTCTGCCTGCCTTTCCCCAGTGCTCTGCAAGCTCTCCAGGACAACATAAAATCTGGGGCTCTGTGCTTTCTTTCGTTCTGAACAAGTGTTACTGTTTTCTGCACAAAAGCGATTCTGTGAAGCAATGTGAACACTTCTGCTTCCCAGGCACAGAGAAGGTGCTAGCAGGGAATTCTCTGCCTGCCTTTCCCCAGTGCTCTGCAAGCTCTCCAGGACAACATAAAATCTGGGGCTCTGTGCTTTCTTTCGTCTGAACAAGTGTTACTGTTTTCTGCACAAAAGCGATTCTGCGAAGTAATGTGAACAGGCACAGAGAAGGTGCTAGCAGGGAATTCTCTGCCTGCCTTTCCCCAGTGCTCTGCAAGCTCTCCAGGACAACATAAAATCTGGGGCTCTGTGCTTTCTTTCGTTCTGAACAAGTGTTATTGTTTTCTGCACAAAAGCGATTCTGCGAAGCAATGTGAACACTTCTGCTTCCCAGGCACAGAGAAGGTGCTAGCAGGGAATTCTCTGCCTGCCTTTCCCCAGTGCTCTGCAAGCTCTCCAGGACAACATAAAATCTGGGGCTCTGTGCTTTCTTTTGTTCTGAACAAGTGTTACTGTTTTCTGCACAAAAGCCATTCTGCGAAGCAATGTGAACACTTCTGCTTCCCAGTCACATAGAAGGTGCTAGCAGGGAATTCTCTGCCTGCCTTTCCCCAGTGCTCTGCAAGCTCTCCAGGACAACATAAAATCTGGGGCTCTGTGCTTTCTTTCGTCTCAACAAGTGTTACTGTTTTCTGCACAAAAGCGATTCTGCGAAGCAATGTGAACAGGCACAGAGAATGTGCTAGCAGGGAATTCTCTGCCTGCCTTTCCCCAGTGCTCTGCAAGCTCTCCAGCACAACATAAAATCTGGGGCTCTGTGCTTTCTTTCGTTCTGAACAAGTGTTACTGTTTTCTGCACAAAAGCGATTCTGCGAAGCAATGGGAACACTTCTCTTTCCCAGGCACAGAGAAGGTGCTAGCAGGGAATTCTCTGCCTGCTTTTCCCCAGTACTCTGCAAGCTCTCCAGGACAACATAGAATCTGGGGCTCTGTGCTTTCTTTCGTTCTGAACAAGTGTTATTGTTTTCTGCACAAAAGCGATTCTGCCAAGCAATGTGAACACTTCTGCTTCCCAGGCACAGAGAAGGTGCTAGCAGGGAATTCTCTGCCTGCCTTTCCCCAGTGCTCTGCACGCTCTGCAGGACAACATAAAATCTGGGGCTCTGTGCTTTCTTTCGTTCTGAACAAGTGTTACTGTTTTCTGCACAAAAGCGATTCTGCGAAGCAATGGGAACACTTCTGTTTCCCAGGCACAGAGAAGGTGCTAGCAGGGAATTCTCTGCTTGCTTTTCCCCAGTGCTCTGCAAGCTCTCCAGGACAACATAAAATCTGGGGCTCTGTGCTTTCTTTCGTCTGAACAAGTGTTACTGTTTTCTGCACAAAAGCGATTCTGCGAAGGAATGTGAACAGGCACAGAGAAGGTGCTAGCAGGGAATTCTCTGCCTGCCTTTCCCCAGTGCTCTGCAAGCTCTCCAGGACAACATAAAATCTGGGGCTCTGTGCTTTCTTTCGTCTCAACAAGTGTTACTGTTTTCTGCACAAAAGCGATTCTGCGAAGCAATGTGAACAGGCACAGAGAAGGTGCTAGCAGGGAATTCTCTGCCTGCTTTTCCCCAGTACTCTGCAAGCTCTCCAGGACAACATAAAATCTGGGGCTCTGTGCTTTCTTTCGTTCTGAACAAGTGTTACTGTTTTCTGCACAAAAGCGATACTGCCAAGCAATGTGAACACTTCTGTTTCCCAGGCACAGAGAAGGTGCTAGCAGGGAATTCTCTGCCTGCTTTTCCCCAGTGATCTGTAAGCTCTCCAGGACATCATAAAATCTGGGGCTCTGTGCTTTCTTTCGTTCTGAACAAGTGTTACTGTTTTCTGCACAAAAGCGATTCTGCGAAGGAATGTGATAAGGCACAGAGAAGGTGCTAGCAGGGAATTCTCTGCCTGCCTTTCCCCAGTGCTCTGCAAGCTCTCCAGGACAACATAAAATCTGGGGCTCTGTGCTTTCTTTTGTTCTGAACAAGTGTTACTCTTTTCTGCACAAAAGCGATTCTGCGAAGCAATGTGAACACTTCTGCTTCCCAGGCACAGAGAAGGTGCTAGCAGGGAATTCTCTGCCTGCCTTTCCCCAGTGCTCTGCAAGCTCTCCAGGACAACATAAAATCTGGGGCTCTGTGCTTTCTTTCGTTCTGAACAAGTGTTACTGTTTTCTGCACAAAAGCGATTCTGCCAAGCAATGTGAACACTTCTGCTTCCCAGGCACAGAGAAGGTGCTAGCAGGGAATTCTCTGCCTGCCTTTCCCCAGTGCTCTGCAAGCTCTCCAGGACAACATAAAATCTGGGGCTCTGTGCTTTCTTTCGTCTGAACAAGTGTTACTGTTTTCTGCACAAAAGCGATTCTGCGAAGTAATGTGAACAGGCACAGAGAAGGTGCTAGCAGGGAATTCTCTGCCTGCCTTTCCCCAGTGCTCTGCAAGCTCTCCAGGACAACATAAAATCTGGGGCTCTGTGCTTTCTTTCGTTCTGAACAAGTGTTACTGTTTTCTGCACAAAAGCGATTCTGCCAAGCAATGTGAACATTTCTGCTTCCCAGGCACAGAGAAGGTGCTAGCAGGGAATTCTCTGCCTGCTTTTCCCCAGTACTCTGCAAGCTCTCCAGCACAACATAAAATCTGGGGCTCTGTGCTTTCTTTCCTTCTGAACAAGTGTTACTGTTTTCTGCACAAAAGCGATACTGCTAAGAAATGTGAACACTTCTGTTTCCCAGGCACAGAGAAGGTGCTAGCAGGGAATTCTCTGCCTGCTTTTCCCCAGTGCTCTGCAAGCTCTCCAGGACAACAGCAAATCTGGGGCTCTGTGCTTTCTTTTGTTCTGAACAAGTGTTAGTGTTTTCTGCACAAAAGCGATTCTGCGAAGCAATGTGAAGACTTCTGCTTCCCAGGCACAGAGAAGGTGCTAGCAGGGAACTCTCTGCCTGCCTTTCCCCAGTGCTCTGCAAGCTCTCCAGGACAACATAAAATCTGGGGCTCTGTGCTTTCTTTCGTTCTGAACAAGTGTTACTGTTTTCTGCACAAAAGCGATTCTGCGAAGCAATGGGAACACTTCTGTTTCCCAGGCACAGAGAAGGTGCTAGCAGGGAATTCTCTGCCTGCTTTTCCCCAGTGCTCTGCAAGCTCTCCAGCACAACATAGAATCTGGGGCTCTGTGCTTTCTTTCGTTCTGAACAAGTGTTATTGTTTTCTGCACAAAAGCGATTCTGCGAAGCAATGGGAACACTTCTGTTTCCCAGGCACAGAGAAGGTGCTAGCAGGGAATTCTCTGCCTGCTTTTCCCCAGTGCTCTGCAAGCTCTCCAGGACAACATAAAATCTGGGGCTCTGTGCTTTCTTTCGTACTGAACAAGTGTTACTGTTTTCTGCACAAAAGCGATTCTGCGAAGCAATGTGAACACTTCTGCTTCCCAGGCACAGAGAAGGTGCTAGCAGGAAATTCTCTGCCTGCTTTTCCCCAGTTCTCTGCAAGCTCTCCAGGACAACATAAAATCTGGGGCTCTGTGCTTTCTTTCGTTCTGAACAAGTGTTATTGTATTCTGCACAAAAGCGATTCTGCGAAGCAATGTGAACACTTCTGCTTCCCAGGCACAGAGAAGGTGCTAGCAGGGAATTCTCTGCCTGCTTTTCCCCAGTGCTCTGCAAGCTCTCCAGGACAACATAAAATCTGGGGCTCTGTGCTTTCTTTTGTTCTGAACAAGTGTTAGTGTTTTCTGCACAAAAGCGATTCTGCGAAGCAATGTGAACACTTCTGCTTCCCAGGCACAGAGAAGGTGCTAGCAGGGAATTCTCTGCCTGCTTTTCCCCAGTACTCTGCAAGCTCTCCAGGACAACATAAAATATGGGGCTCTGTGCTTTCTTTCCTTCTGAACAAGTGTTACTGTTTTCTGCACAAAAGCGATACTGCTAAGGAATGTGAACACTTCTGTTTCCCAGGCACAGAGAAGGTGCTAGCAGGGAATTCTCTGCCTGCCTTTCCCCAGTGCTCTGCAAGCTCTCCAGGACAACATAAAATCTGGGGCTCTGTGCTTTCTTTCGTTCTGAACAAGTGTTAGTGTTTTCTGCACAAAAGCGATTCTGCGAAGCAATGTGAAGACTTCTACTTCCCAGGCACAGAGAAGGTGCTAGCAGGGAATTCTCTGCCTGCCTTTCCCCAGTGCTCTGCAAGCTCTCCAGGACAACATAAAATCTGGGGCTCTGTGCTTTCTTTCCTTCTGAACAAGTGTTACTGTTTTCTGCACAAAAGCGATTCTGCGAAGCAATGTGAACACTTCTGTTTCCCAGGCACAGAGAAGGTGCTAGCAGGGAATTCTCTGCCTGCTTTTCCCCAGTGCTCTGCAAGCTCTCCAGGACAACATAAAATCTGGGGCTCTGTGCTTTCTTTTGTTCTGAACAAGTGTTACTGTTTTCTGCACAAAAGCGATTCTGCGAAGCAATGTGAACACTTCTGCTTCCCAGGCACAGAGAAGGTGCTAGCAGGGAATTCTCTGCCTGCCTTTCCCCAGTGCTCTGCAAGCTCTCCAGGACAACATAGAATCTGGGGCTCTGTGCTTTCTTTCCTTCTGAACAAGTGTTATTGTTTTCTGCACAAAAGCGATTCTGCGAAGCAATGTGAACACTTCTGCTTCCCAGGCACAGAGAAGGTGCTAGCAGGGAATTCTCTGCCTGCCTTTCCCCAGTGCTCTGCAAGCTCTGCAGGACAACATAAAATCTGGGGCTCTGTGCTTTCTTTCGTTCTGAACAAGTGTTAGTGTTTTCTGCACAAAAGCGATTCTGCGAAGCAATGGGAACACTTCTGTTTCCCAGGCACAGAGAAGGTGCTAGCAGGGAATTCTCTGCCTGGTTTTCCCCAGTACTCTGCAAGCTCTCCAGCACAACATAAAATCTGGGGCTCTGTGCTTTCTTTCCTTCTGAACAAGTGTTACTGTTTTCTGCACAAAAGCGATACTGCGAAGCAATGTGAACACTTCTGTTTCCCAGGCACAGAGAAGGTGCTAGCAGGGAATTCTCTGCCTGCTTTTCCCCAGTGCTCTGCAAGCTCTCCAGGACAACATAAAATCTGGGGCTCTGTGCTTTCTTTCGTCTGAACAAGTGTTACTGTTTTCTGCACAAAAGCGATTCTGCGAAGCAATGTGAACAGGCACAGAGAATGTGCTAGCAGGGAATTCTCTGCCTGCTTTTCCCCAGTACTCTGCAAGCTCTCCAGCACAACATAAAATATGGGGCTCTGTGCTTTCTTTCCTTCTGAACAAGTGTTACTGTTTTCTGCACAAAAGCGATACTGCTAAGAAATGTGAACACTTCTGTTTCCCAGGCACAGAGAAGGTGCTAGCAGGGAATTCTCTGCCTGCTTTTCCCCAGTGCTCTGCAAGCTCTCCAGGACAACAGCAAATCTGGGGCTCTGTGCTTTCTTTTGTTCTGAACAAGTGTTAGTGTTTTCTGCACAAAAGCGATTCTGCGAAGCAATGTGAAGACTTCTGCTTCCCAGGCACAGAGAAGGTGCTAGCAGGGAATTCTCTGCCTGCCTTTCCCCAGTGCTCTGCAAGCTCTCCAGCACAACATAAAATCTGGGGCTCTGTGCTTTCTTTCGTTCTGAACAAGTGTTACTGTTTTCTGCACAAAAGCGATTCTGCGAAGCAATGGGAACACTTCTGTTTCCCAGGCACAGAGAAGGTGCTAGCAGGGAATTCTCTGCCTGCTTTTCCCCAGTGCTCTGCAAGCTCTCCAGCACAACATAGAATCTGGGGCTCTGTGCTTTCTTTCGTTCTGAACAAGTTTTATTGTTTTCTGCACAAAAGCGATTCTGCGAAGCAATGGGAACACTTCTGTTTCCCAGGCACAGAGAAGGTGCTAGCAGGGAATTCTCTGCCTGCTTTTCCCCAGTGCTCTGCAAGCTCTCCAGGACAACATAAAATCTGGGGCTCTGTGCTTTCTTTCGTACTGAACAAGTGTTACTGTTTTCTGCACAAAAGCGATTCTGCGAAGCAATGTGAACACTTCTGCTTCCCAGGCACAGAGAAGGTGCTAGCAGGAAATTCTCTGCCTGCTTTTCCCCAGTTCTCTGCAAGCTCTCCAGGACAACATAAAATCTGGGGCTCTGTGCTTTCTTTCGTTCTGAACAAGTGTTATTGTATTCTGCACAAAAGCGATTCTGCGAAGCAATGTGAACACTTCTGCTTCCCAGGCACAGAGAAGGTGCTAGCAGGGAATTCTCTGCCTGCTTTTCCCCAGTGCTCTGCAAGCTCTCCAGGACAACATAAAATCTGGGGCTCTGTGCTTTCTTTTGTTCTGAACAAGTGTTAGTGTTTTCTGCACAAAAGCGATTCTGCGAAGCAATGTGAACACTTCTGCTTCCCAGGCACAGAGAAGGTGCTAGCAGGGAATTCTCTGCCTGCCTTTCCCCAGTGCTCTGCAAGCTCTCCAGGACAACATAAAATCTGGGGCTCTGTGCTTTCTTTCCTTCTGAACAAGTGTTACTGTTTTCTGCACAAAAGCGATTCTGCGAAGCAATGTGAACACTTCTGTTTCCCAGGCACAGAGAAGGTGCTAGCAGGGAATTCTCTGCCTGCTTTTCCCCAGTGCTCTGCAAGCTCTCCAGGACAACATAAAATCTGGGGCTCTGTGCTTTCTTTTGTTCTGAACAAGTGTTACTGTTTTCTGCACAAAAGCGATTCTGCGAAGCAATGTGAACACTTCTGCTTCCCAGGCACAGAGAAGGTGCTAGCAGGGAATTCTCTGCCTGCCTTTCCCCAGTGCTCTGCAAGCTCTCCAGGACAACATAGAATCTGGGGCTCTGTGCTTTCTTTCCTTCTGAACAAGTGTTATTGTTTTCTGCACAAAAGCGATTCTGCGAAGCAATGTGAACACTTCTGCTTCCCAGGCACAGAGAAGGTGCTAGCAGGGAATTCTCTGCCTGCCTTTCCCCAGTGCTCTGCAAGCTCTGCAGGACAACATAAAATCTGGGGCTCTGTGCTTTCTTTCATTCTGAACAAGTGTTAGTGTTTTCTGCACAAAAGCGATTCTGCGAAGCAATGGGAACACTTCTGTTTCCCAGGCACAGAGAAGGTGCTAGCAGGGAATTCTCTGCCTGGTTTTCCCCAGTACTCTGCAAGCTCTCCAGCACAACATAAAATATGGGGCTCTGTGCTTTCTTTCCTTCTGAACAAGTGTTACTGTTTTCTGCACAAAAGCGATACTGCGAAGCAATGTGAACACTTCTGTTTCCCAGGCACAGAGAAGGTGCTAGCAGGGAATTCTCTGCCTGCTTTTCCCCAGTGCTCTGCAAGCTCTCCAGGACAACATAAATTCTGGGGCTCTGTGCTTTCTTTTGTTCTGAACAAGTGTTACTGTTTTCTGCACAAAAGCGATTCTGCGAAGCAATGTGAACACTTCTGCTTCCCAGGCACAGAGAAGGTGCTAGCAGGGAATTCTCTGCCTGCCTTTCCCCAGTGCTCTGCAAGCTCTCCAGGACAACATAAAATCTGGGGCTCTGTGCTTTCTTTCGTTCTGAACAAGTGTTAGTGTTTTCTGCACAAAAGCGATTCTGCGAAGCAATGGGAACACTTCTGTTTCCCAGGCACAGAGAAGGTGCTAGCAGGGAATTCTCTGCCTGCCTTTCCCCAGTGCTCTGCAAGCTCTCCAGGACAACATAAAATCTGGGGCTCTGTGCTTTCTTTCGTCTGAACAAGTGTTACTGTTTTCTGCACAAAAGCGATTCTGCGAAGCAATGTGAACAGGCACAGAGAATGTGCTAGCAGGGAATTCTCTGCCTGCTTTTCCCCAGTGCTCTGCAAGCTCTCCAGGACAACATAAAATCTGGGGCTCTGTGCTTTCTTTCGTTCTGAACAAGTATTACTGTTTTCTGCACAAAAGCGATTCTGCGAAGCAATGGGAACACTTCTGTTTCCCAGGCACAGAGAAGGTGCTAGCAGGGAATTCTCTGCCTGCTTTTCCCCAGTGCTCTGCAAGCTCTCCAGGACAACATAAAATCTGGGGCTCTGTGCTTTCTTTCGTACTGAACAAGTGTTACTGTTTTCTGCACAAAAGCGATTCTGTGAAGCAATGTGAACACTTCTGCTTCCCAGGCACAGAGAAGGTGCTAGCAGGGAATTCTCTGCCTGCTTTTCCCCAGTGCTCTGCAAGCTCTCCAGGACAACATAAAATCTGGGGCTCTGTGCTTTCTTTCGTTCTGAACAAATGTTACTGTTTTCTGCACAAAAGCGATTCTGCCAAGCAATGTGAACACTTCTGCTTCCCAGGCACAGAGAAGGTGCTAGCAGGGAATTCTCTGCCTGCTTTTCCCCAGTACTCTGCAAGCTCTCCAGCACAACATAAAATCTGGGGCTCTGTGCTTTCTTTCCTTCTGAACAAGTGTTACTGTTTTCTGCACAAAAGCGATACTGCGAAGCAATGTGAACACTTCTGTTTCCCAGGCACAGAGAAGGTGCTAGCAGGGAATTCTCTGCCTGCTTTTCCCCAGTACTCTGCAAGCTCTCCAGCACAACATAAAATCTGGGGCTCTGTGCTTTCTTTCCTTCTGAACAAGTGTTACTGTTTTCTGCACAAAAGCGATACTGCGAAGCAATGTGAACACTTCTGTTTCCCAGGCACAGAGAAAGTGCTAGCAGGGAATTCTCTGCCTGCTTTTCCCCAGTGCTCTGCAAGCTCTCCAGGACAACATAAAATCTGGGGCTCTGTGCTTTCTTTTGTTCTGAACAAGTGTTACTGTTTTCTGCACAAAAGCGATTCTGCGAAGCAATGTGAACAGGCACAGAGAATGTGCTAGCAGGGAATTCTCTGCCTGCTTTTCCCCAGTACTCTGCAAGCTCTCCAGCACAACATAAAATCTGGGGCTCTGTGCTTTCTTTTGTTCTGAACAAGTGTTACTGTTTTCTGCACAAAAGCGATACTGCTAAGAAATGTGAACACTTCTGTTTCCCAGGCACAGAGAAGGTGCTAGCAGGGAATTCTCTGCCTGCTTTTCCCCAGTGCTCTGCAAGCTCTCCAGGACAACATAAAATCTGGGGCTCTGTGCTTTCTTTTGTTCTGAACAAGTGTTACTGTTTTCTGCACAAAAGCGATTCTGCGAAGCAATGTGAACACTTCTGCTTCCCAGGCACAGAGAAGGTGCTAGCAGGGAATTCTCTGCCTGCCTTTCCCCAGTGCTCTGCAAGCTCTCCAGGACAACATAGAATCTGGGGCTCTGTGCTTTCTTTCCTTCTGAACAAGTGTTATTGTTTTCTGCACAAAAGCGATTCTGCGAAGCAATGTGAACACTTCTGCTTCCCAGGCACAGAGAAGGTGCTAGCAGGGAATTCTCTGCCTGCCTTTCCCCAGTGCTCTGCAAGCTCTGCAGGACAACATAAAATCTGGGGCTCTGTGCTTTCTTTCATTCTGAACAAGTGTTAGTGTTTTCTGCACAAAAGCGATTCTGCGAAGCAATGGGAACACTTCTGTTTCCCAGGCACAGAGAAGGTGCTAGCAGGGAATTCTCTGCCTGGTTTTCCCCAGTACTCTGCAAGCTCTCCAGCACAACATAAAATATGGGGCTCTGTGCTTTCTTTCCTTCTGAACAAGTGTTACTGTTTTCTGCACAAAAGCGATACTGCGAAGCAATGTGAACACTTCTGTTTCCCAGGCACAGAGAAGGTGCTAGCAGGGAATTCTCTGCCTGCTTTTCCCCAGTGCTCTGCAAGCTCTCCAGGACAACATAAATTCTGGGGCTCTGTGCTTTCTTTTGTTCTGAACAAGTGTTACTGTTTTCTGCACAAAAGCGATTCTGCGAAGCAATGTGAACACTTCTGCTTCCCAGGCACAGAGAAGGTGCTAGCAGGGAATTCTCTGCCTGCCTTTCCCCAGTGCTCTGCAAGCTCTCCAGGACAACATAAAATCTGGGGCTCTGTGCTTTCTTTCGTTCTGAACAAGTGTTAGTGTTTTCTGCACAAAAGCGATTCTGCGAAGCAATGGGAACACTTCTGTTTCCCAGGCACAGAGAAGGTGCTAGCAGGGAATTCTCTGCCTGCCTTTCCCCAGTGCTCTGCAAGCTCTCCAGGACAACATAAAATCTGGGGCTCTGTGCTTTCTTTCGTCTGAACAAGTGTTACTGTTTTCTGCACAAAAGCGATTCTGCGAAGCAATGTGAACAGGCACAGAGAAGGTGCTAGCAGGGAATTCTCTGCCTGCTTTTCCCCAGTGCTCTGCAAGCTCTCCAGGACAACATAAAATCTGGGGCTCTGTGCTTTCTTTCGTTCTGAACAAGTATTACTGTTTTCTGCACAAAAGCGATTCTGCGAAGCAATGGGAACACTTCTGTTTCCCAGGCACAGAGAAGGTGCTAGCAGGGAATTCTCTGCCTGCTTTTCCCCAGTGCTCTGCAAGCTCTCCAGGACAACATAAAATCTGGGGCTCTGTGCTTTCTTTCGTACTGAACAAGTGTTACTGTTTTCTGCACAAAAGCGATTCTGTGAAGCAATGTGAACACTTCTGCTTCCCAGGCACAGAGAAGGTGCTAGCAGGGAATTCTCTGCCTGCTTTTCCCCAGTGCTCTGCAAGCTCTCCAGGACAACATAAAATCTGGGGCTCTGTGCTTTCTTTCGTTCTGAACAAATGTTACTGTTTTCTGCACAAAAGCGATTCTGCCAAGCAATGTGAACACTTCTGCTTCCCAGGCACAGAGAAGGTGCTAGCAGGGAATTCTCTGCCTGCTTTTCCCCAGTACTCTGCAAGCTCTCCAGCACAACATAAAATCTGGGGCTCTGTGCTTTCTTTCCTTCTGAACAAGTGTTACTGTTTTCTGCACAAAAGCGATACTGCGAAGCAATGTGAACACTTCTGTTTCCCAGGCACAGAGAAGGTGCTAGCAGGGAATTCTCTGCCTGCTTTTCCCCAGTACTCTGCAAGCTCTCCAGCACAACATAAAATCTGGGGCTCTGTGCTTTCTTTCCTTCTGAACAAGTGTTACTGTTTTCTGCACAAAAGCGATACTGCGAAGCAATGTGAACACTTCTGTTTCCCAGGCACAGAGAAAGTGCTAGCAGGGAATTCTCTGCCTGCTTTTCCCCAGTGCTCTGCAAGCTCTCCAGGACAACATAAAATCTGGGGCTCTGTGCTTTCTTTCGTCTGAACAAGTGTTACTGTTTTCTGCACAAAAGCGATTCTGCGAAGCAATGTGAACAGGCACAGAGAATGTGCTAGCAGGGAATTCTCTGCCTGCTTTTCCCCAGTACTCTGCAAGCTCTCCAGCACAACATAAAATCTGGGGCTCTGTGCTTTCTTTTGTTCTGAACAAGTGTTACTGTTTTCTGCACAAAAGCGATACTGCTAAGAAATGTGAACACTTCTGTTTCCCAGGCACAGAGAAGGTGCTAGCAGGGAATTCTCTGCCTGCTTTTCCCCAGTGCTCTGCAAGCTCTCCAGGACAACAGCAAATCTGGGGCTCTGTGCTTTCTTTTGTTCTGAACAAGTGTTAGTGTTTTCTGCACAAAAGCGATTCTGCGAAGCAATGTGAAGACTTCTGCTTCCCAGGCACAGAGAAGGTGCTAGCAGGGAATTCTCTGCCTGCCTTTCCCCAGTGCTCTGCAAGCTCTCCAGGACAACATAAAATCTGGGGCTCTGTGCTTTCTTTCGTTCTGAACAAGTGTTACTGTTTTCTGCACAAAAGCGATTCTGCGAAGCAATGGGAACACTTCTGTTTCCCAGGCACAGAGAAGGTGCTAGCAGGGAATTCTCTGCCTGCTTTTCCCCAGTGCTCTGCAAGCTCTCCAGCACAACATAGAATCTGGGGCTCTGTGCTTTCTTTCGTTCTGAACAAGTGTTATTGTTTTCTGCACAAAAGCGATTCTGCGAAGCAATGGGAACACTTCTGTTTCCCAGGCACAGAGAAGGTGCTAGCAGGGAATTCTCTGCCTGCTTTTCCCCAGTGCTCTGCAAGCTCTCCAGGGCAACATAAAATCTGGGGCTCTGTGCTTTCTTTCGTACTGAACAAGTGTTACTGTTTTCTGCACAAAAGCGATTCTGCGAAGCAATGTGAACACTTCTGCTTCCCAGGCACAGAGAAGGTGCTAGCAGGAAATTCTCTGCCTGCTTTTCCCCAGTTCTCTGCAAGCTCTCCAGGACAACATAAAATCTGGGGCTCTGTGCTTTCTTTCGTTCTGAACAAGTGTTATTGTATTCTGCACAAAAGCGATTCTGCGAAGCAATGTGAACACTTCTGCTTCCCAGGCACAGAGAAGGTGCTAGCAGGGAATTCTCTGCCTGCTTTTCCCCAGTGCTCTGCAAGCTCTCCAGGACAACATAAAATCTGGGGCTCTGTGCTTTCTTTTGTTCTGAACAAGTGTTAGTGTTTTCTGCACAAAAGCGATTCTGCGAAGCAATGTGAACACTTCTGCTTCCCAGGCACAGAGAAGGTGCTAGCAGGGAATTCTCTGCCTGCTTTTCCCCAGTACTCTGCAAGCTCTCCAGCACAACATAAAATATGGGGCTCTGTGCTTTCTTTCCTTCTGAACAAGTGTTACTGTTTTCTGCACAAAAGCGATACTGCTAAGGAATGTGAACACTTCTGTTTCCCAGGCACAGAGAAGGTGCTAGCAGGGAATTCTCTGCCTGCCTTTCCCCAGTGCTCTGCAAGCTCTCCAGGACAACATAAAATCTGGGGCTCTGTGCTTTCTTTCGTTCTGAACAAGTGTTAGTGTTTTCTGCACAAAAGCGATTCTGCGAAGCAATGTGAAGACTTCTACTTCCCAGGCACAGAGAAGGTGCTAGCAGGGAATTCTCTGCCTGCCTTTCCCCAGTGCTCTGCAAGCTCTCCAGGACAACATAAAATCTGGGGCTCTGTGCTTTCTTTCGTTCTGAACAAGTGTTAGTGTTTTCTGCACAAAAGCGATTCTGCGAAGCAATGTGAACACTTCTGTTTCCCAGGCACAGAGAAGGTGCTAGCAGGGAATTCTCTGCCTGCTTTTCCCCAGTGCTCTGCAAGCTCTCCAGGACAACATAAAATCTGGGGCTCTGTGCTTTCTTTTGTTCTGAACAAGTGTTACTGTTTTCTGCACAAAAGCGATTCTGCGAAGCAATGTGAACACTTCTGCTTCCCAGGCACAGAGAAGGTGCTAGCAGGGAATTCTCTGCCTGCCTTTCCCCAGTGCTCTGCAAGCTCTCCAGGACAACATAGAATCTGGGGCTCTGTGCTTTCTTTCCTTCTGAACAAGTGTTATTGTTTTCTGCACAAAAGCGATTCTGCGAAGCAATGTGAACACTTCTGCTTCCCAGGCACAGAGAAGGTGCTAGCAGGGAATTCTCTGCCTGCCTTTCCCCAGTGCTCTGCAAGCTCTGCAGGACAACATAAAATCTGGGGCTCTGTGCTTTCTTTCGTTCTGAACAAGTGTTAGTGTTTTCTGCACAAAAGCGATTCTGCGAAGCAATGGGAACACTTCTGTTTCCCAGGCACAGAGAAGGTGCTAGCAGGGAATTCTCTGCCTGGTTTTCCCCAGTACTCTGCAAGCTCTCCAGCACAACATAAAATATGGGGCTCTGTGCTTTCTTTCCTTCTGAACAAGTGTTACTGTTTTCTGCACAAAAGCGATACTGCGAAGCAATGTGAACACTTCTGTTTCCCAGGCACAGAGAAGGTGCTAGCAGGGAATTCTCTGCCTGCTTTTCCCCAGTGCTCTGCAAGCTCTCCAGGACAACATAAATTCTGGGGCTCTGTGCTTTCTTTTGTTCTGAACAAGTGTTACTGTTTTCTGCACAAAAGCGATTCTGCGAAGCAATGTGAACACTTCTGCTTCCCAGGCACAGAGAAGGTGCTAGCAGGGAATTCTCTGCCTGCCTTTCCCCAGTGCTCTGCAAGCTCTCCAGGACAACATAAAATCTGGGGCTCTGTGCTTTCTTTCGTTCTGAACAAGTGTTAGTGTTTTCTGCACAAAAGCGATTCTGCGAAGCAATGGGAACACTTCTGTTTCCCAGGCACAGAGAAGGTGCTAGCAGGGAATTCTCTGCCTGCCTTTCCCCAGTGCTCTGCAAGCTCTCCAGGACAACATAAAATCTGGGGCTCTGTGCTTTCTTTCGTCTGAACAAGTGTTACTGTTTTCTGCACAAAAGCGATTCTGCGAAGCAATGTGAACAGGCACAGAGAATGTGCTAGCAGGGAATTCTCTGCCTGCTTTTCCCCAGTGCTCTGCAAGCTCTCCAGGACAACATAAAATCTGGGGCTCTGTGCTTTCTTTCGTTCTGAACAAGTATTACTGTTTTCTGCACAAAAGCGATTCTGCGAAGCAATGGGAACACTTCTGTTTCCCAGGCACAGAGAAGGTGCTAGCAGGGAATTCTCTGCCTGCTTTTCCCCAGTGCTCTGCAAGCTCTCCAGGACAACATAAAATCTGGGGCTCTGTGCTTTCTTTCGTACTGAACAAGTGTTACTGTTTTCTGCACAAAAGCGATTCTGTGAAGCAATGTGAACACTTCTGCTTCCCAGGCACAGAGAAGGTGCTAGCAGGGAATTCTCTGCCTGCTTTTCCCCAGTGCTCTGCAAGCTCTCCAGGACAACATAAAATCTGGGGCTCTGTGCTTTCTTTCGTTCTGAACAAGTGTTACTGTTTTCTGCACAAAAGCGATTCTGCCAAGCAATGTGAACACTTCTGCTTCCCAGGCACAGAGAAGGTGCTAGCAGGGAATTCTCTGCCTGCTTTTCCCCAGTGCTCTGCAAGCTCTCCAGGACAACATAAAATCTGGGGCTCTGTGCTTTCTTTCGTTCTGAACAAGTGTTACTGTTTTCTGCACAAAAGCGATACTGCTAAGAAATGTGAACACTTCTGTTTCCCAGGCACAGAGAAGGTGCTAGCAGGGAATTCTCTGCCTGCTTTTCCCCAGTGATCTGTAAGCTCTCCAGGACATCATAAAATCTGGGGCTCTGTGCTTTCTTTCGTTCTGAACAAGTGTTACTGTTTTCTGCACAAAAGCGATTCTGCGAAGGAATGTGATAAGGCACAGAGAAGGTGCTAGCAGGGAATTCTCTGCCTGCCTTTCCCCAGTGCTCTGCAAGCTCTCCAGGACAACATAAAATCTGGGGCTCTGTGCTTTCTTTTGTTCTGAACAAGTGTTACTCTTTTCTGCACAAAAGCGATTCTGCGAAGCAATGTGAACACTTCTGCTTCCCAGGCACAGAGAAGGTGCTAGCAGGGAATTCTCTGCCTGCCTTTCCCCAGTGCTCTGCAAGCTCTCCAGGACAACATAAAATCTGGGGCTCTGTGCTTTCTATCGTTCTGAACAAGTGTTACTGTTTTCTGCACAAAAGCGATTCTGTGAAGCAATGTGAACACTTCTGCTTCCCAGGCACAGAGAAGGTGCTAGCAGGGAATTCTCTGCCTGCCTTTCCCCAGTGCTCTGCAAGCTCTCCAGGACAACATAAAATCTGGGGCTCTGTGCTTTCTTTCGTCTGAACAAGTGTTACTGTTTTCTGCACAAAAGCGATTCTGCGAAGTAATGTGAACAGGCACAGAGAAGGTGCTAGCAGGGAATTCTCTGCCTGCCTTTCCCCAGTGCTCTGCAAGCTCTCCAGGACAACATAAAATCTGGGGCTCTGTGCTTTCTTTCGTTCTGAACAAGTGTTACTGTTTTCTGCACAAAAGCGATTCTGCCAAGCAATGTGAACATTTCTGCTTCCCAGGCACAGAGAAGGTGCTAGCAGGGAATTCTCTGCCTGCTTTTCCCCAGTACTCTGCAAGCTCTCCAGCACAACATAAAATCTGGGGCTCTGTGCTTTCTTTCCTTCTGAACAAGTGTTACTGTTTTCTGCACAAAAGCGATACTGCTAAGAAATGTGAACACTTCTGTTTCCCAGGCACAGAGAAGGTGCTAGCAGGGAATTCTCTGCCTGCTTTTCCCCAGTGCTCTGCAAGCTCTCCAGGACAACAGCAAATCTGGGGCTCTGTGCTTTCTTTTGTTCTGAACAAGTGTTAGTGTTTTCTGCACAAAAGCGATTCTGCGAAGCAATGTGAAGACTTCTGCTTCCCAGGCACAGAGAAGGTGCTAGCAGGGAATTCTCTGCCTGCCTTTCCCCAGTGCTCTGCAAGCTCTCCAGGACAACATAAAATCTGGGGCTCTGTGCTTTCTTTCGTCTGAACAAGTGTTACTGTTTTCTGCACAAAAGCGATTCTGCGAAGCAATGTGAACACTTCTGTTTCCCAGGCACAGAGAAGGTGCTAGCAGGGAATTCTCTGCCTGCTTTTCCCCAGTGCTCTGCAAGCTCTCCAGGACAACATAAAATCTGGGGCTCTGTGCTTTCTTTTGTTCTGAACAAGTGTTACTGTTTTCTGCACAAAAGCGATACTGCTAAGAAATGTGAACACTTCTGTTTCCCAGGCACAGAGAAGGTGCTAGCAGGGAATTCTCTGCCTGCTTTTCCCCAGTGCTCTGCAAGCTCTCCAGGACAACATAAAATCTGGGGCTCTGTGCTTTCTTTTGTTCTGAACAAGTGTTACTGTTTTCTGCACAAAAGCGATTCTGCGAAGGAATGTGAACAGGCACAGAGAATGTGCTAGCAGGGAATTCTCTGCCTGCCTTTCCCCAGTGCTCTGCAAGCTCTCCAGGACAACATAAAATCTGGGGCTCTGTGCTTTCTTTCGTACTGAACAAGTGTTACTGTTTTCTGCACAAAAGCGATTCTGTGAAGCAATGTGAACACTTCTGCTTCCCAGGCACAGAGAAGGTGCTAGCAGGGAATTCTCTGCCTGCTTTTCCCCAGTGCTCTGCAAGCTCTCCAGGACAACATAAAATCTGGGGCTCTGTGCTTTCTTTCGTTCTGAACAAATGTTACTGTTTTCTGCACAAAAGCGATTCTGCCAAGCAATGTGAACACTTCTGCTTCCCAGGCACAGAGAAGGTGCTAGCAGGGAATTCTCTGCCTGCTTTTCCCCAGTACTCTGCAAGCTCTCCAGCACAACATAAAATCTGGGGCTCTGTGCTTTCTTTCCTTCTGAACAAGTGTTACTGTTTTCTGCACAAAAGCGATACTGCGAAGCAATGTGAACACTTCTGTTTCCCAGGCACAGAGAAGGTGCTAGCAGGGAATTCTCTGCCTGCTTTTCCCCAGTACTCTGCAAGCTCTCCAGCACAACATAAAATCTGGGGCTCTGTGCTTTCTTTCCTTCTGAACAAGTGTTACTGTTTTCTGCACAAAAGCGATACTGCGAAGCAATGTGAACACTTCTGTTTCCCAGGCACAGAGAAAGTGCTAGCAGGGAATTCTCTGCCTGCTTTTCCCCAGTGCTCTGCAAGCTCTCCAGGACAACATAAAATCTGGGGCTCTGTGCTTTCTTTCGTCTGAACAAGTGTTACTGTTTTCTGCACAAAAGCGATTCTGCGAAGCAATGTGAACAGGCACAGAGAATGTGCTAGCAGGGAATTCTCTGCCTGCTTTTCCCCAGTACTCTGCAAGCTCTCCAGCACAACATAAAATCTGGGGCTCTGTGCTTTCTTTTGTTCTGAACAAGTGTTACTGTTTTCTGCACAAAAGCGATACTGCTAAGAAATGTGAACACTTCTGTTTCCCAGGCACAGAGAAGGTGCTAGCAGGGAATTCTCTGCCTGCTTTTCCCCAGTGCTCTGCAAGCTCTCCAGGACAACAGCAAATCTGGGGCTCTGTGCTTTCTTTTGTTCTGAACAAGTGTTAGTGTTTTCTGCACAAAAGCGATTCTGCGAAGCAATGTGAAGACTTCTGCTTCCCAGGCACAGAGAAGGTGCTAGCAGGGAATTCTCTGCCTGCCTTTCCCCAGTGCTCTGCAAGCTCTCCAGGACAACATAAAATCTGGGGCTCTGTGCTTTCTTTCGTTCTGAACAAGTGTTACTGTTTTCTGCACAAAAGCGATTCTGCGAAGCAATGGGAACACTTCTGTTTCCCAGGCACAGAGAAGGTGCTAGCAGGGAATTCTCTGCCTGCTTTTCCCCAGTGCTCTGCAAGCTCTCCAGCACAACATAGAATCTGGGGCTCTGTGCTTTCTTTCGTTCTGAACAAGTGTTATTGTTTTCTGCACAAAAGCGATTCTGCGAAGCAATGGGAACACTTCTGTTTCCCAGGCACAGAGAAGGTGCTAGCAGGGAATTCTCTGCCTGCTTTTCCCCAGTGCTCTGCAAGCTCTCCAGGGCAACATAAAATCTGGGGCTCTGTGCTTTCTTTCGTACTGAACAAGTGTTACTGTTTTCTGCACAAAAGCGATTCTGCGAAGCAATGTGAACACTTCTGCTTCCCAGGCACAGAGAAGGTGCTAGCAGGAAATTCTCTGCCTGCTTTTCCCCAGTTCTCTGCAAGCTCTCCAGGACAACATAAAATCTGGGGCTCTGTGCTTTCTTTCGTTCTGAACAAGTGTTATTGTATTCTGCACAAAAGCGATTCTGCGAAGCAATGTGAACACTTCTGCTTCCCAGGCACAGAGAAGGTGCTAGCAGGGAATTCTCTGCCTGCTTTTCCCCAGTGCTCTGCAAGCTCTCCAGGACAACATAAAATCTGGGGCTCTGTGCTTTCTTTTGTTCTGAACAAGTGTTAGTGTTTTCTGCACAAAAGCGATTCTGCGAAGCAATGTGAACACTTCTGCTTCCCAGGCACAGAGAAGGTGCTAGCAGGGAATTCTCTGCCTGCTTTTCCCCAGTACTCTGCAAGCTCTCCAGCACAACATAAAATATGGGGCTCTGTGCTTTCTTTCCTTCTGAACAAGTGTTACTGTTTTCTGCACAAAAGCGATACTGCTAAGGAATGTGAACACTTCTGTTTCCCAGGCACAGAGAAGGTGCTAGCAGGGAATTCTCTGCCTGCCTTTCCCCAGTGCTCTGCAAGCTCTCCAGGACAACATAAAATCTGGGGCTCTGTGCTTTCTTTCGTTCTGAACAAGTGTTAGTGTTTTCTGCACAAAAGCGATTCTGCGAAGCAATGTGAAGACTTCTACTTCCCAGGCACAGAGAAGGTGCTAGCAGGGAATTCTCTGCCTGCCTTTCCCCAGTGCTCTGCAAGCTCTCCAGGACAACATAAAATCTGGGGCTCTGTGCTTTCTTTCGTTCTGAACAAGTGTTAGTGTTTTCTGCACAAAAGCGATTCTGCGAAGCAATGTGAACACTTCTGTTTCCCAGGCACAGAGAAGGTGCTAGCAGGGAATTCTCTGCCTGCTTTTCCCCAGTGCTCTGCAAGCTCTCCAGGACAACATAAAATCTGGGGCTCTGTGCTTTCTTTTGTTCTGAACAAGTGTTACTGTTTTCTGCACAAAAGCGATTCTGCGAAGCAATGTGAACACTTCTGCTTCCCAGGCACAGAGAAGGTGCTAGCAGGGAATTCTCTGCCTGCCTTTCCCCAGTGCTCTGCAAGCTCTCCAGGACAACATAGAATCTGGGGCTCTGTGCTTTCTTTCCTTCTGAACAAGTGTTATTGTTTTCTGCACAAAAGCGATTCTGCGAAGCAATGTGAACACTTCTGCTTCCCAGGCACAGAGAAGGTGCTAGCAGGGAATTCTCTGCCTGCCTTTCCCCAGTGCTCTGCAAGCTCTGCAGGACAACATAAAATCTGGGGCTCTGTGCTTTCTTTCGTTCTGAACAAGTGTTAGTGTTTTCTGCACAAAAGCGATTCTGCGAAGCAATGGGAACACTTCTGTTTCCCAGGCACAGAGAAGGTGCTAGCAGGGAATTCTCTGCCTGGTTTTCCCCAGTACTCTGCAAGCTCTCCAGCACAACATAAAATATGGGGCTCTGTGCTTTCTTTCCTTCTGAACAAGTGTTACTGTTTTCTGCACAAAAGCGATACTGCGAAGCAATGTGAACACTTCTGTTTCCCAGGCACAGAGAAGGTGCTAGCAGGGAATTCTCTGCCTGCTTTTCCCCAGTGCTCTGCAAGCTCTCCAGGACAACATAAATTCTGGGGCTCTGTGCTTTCTTTTGTTCTGAACAAGTGTTACTGTTTTCTGCACAAAAGCGATTCTGCGAAGCAATGTGAACACTTCTGCTTCCCAGGCACAGAGAAGGTGCTAGCAGGGAATTCTCTGCCTGCCTTTCCCCAGTGCTCTGCAAGCTCTCCAGGACAACATAAAATCTGGGGCTCTGTGCTTTCTTTCGTTCTGAACAAGTGTTAGTGTTTTCTGCACAAAAGCGATTCTGCGAAGCAATGGGAACACTTCTGTTTCCCAGGCACAGAGAAGGTGCTAGCAGGGAATTCTCTGCCTGCCTTTCCCCAGTGCTCTGCAAGCTCTCCAGGACAACATAAAATCTGGGGCTCTGTGCTTTCTTTCGTCTGAACAAGTGTTACTGTTTTCTGCACAAAAGCGATTCTGCGAAGCAATGTGAACAGGCACAGAGAATGTGCTAGCAGGGAATTCTCTGCCTGCTTTTCCCCAGTGCTCTGCAAGCTCTCCAGGACAACATAAAATCTGGGGCTCTGTGCTTTCTTTCGTTCTGAACAAGTATTACTGTTTTCTGCACAAAAGCGATTCTGCGAAGCAATGGGAACACTTCTGTTTCCCAGGCACAGAGAAGGTGCTAGCAGGGAATTCTCTGCCTGCTTTTCCCCAGTGCTCTGCAAGCTCTCCAGGACAACATAAAATCTGGGGCTCTGTGCTTTCTTTCGTACTGAACAAGTGTTACTGTTTTCTGCACAAAAGCGATTCTGTGAAGCAATGTGAACACTTCTGCTTCCCAGGCACAGAGAAGGTGCTAGCAGGGAATTCTCTGCCTGCTTTTCCCCAGTGCTCTGCAAGCTCTCCAGGACAACATAAAATCTGGGGCTCTGTGCTTTCTTTCGTTCTGAACAAGTGTTACTGTTTTCTGCACAAAAGCGATTCTGCCAAGCAATGTGAACACTTCTGCTTCCCAGGCACAGAGAAGGTGCTAGCAGGGAATTCTCTGCCTGCTTTTCCCCAGTGCTCTGCAAGCTCTCCAGGACAACATAAAATCTGGGGCTCTGTGCTTTCTTTCGTTCTGAACAAGTGTTACTGTTTTCTGCACAAAAGCGATACTGCTAAGAAATGTGAACACTTCTGTTTCCCAGGCACAGAGAAGGTGCTAGCAGGGAATTCTCTGCCTGCTTTTCCCCAGTGATCTGTAAGCTCTCCAGGACATCATAAAATCTGGGGCTCTGTGCTTTCTTTCGTTCTGAACAAGTGTTACTGTTTTCTGCACAAAAGCGATTCTGCGAAGGAATGTGATAAGGCACAGAGAAGGTGCTAGCAGGGAATTCTCTGCCTGCCTTTCCCCAGTGCTCTGCAAGCTCTCCAGGACAACATAAAATCTGGGGCTCTGTGCTTTCTTTTGTTCTGAACAAGTGTTACTCTTTTCTGCACAAAAGCGATTCTGCGAAGCAATGTGAACACTTCTGCTTCCCAGGCACAGAGAAGGTGCTAGCAGGGAATTCTCTGCCTGCCTTTCCCCAGTGCTCTGCAAGCTCTCCAGGACAACATAAAATCTGGGGCTCTGTGCTTTCTATCGTTCTGAACAAGTGTTACTGTTTTCTGCACAAAAGCGATTCTGTGAAGCAATGTGAACACTTCTGCTTCCCAGGCACAGAGAAGGTGCTAGCAGGGAATTCTCTGCCTGCCTTTCCCCAGTGCTCTGCAAGCTCTCCAGGACAACATAAAATCTGGGGCTCTGTGCTTTCTTTCGTCTGAACAAGTGTTACTGTTTTCTGCACAAAAGCGATTCTGCGAAGTAATGTGAACAGGCACAGAGAAGGTGCTAGCAGGGAATTCTCTGCCTGCCTTTCCCCAGTGCTCTGCAAGCTCTCCAGGACAACATAAAATCTGGGGCTCTGTGCTTTCTTTCGTTCTGAACAAGTGTTACTGTTTTCTGCACAAAAGCGATTCTGCCAAGCAATGTGAACATTTCTGCTTCCCAGGCACAGAGAAGGTGCTAGCAGGGAATTCTCTGCCTGCTTTTCCCCAGTACTCTGCAAGCTCTCCAGCACAACATAAAATCTGGGGCTCTGTGCTTTCTTTCCTTCTGAACAAGTGTTACTGTTTTCTGCACAAAAGCGATACTGCTAAGAAATGTGAACACTTCTGTTTCCCAGGCACAGAGAAGGTGCTAGCAGGGAATTCTCTGCCTGCTTTTCCCCAGTGCTCTGCAAGCTCTCCAGGACAACAGCAAATCTGGGGCTCTGTGCTTTCTTTTGTTCTGAACAAGTGTTAGTGTTTTCTGCACAAAAGCGATTCTGCGAAGCAATGTGAAGACTTCTGCTTCCCAGGCACAGAGAAGGTGCTAGCAGGGAATTCTCTGCCTGCCTTTCCCCAGTGCTCTGCAAGCTCTCCAGGACAACATAAAATCTGGGGCTCTGTGCTTTCTTTCGTCTGAACAAGTGTTACTGTTTTCTGCACAAAAGCGATTCTGCGAAGCAATGTGAACACTTCTGTTTCCCAGGCACAGAGAAGGTGCTAGCAGGGAATTCTCTGCCTGCTTTTCCCCAGTGCTCTGCAAGCTCTCCAGGACAACATAAAATCTGGGGCTCTGTGCTTTCTTTTGTTCTGAACAAGTGTTACTGTTTTCTGCACAAAAGCGATACTGCTAAGAAATGTGAACACTTCTGTTTCCCAGGCACAGAGAAGGTGCTAGCAGGGAATTCTCTGCCTGCTTTTCCCCAGTGCTCTGCAAGCTCTCCAGGACAACATAAAATCTGGGGCTCTGTGCTTTCTTTTGTTCTGAACAAGTGTTACTGTTTTCTGCACAAAAGCGATACTGCGAAGCAATGTGAACACTTCTGTTTCCCAGGCACAGAGAAGGTGCTAGCAGGGAATTCTCTGCCTGCTTTTCCCCAGTACTCTGCAAGCTCTCCAGCACAACATAAAATCTGGGGCTCTGTGCTTTCTTTCCTTCTGAACAAGTGTTACTGTTTTCTGCACAAAAGCGATACTGCGAAGCAATGTGAACACTTCTGTTTCCCAGGCACAGAGAAAGTGCTAGCAGGGAATTCTCTGCCTGCTTTTCCCCAGTGCTCTGCAAGCTCTCCAGGACAACATAAAATCTGGGGCTCTGTGCTTTCTTTTGTTCTGAACAAGTGTTACTGTTTTCTGCACAAAAGCGATTCTGCGAAGCAATGTGAACAGGCACAGAGAATGTGCTAGCAGGGAATTCTCTGCCTGCTTTTCCCCAGTACTCTGCAAGCTCTCCAGCACAACATAAAATCTGGGGCTCTGTGCTTTCTTTTGTTCTGAACAAGTGTTACTGTTTTCTGCACAAAAGCGATACTGCTAAGAAATGTGAACACTTCTGTTTCCCAGGCACAGAGAAGGTGCTAGCAGGGAATTCTCTGCCTGCTTTTCCCCAGTGCTCTGCAAGCTCTCCAGGACAACATAAAATCTGGGGCTCTGTGCTTTCTTTTGTTCTGAACAAGTGTTACTGTTTTCTGCACAAAAGCGATTCTGCGAAGCAATGTGAACACTTCTGCTTCCCAGGCACAGAGAAGGTGCTAGCAGGGAATTCTCTGCCTGCCTTTCCCCAGTGCTCTGCAAGCTCTCCAGGACAACATAGAATCTGGGGCTCTGTGCTTTCTTTCCTTCTGAACAAGTGTTATTGTTTTCTGCACAAAAGCGATTCTGCGAAGCAATGTGAACACTTCTGCTTCCCAGGCACAGAGAAGGTGCTAGCAGGGAATTCTCTGCCTGCCTTTCCCCAGTGCTCTGCAAGCTCTGCAGGACAACATAAAATCTGGGGCTCTGTGCTTTCTTTCATTCTGAACAAGTGTTAGTGTTTTCTGCACAAAAGCGATTCTGCGAAGCAATGGGAACACTTCTGTTTCCCAGGCACAGAGAAGGTGCTAGCAGGGAATTCTCTGCCTGGTTTTCCCCAGTACTCTGCAAGCTCTCCAGCACAACATAAAATATGGGGCTCTGTGCTTTCTTTCCTTCTGAACAAGTGTTACTGTTTTCTGCACAAAAGCGATACTGCGAAGCAATGTGAACACTTCTGTTTCCCAGGCACAGAGAAGGTGCTAGCAGGGAATTCTCTGCCTGCTTTTCCCCAGTGCTCTGCAAGCTCTCCAGGACAACATAAATTCTGGGGCTCTGTGCTTTCTTTTGTTCTGAACAAGTGTTACTGTTTTCTGCACAAAAGCGATTCTGCGAAGCAATGTGAACACTTCTGCTTCCCAGGCACAGAGAAGGTGCTAGCAGGGAATTCTCTGCCTGCCTTTCCCCAGTGCTCTGCAAGCTCTCCAGGACAACATAAAATCTGGGGCTCTGTGCTTTCTTTCGTTCTGAACAAGTGTTAGTGTTTTCTGCACAAAAGCGATTCTGCGAAGCAATGGGAACACTTCTGTTTCCCAGGCACAGAGAAGGTGCTAGCAGGGAATTCTCTGCCTGCCTTTCCCCAGTGCTCTGCAAGCTCTCCAGGACAACATAAAATCTGGGGCTCTGTGCTTTCTTTCGTCTGAACAAGTGTTACTGTTTTCTGCACAAAAGCGATTCTGCGAAGCAATGTGAACAGGCACAGAGAAGGTGCTAGCAGGGAATTCTCTGCCTGCTTTTCCCCAGTGCTCTGCAAGCTCTCCAGGACAACATAAAATCTGGGGCTCTGTGCTTTCTTTCGTTCTGAACAAGTATTACTGTTTTCTGCACAAAAGCGATTCTGCGAAGCAATGGGAACACTTCTGTTTCCCAGGCACAGAGAAGGTGCTAGCAGGGAATTCTCTGCCTGCTTTTCCCCAGTGCTCTGCAAGCTCTCCAGGACAACATAAAATCTGGGGCTCTGTGCTTTCTTTCGTACTGAACAAGTGTTACTGTTTTCTGCACAAAAGCGATTCTGTGAAGCAATGTGAACACTTCTGCTTCCCAGGCACAGAGAAGGTGCTAGCAGGGAATTCTCTGCCTGCTTTTCCCCAGTGCTCTGCAAGCTCTCCAGGACAACATAAAATCTGGGGCTCTGTGCTTTCTTTCGTTCTGAACAAATGTTACTGTTTTCTGCACAAAAGCGATTCTGCCAAGCAATGTGAACACTTCTGCTTCCCAGGCACAGAGAAGGTGCTAGCAGGGAATTCTCTGCCTGCTTTTCCCCAGTACTCTGCAAGCTCTCCAGCACAACATAAAATCTGGGGCTCTGTGCTTTCTTTCCTTCTGAACAAGTGTTACTGTTTTCTGCACAAAAGCGATACTGCGAAGCAATGTGAACACTTCTGTTTCCCAGGCACAGAGAAGGTGCTAGCAGGGAATTCTCTGCCTGCTTTTCCCCAGTACTCTGCAAGCTCTCCAGCACAACATAAAATCTGGGGCTCTGTGCTTTCTTTCCTTCTGAACAAGTGTTACTGTTTTCTGCACAAAAGCGATACTGCGAAGCAATGTGAACACTTCTGTTTCCCAGGCACAGAGAAAGTGCTAGCAGGGAATTCTCTGCCTGCTTTTCCCCAGTGCTCTGCAAGCTCTCCAGGACAACATAAAATCTGGGGCTCTGTGCTTTCTTTCGTCTGAACAAGTGTTACTGTTTTCTGCACAAAAGCGATTCTGCGAAGCAATGTGAACAGGCACAGAGAATGTGCTAGCAGGGAATTCTCTGCCTGCTTTTCCCCAGTACTCTGCAAGCTCTCCAGCACAACATAAAATCTGGGGCTCTGTGCTTTCTTTTGTTCTGAACAAGTGTTACTGTTTTCTGCACAAAAGCGATACTGCTAAGAAATGTGAACACTTCTGTTTCCCAGGCACAGAGAAGGTGCTAGCAGGGAATTCTCTGCCTGCTTTTCCCCAGTGCTCTGCAAGCTCTCCAGGACAACAGCAAATCTGGGGCTCTGTGCTTTCTTTTGTTCTGAACAAGTGTTAGTGTTTTCTGCACAAAAGCGATTCTGCGAAGCAATGTGAAGACTTCTGCTTCCCAGGCACAGAGAAGGTGCTAGCAGGGAATTCTCTGCCTGCCTTTCCCCAGTGCTCTGCAAGCTCTCCAGGACAACATAAAATCTGGGGCTCTGTGCTTTCTTTCGTTCTGAACAAGTGTTACTGTTTTCTGCACAAAAGCGATTCTGCGAAGCAATGGGAACACTTCTGTTTCCCAGGCACAGAGAAGGTGCTAGCAGGGAATTCTCTGCCTGCTTTTCCCCAGTGCTCTGCAAGCTCTCCAGCACAACATAGAATCTGGGGCTCTGTGCTTTCTTTCGTTCTGAACAAGTGTTATTGTTTTCTGCACAAAAGCGATTCTGCGAAGCAATGGGAACACTTCTGTTTCCCAGGCACAGAGAAGGTGCTAGCAGGGAATTCTCTGCCTGCTTTTCCCCAGTGCTCTGCAAGCTCTCCAGGGCAACATAAAATCTGGGGCTCTGTGCTTTCTTTCGTACTGAACAAGTGTTACTGTTTTCTGCACAAAAGCGATTCTGCGAAGCAATGTGAACACTTCTGCTTCCCAGGCACAGAGAAGGTGCTAGCAGGAAATTCTCTGCCTGCTTTTCCCCAGTTCTCTGCAAGCTCTCCAGGACAACATAAAATCTGGGGCTCTGTGCTTTCTTTCGTTCTGAACAAGTGTTATTGTATTCTGCACAAAAGCGATTCTGCGAAGCAATGTGAACACTTCTGCTTCCCAGGCACAGAGAAGGTGCTAGCAGGGAATTCTCTGCCTGCTTTTCCCCAGTGCTCTGCAAGCTCTCCAGGACAACATAAAATCTGGGGCTCTGTGCTTTCTTTTGTTCTGAACAAGTGTTAGTGTTTTCTGCACAAAAGCGATTCTGCGAAGCAATGTGAACACTTCTGCTTCCCAGGCACAGAGAAGGTGCTAGCAGGGAATTCTCTGCCTGCTTTTCCCCAGTACTCTGCAAGCTCTCCAGCACAACATAAAATATGGGGCTCTGTGCTTTCTTTCCTTCTGAACAAGTGTTACTGTTTTCTGCACAAAAGCGATACTGCTAAGGAATGTGAACACTTCTGTTTCCCAGGCACAGAGAAGGTGCTAGCAGGGAATTCTCTGCCTGCCTTTCCCCAGTGCTCTGCAAGCTCTCCAGGACAACATAAAATCTGGGGCTCTGTGCTTTCTTTCGTTCTGAACAAGTGTTAGTGTTTTCTGCACAAAAGCGATTCTGCGAAGCAATGTGAAGACTTCTACTTCCCAGGCACAGAGAAGGTGCTAGCAGGGAATTCTCTGCCTGCCTTTCCCCAGTGCTCTGCAAGCTCTCCAGGACAACATAAAATCTGGGGCTCTGTGCTTTCTTTCGTTCTGAACAAGTGTTAGTGTTTTCTGCACAAAAGCGATTCTGCGAAGCAATGTGAACACTTCTGTTTCCCAGGCACAGAGAAGGTGCTAGCAGGGAATTCTCTGCCTGCTTTTCCCCAGTGCTCTGCAAGCTCTCCAGGACAACATAAAATCTGGGGCTCTGTGCTTTCTTTTGTTCTGAACAAGTGTTACTGTTTTCTGCACAAAAGCGATTCTGCGAAGCAATGTGAACACTTCTGCTTCCCAGGCACAGAGAAGGTGCTAGCAGGGAATTCTCTGCCTGCCTTTCCCCAGTGCTCTGCAAGCTCTCCAGGACAACATAGAATCTGGGGCTCTGTGCTTTCTTTCCTTCTGAACAAGTGTTATTGTTTTCTGCACAAAAGCGATTCTGCGAAGCAATGTGAACACTTCTGCTTCCCAGGCACAGAGAAGGTGCTAGCAGGGAATTCTCTGCCTGCCTTTCCCCAGTGCTCTGCAAGCTCTGCAGGACAACATAAAATCTGGGGCTCTGTGCTTTCTTTCGTTCTGAACAAGTGTTAGTGTTTTCTGCACAAAAGCGATTCTGCGAAGCAATGGGAACACTTCTGTTTCCCAGGCACAGAGAAGGTGCTAGCAGGGAATTCTCTGCCTGGTTTTCCCCAGTACTCTGCAAGCTCTCCAGCACAACATAAAATATGGGGCTCTGTGCTTTCTTTCCTTCTGAACAAGTGTTACTGTTTTCTGCACAAAAGCGATACTGCGAAGCAATGTGAACACTTCTGTTTCCCAGGCACAGAGAAGGTGCTAGCAGGGAATTCTCTGCCTGCTTTTCCCCAGTGCTCTGCAAGCTCTCCAGGACAACATAAATTCTGGGGCTCTGTGCTTTCTTTTGTTCTGAACAAGTGTTACTGTTTTCTGCACAAAAGCGATTCTGCGAAGCAATGTGAACACTTCTGCTTCCCAGGCACAGAGAAGGTGCTAGCAGGGAATTCTCTGCCTGCCTTTCCCCAGTGCTCTGCAAGCTCTCCAGGACAACATAAAATCTGGGGCTCTGTGCTTTCTTTCGTTCTGAACAAGTGTTAGTGTTTTCTGCACAAAAGCGATTCTGCGAAGCAATGGGAACACTTCTGTTTCCCAGGCACAGAGAAGGTGCTAGCAGGGAATTCTCTGCCTGCCTTTCCCCAGTGCTCTGCAAGCTCTCCAGGACAACATAAAATCTGGGGCTCTGTGCTTTCTTTCGTCTGAACAAGTGTTACTGTTTTCTGCACAAAAGCGATTCTGCGAAGCAATGTGAACAGGCACAGAGAATGTGCTAGCAGGGAATTCTCTGCCTGCTTTTCCCCAGTGCTCTGCAAGCTCTCCAGGACAACATAAAATCTGGGGCTCTGTGCTTTCTTTCGTTCTGAACAAGTATTACTGTTTTCTGCACAAAAGCGATTCTGCGAAGCAATGGGAACACTTCTGTTTCCCAGGCACAGAGAAGGTGCTAGCAGGGAATTCTCTGCCTGCTTTTCCCCAGTGCTCTGCAAGCTCTCCAGGACAACATAAAATCTGGGGCTCTGTGCTTTCTTTCGTACTGAACAAGTGTTACTGTTTTCTGCACAAAAGCGATTCTGTGAAGCAATGTGAACACTTCTGCTTCCCAGGCACAGAGAAGGTGCTAGCAGGGAATTCTCTGCCTGCTTTTCCCCAGTGCTCTGCAAGCTCTCCAGGACAACATAAAATCTGGGGCTCTGTGCTTTCTTTCGTTCTGAACAAGTGTTACTGTTTTCTGCACAAAAGCGATTCTGCCAAGCAATGTGAACACTTCTGCTTCCCAGGCACAGAGAAGGTGCTAGCAGGGAATTCTCTGCCTGCTTTTCCCCAGTGCTCTGCAAGCTCTCCAGGACAACATAAAATCTGGGGCTCTGTGCTTTCTTTCGTTCTGAACAAGTGTTACTGTTTTCTGCACAAAAGCGATACTGCTAAGAAATGTGAACACTTCTGTTTCCCAGGCACAGAGAAGGTGCTAGCAGGGAATTCTCTGCCTGCTTTTCCCCAGTGATCTGTAAGCTCTCCAGGACATCATAAAATCTGGGGCTCTGTGCTTTCTTTCGTTCTGAACAAGTGTTACTGTTTTCTGCACAAAAGCGATTCTGCGAAGGAATGTGATAAGGCACAGAGAAGGTGCTAGCAGGGAATTCTCTGCCTGCCTTTCCCCAGTGCTCTGCAAGCTCTCCAGGACAACATAAAATCTGGGGCTCTGTGCTTTCTTTTGTTCTGAACAAGTGTTACTCTTTTCTGCACAAAAGCGATTCTGCGAAGCAATGTGAACACTTCTGCTTCCCAGGCACAGAGAAGGTGCTAGCAGGGAATTCTCTGCCTGCCTTTCCCCAGTGCTCTGCAAGCTCTCCAGGACAACATAAAATCTGGGGCTCTGTGCTTTCTATCGTTCTGAACAAGTGTTACTGTTTTCTGCACAAAAGCGATTCTGTGAAGCAATGTGAACACTTCTGCTTCCCAGGCACAGAGAAGGTGCTAGCAGGGAATTCTCTGCCTGCCTTTCCCCAGTGCTCTGCAAGCTCTCCAGGACAACATAAAATCTGGGGCTCTGTGCTTTCTTTCGTCTGAACAAGTGTTACTGTTTTCTGCACAAAAGCGATTCTGCGAAGTAATGTGAACAGGCACAGAGAAGGTGCTAGCAGGGAATTCTCTGCCTGCCTTTCCCCAGTGCTCTGCAAGCTCTCCAGGACAACATAAAATCTGGGGCTCTGTGCTTTCTTTCGTTCTGAACAAGTGTTACTGTTTTCTGCACAAAAGCGATTCTGCCAAGCAATGTGAACATTTCTGCTTCCCAGGCACAGAGAAGGTGCTAGCAGGGAATTCTCTGCCTGCTTTTCCCCAGTACTCTGCAAGCTCTCCAGCACAACATAAAATCTGGGGCTCTGTGCTTTCTTTCCTTCTGAACAAGTGTTACTGTTTTCTGCACAAAAGCGATACTGCTAAGAAATGTGAACACTTCTGTTTCCCAGGCACAGAGAAGGTGCTAGCAGGGAATTCTCTGCCTGCTTTTCCCCAGTGCTCTGCAAGCTCTCCAGGACAACAGCAAATCTGGGGCTCTGTGCTTTCTTTTGTTCTGAACAAGTGTTAGTGTTTTCTGCACAAAAGCGATTCTGCGAAGCAATGTGAAGACTTCTGCTTCCCAGGCACAGAGAAGGTGCTAGCAGGGAATTCTCTGCCTGCCTTTCCCCAGTGCTCTGCAAGCTCTCCAGGACAACATAAAATCTGGGGCTCTGTGCTTTCTTTCGTCTGAACAAGTGTTACTGTTTTCTGCACAAAAGCGATTCTGCGAAGCAATGTGAACACTTCTGTTTCCCAGGCACAGAGAAGGTGCTAGCAGGGAATTCTCTGCCTGCTTTTCCCCAGTGCTCTGCAAGCTCTCCAGGACAACATAAAATCTGGGGCTCTGTGCTTTCTTTTGTTCTGAACAAGTGTTACTGTTTTCTGCACAAAAGCGATACTGCTAAGAAATGTGAACACTTCTGTTTCCCAGGCACAGAGAAGGTGCTAGCAGGGAATTCTCTGCCTGCTTTTCCCCAGTGCTCTGCAAGCTCTCCAGGACAACATAAAATCTGGGGCTCTGTGCTTTCTTTTGTTCTGAACAAGTGTTACTGTTTTCTGCACAAAAGCGATTCTGCGAAGGAATGTGAACAGGCACAGAGAATGTGCTAGCAGGGAATTCTCTGCCTGCCTTTCCCCAGTGCTCTGCAAGCTCTCCAGGACAACATAAAATCTGGGGCTCTGTGCTTTCTTTCGTTCTGAACAAGTGTTACTGTTTTCTGCACAAAAGCGATTCTGCGAAGCAATGGGAACACTTCTGTTTCCCAGGCACAGAGAAGGTGCTAGCAGGGAATTCTCTGCCTGCTTTTCCCCAGTGCTCTGCAAGCTCTCCAGGACAACATAAAATCTGGGGCTCTGTGCTTTCTTTCGTACTGAACAAGTGTTACTGTTTTCTGCACAAAAGCGATTCTGCGAAGCAATGTGAACAGGCACAGAGAAGGTGCTAGCAGGGAATTCTCTGCCTGCCTTTCCCCAGTGCTCTGCAAGCTCTCCAGGACAACATAAAATCTGGGGCTCTGTGCTTTCTTTCGTTCTGAACAAGTGTTACTGTTTTCTGCACAAAAGCGATTCTGCGAAGGAATGTGAACAGGCACAGAGAAGGTGCTAGCAGGGAATTCTCTGCCTGCCTTTCCCCAGTGCTCTGCAAGCTCTCCAGGACAACATAAAATCTGGGGCTTTGTGCTTTCTTTTGTTCTGAACAAGTGTTAGTGTTTTCTGCACAAAAGCGATTCTGTGAAGCAATGTGAACACTTCTGCTTCCCAGGCACAGAGAAGGTGCTAGCAGGGAATTCTCTGCCTGCTTTTCCCCAGTGCTCTGCAAGCTCTCCAGCACAACATAAAATCTGGGGCTCTGTGCTTTCTTTCGTTCTGAACAAGTGTTACTGTTTTCTGCACAAAAGCGATTCTGCCAAGCAATGTGAACACTTCTGCTTCCCAGGCACAGAGAAGGTGCTAGCAGGGAATTCTCTGCCTGCTTTTCCCCAGTGCTCTGCAAGCTCTCCAGGACAACATAAAATCTGGGGCTCTGTGCTTTCTTTCGTTCTGAACAAGTGTTACTGTTTTCTGCACAAAAGCGATACTGCTAAGAAATGTGAACACTTCTGTTTCCCAGGCACAGAGAAGGTGCTAGCAGGGAATTCTCTGCCTGCTTTTCCCCAGTGATCTGTAAGCTCTCCAGGACATCATAAAATCTGGGGCTCTGTGCTTTCTTTCGTTCTGAACAAGTGTTACTGTTTTCTGCACAAAAGCGATTCTGCGAAGGAATGTGATAAGGCACAGAGAAGGTGCTAGCAGGGAATTCTCTGCCTGCCTTTCCCCAGTGCTCTGCAAGCTCTCCAGGACAACATAAAATCTGGGGCTCTGTGCTTTCTTTTGTTCTGAACAAGTGTTACTCTTTTCTGCACAAAAGCGATTCTGCGAAGCAATGTGAACACTTCTGCTTCCCAGGCACAGAGAAGGTGCTAGCAGGGAATTCTCTGCCTGCCTTTCCCCAGTGCTCTGCAAGCTCTCCAGGACAACATAAAATCTGGGGCTCTGTGCTTTCTATCGTTCTGAACAAGTGTTACTGTTTTCTGCACAAAAGCGATTCTGTGAAGCAATGTGAACACTTCTGCTTCCCAGGCACAGAGAAGGTGCTAGCAGGGAATTCTCTGCCTGCCTTTCCCCAGTGCTCTGCAAGCTCTCCAGGACAACATAAAATCTGGGGCTCTGTGCTTTCTTTCGTCTGAACAAGTGTTACTGTTTTCTGCACAAAAGCGATTCTGCGAAGTAATGTGAACAGGCACAGAGAAGGTGCTAGCAGGGAATTCTCTGCCTGCCTTTCCCCAGTGCTCTGCAAGCTCTCCAGGACAACATAAAATCTGGGGCTCTGTGCTTTCTTTCGTTCTGAACAAGTGTTACTGTTTTCTGCACAAAAGCGATTCTGCCAAGCAATGTGAACATTTCTGCTTCCCAGGCACAGAGAAGGTGCTAGCAGGGAATTCTCTGCCTGCTTTTCCCCAGTACTCTGCAAGCTCTCCAGCACAACATAAAATCTGGGGCTCTGTGCTTTCTTTCCTTCTGAACAAGTGTTACTGTTTTCTGCACAAAAGCGATACTGCTAAGAAATGTGAACACTTCTGTTTCCCAGGCACAGAGAAGGTGCTAGCAGGGAATTCTCTGCCTGCTTTTCCCCAGTGCTCTGCAAGCTCTCCAGGACAACAGCAAATCTGGGGCTCTGTGCTTTCTTTTGTTCTGAACAAGTGTTAGTGTTTTCTGCACAAAAGCGATTCTGCGAAGCAATGTGAAGACTTCTGCTTCCCAGGCACAGAGAAGGTGCTAGCAGGGAATTCTCTGCCTGCCTTTCCCCAGTGCTCTGCAAGCTCTCCAGGACAACATAAAATCTGGGGCTCTGTGCTTTCTTTCGTCTGAACAAGTGTTACTGTTTTCTGCACAAAAGCGATTCTGCGAAGCAATGTGAACACTTCTGTTTCCCAGGCACAGAGAAGGTGCTAGCAGGGAATTCTCTGCCTGCTTTTCCCCAGTGCTCTGCAAGCTCTCCAGGACAACATAAAATCTGGGGCTCTGTGCTTTCTTTTGTTCTGAACAAGTGTTACTGTTTTCTGCACAAAAGCGATACTGCTAAGAAATGTGAACACTTCTGTTTCCCAGGCACAGAGAAGGTGCTAGCAGGGAATTCTCTGCCTGCTTTTCCCCAGTGCTCTGCAAGCTCTCCAGGACAACATAAAATCTGGGGCTCTGTGCTTTCTTTTGTTCTGAACAAGTGTTACTGTTTTCTGCACAAAAGCGATTCTGCGAAGGAATGTGAACAGGCACAGAGAATGTGCTAGCAGGGAATTCTCTGCCTGCCTTTCCCCAGTGCTCTGCAAGCTCTCCAGGACAACATAAAATCTGGGGCTCTGTGCTTTCTTTCGTTCTGAACAAGTGTTACTGTTTTCTGCACAAAAGCGATTCTGCGAAGCAATGGGAACACTTCTGTTTCCCAGGCACAGAGAAGGTGCTAGCAGGGAATTCTCTGCCTGCTTTTCCCCAGTGCTCTGCAAGCTCTCCAGGACAACATAAAATCTGGGGCTCTGTGCTTTCTTTCGTACTGAACAAGTGTTACTGTTTTCTGCACAAAAGCGATTCTGCGAAGCAATGTGAACAGGCACAGAGAAGGTGCTAGCAGGGAATTCTCTGCCTGCCTTTCCCCAGTGCTCTGCAAGCTCTCCAGGACAACATAAAATCTGGGGCTCTGTGCTTTCTTTCGTTCTGAACAAGTGTTACTGTTTTCTGCACAAAAGCGATTCTGCGAAGGAATGTGAACAGGCACAGAGAAGGTGCTAGCAGGGAATTCTCTGCCTGCCTTTCCCCAGTGCTCTGCAAGCTCTCCAGGACAACATAAAATCTGGGGCTTTGTGCTTTCTTTTGTTCTGAACAAGTGTTAGTGTTTTCTGCACAAAAGCGATTCTGCGAAGCAATGTGAACACTTCTGCTTCCCAGGCACAGAGAAGGTGCTAGCAGGGAATTCTCTGCCTGCTTTTCCCCAGTACTCTGCAAGCTCTCCAGCACAACATAAAATATGGGGCTCTGTGCTTTCTTTCCTTCTGAACAAGTGTTACTGTTTTCTGCACAAAAGCGATACTGCTAAGAAATGTGAACACTTCCCTTTCCCAGGCACAGAGAAGGTGCTAGCAGGAAATTCTCTGCCTGCCTTTCACCAGTGCTCTGCAAGCTCTCCAGGACAACATAAAATCTGGGGCTCTGTGCTTTCTTTCGTCTGAACAAGTGTTACTGTTTTCTGCACAAAAGCGATTCTGCGAAGTAATGTGAACAGGCACAGAGAAGGTGCTAGCAGGGAATTCTCTGCCTGCCTTTCCCCAGTGCTCTGCAAGCTCTGCAGGACAACATAAAATCTGGGGCTCTGTGCTTTCTTTCGTTCTGAACAAGTGTTACTGTTTTCTGCACAAAAGCGATTCTGCGAAGCAATGTGAACACTTCTGTTTCCCAGGCACAGAGAAGGTGCTAGCAGGGAATTCTCTGCCTGGTTTTCCCCAGTACTCTGCAAGCTCTCCAGCACAACATAAAATATGGGGCTCTGTGCTTTCTTTCCTTCTGAACAAGTGTTACTGTTTTCTGCACAAAAGCGATTCTGCGAAGCAATGTGAACACTTCTGTTTCCCAGGCACAGAGAAGGTGCTAGCAGGGAATTCTCTGCCTGCTTTTCCCCAGTGCTCTGCAAGCTCTCCAGGACAACATAAATTCTGGGGCTCTGTGCTTTCTTTTGTTCTGAACAAGTGTTACTGTTTTCTGCACAAAAGCGATTCTGCGAATCAATGTGAACACTTCTGCTTCCCAGGCACAGAGAAGGTGCTAGCAGGGAATTCTCTGCCTGCCTTTCCCCAGTGCTCTGCAAGCTCTCCAGGACAACATAAAATCTGGGGCTCTGTGCTTTCTTTCGTTCTGAACAAGTGTTAGTGTTTTCTGCACAAAAGCGATTCTGCGAAGCAATGGGAACACTTCTGTTTCCCAGGCACAGAGAAGGTGCTAGCAGGGAATTCTCTGCCTGCTTTTCCCCAGTGCTCTGCAAGCTCTCCAGGACAACATAAAATCTGGGGCTCTGTGCTTTCTTTCGTCTGAACAAGTGTTACTGTTTTCTGCACAAAAGCGATTCTGCGAAGCAATGTGAACAGGCACAGAGAAGGTGCTAGCAGGGAATTCTCTGCCTGCCTTTCCCCAGTGCTCTGCAAGCTCTGCAGGACAACATAAAATCTGGGGCTCTGTGCTTTCTTTCGTTCTGAACAAGTGTTATTGTTTTCTGCACAAAAGCGATTCTGCGAAGCAATGGGAACACTTCTGCTTCCCAGGCACAGAGAAGGTGCTAGCAGGGAATTCTCTGCCTGCCTTTCCCCAGTGCTCTGCAAGCTCTCCAGGACAACATAAAATCTGGGGCTCTGTGCTTTCTTTCCTTCTGAACAAGTGTTAGTGTTTTCTGCACAAAAGCGATTCTGCGAAGCAATGGGAACACTTCTGTTTCCCAGGCACAGAGAAGGTGCTAGCAGGGAATTCTCTGCCTGCTTTTCCCCAGTGCTCTGCAAGCTCTCCAGCACAACATAGAATCTGGGGCTCTGTGCTTTCTTTCGTTCTGAACAAGTGTTATTGTTTTCTGCACAAAAGCAATTCTGCGAAGCAATGGGAACACTTCTGTTTCCCAGGCACAGAGAAGGTGCTAGCAGGGAATTCTCTGCCTGCTTTTCCCCAGTGCTCTGCAAGCTCTCCAGGACAACATAAAATCTGGGGCTCTGTGCTTTCTTTTGTTCTGAACAAGTGTTAGTGTTTTCTGCACAAAAGCGATTCTGCGAAGCAATGTGAACACTTCTGTTTCCCAGGCACAGAGAAGGTGCTAGCAGGGAATTCTCTGCCTGCTTTTCCCCAGTACTCTGCAAGCTCTCCAGCACAACATAAAATATGGGGCTCTGTGCTTTCTTTCCTTCTGAACAAGTGTTAGTGTTTTCTGCACAAAAGCGATACTGCTAAGAAATGTGAACACTTCCCTTTCCCAGGCACAGAGAAGGTGCTAGCAGGAAATTCTCTGCCTGCCTTTCACCAGTGCTCTGCAAGCTCTCCAGGACAACATAAAATCTGGGGCTCTGTGCTTTCTTTCGTCTGAACAAGTGTTACTGTTTTCTGCACAAAAGCGATTCTGCGAAGTAATGTGAACAGGCACAGAGAAGGTGCTAGCAGGGAATTCTCTGCCTGCCTTTCCCCAGTGCTCTGCAAGCTCTCCAGGACAACATAAAATCTGGGGCTCTGTGCTTTCTTTCGTTCTGAACAAGTGTTACTGTTTTCTGCACAAAAGCGATTCTGCGAAGCAATGTGAACACTCCTGCTTCCCAGGCACAGAGAAGGTGCTAGCAGGGAATTCTCTGCCTGCCTTTCCCCAGTGCTCTGCAAGCTCTCCAGGACAACATAAAATCTGGGGCTCTGTGCTTTCTTTCCTTCTGAACAAGTGTTACTGTTTTCTGCACAAAAGCGATTCTGCGAAGCAATGTGAACACTTCTGCTTCCCAGGCACAGAGAAGGTGCTAGCAGGGAATTCTCTGCCTGCTTTTCCCCAGTGCTCTGCAAGCTCTCCAGGACAACATAAAATCTGGGGCTCTGTGCTTTCTTTTGTTCTGAACAAGTGTTACTGTTTTCTGCACAAAAGCGATTCTGCGAAGCAATGGGAACACTTCTGCTTCCCAGGCACAGAGAAGGTGCTAGCAGGGAATTCTCTGCCTGCCTTTCCCCAGTGCTCTGCAAGCTCTCCAGGACAACATAGAATCTGGGGCTCTGTGCTTTCTTTCGTTCTGAACAAGTGTTATTGTTTTCTGCACAAAAGCGATTCTGCAAAGCAATGTGAACACTTCTGTTTCCCAGGCACGGAGAAGGTGCTAGCAGGGAATTCTCTGCCTGCTTTTCCCCAGTACTCTGCAAGCTCTCCAGCACAACATAAAATATGGGGCTCTGTGCTTTCTTTCCTTCTGAACAAGTGTTACTGTTTTCTGCACAAAAGCGATTCTGCGAAGCAATGTGAACACTTCTGTTTCCCAGGCACAGAGAAGGTGCTAGCAGGGAATTCTCTGCCTGCTTTTCCCCAGTGCTCTGCAAGCTCTCCAGGACAACATAAATTCTGGGGCTCTGTGCTTTCTTTTGTTCTGAACAAGTGTTACTGTTTTCTGCACAAAAGCGATTCTGCGAAGCAATGTGAACACTTCTGCTTCCCAGGCACAGAGAAGGTGCTAGCAGGGAATTCTCTGCCTGCCTTTCCCCAGTGCTCTGCAAGCTCTCCAGGACAACATAAAATCTGGGGCTCTGTGCTTTCTTTCGTTCTGAACAACTGTTAGTGTTTTCTGCACAAAAGCGATTCTGCGAAGCAATGGGAACACTTCTGTTTCCCAGGCACAGAGAAGGTGCTAGCAGGGAATTCTCTGCCTGCTTTTCCCCAGTGCTCTGCAAGCTCTCCAGGACAACATAAAATCTGGGGCTCTGTGCTTTCTTTCGTCTGAACAAGTGTTACTGTTTTCTGCACAAAAGCGATTCTGCGAAGCAATGTGAACAGGCACAGAGAAGGTGCTAGCAGGGAATTCTCTGCCTGCCTTTCCCCAGTGCTCTGCAAGCTCTCCAGGACAACATAAAATCTGGGGCTCTGTGCTTTCTTTCGTTCTGAACAAGTGTTACTGTTTTCTGCACAAAAGCGATTCTGCGAAGCAATGTGAACACTCCTGCTTCCCAGGCACAGAGAAGGTGCTAGCAGGGAATTCTCTGCCTGCCTTTCCCCAGTGCTCTGCAAGCTCTCCAGGACAACATAAAATCTGGGGCTCTGTGCTTTCTTTCCTTCTGAACAAGTGTTAGTGTTTTCTGCACAAAAGCGATTCTGCGAAGCAATGTGAACACTTCTGCTTCCCAGGCACAGAGAAGGTGCTAGCAGGGAATTCTCTGCCTGCTTTTCCCCAGTGCTCTGCAAGCTCTCCAGGACAACATAAAATCTGGGGCTCTGTGCTTTCTTTTGTTCTGAACAAGTGTTACTGTTTTCTGCACAAAAGCGATTCTGCGAAGCAATGTGAACACTTCTGCTTCCCAGGCACAGAGAAGGTGCTAGCAGGGAATTCTCTGCCTGCCTTTCCCCAGTGCTCTGCAAGCTCTCCAGGACAACATAAAATCTGGGGCTCTGTGCTTTCTTTCGTTCTGAACAAGTGTTATTGTTTTCTGCACAAAAGCGATTCTGCGAAGCAATGTGAACACTTCTGTTTCCCAGGCACAGAGAAGGTGCTAGCAGGGAATTCTCTGCCTGCTTTTCCCCAGTGATCTGTAAGCTCTCCAGGACATCATAAAATCTGGGGCTCTGTGCTTTCTTTCGTTCTGAACAAGTGTTACTGTTTTCTGCACAAAAGCGATTCTGCGAAGCAATGTGAACACTTCTGTTTCCCAGGCACAGAGAAGGTGCTAGCAGGGAATTCTCTGCCTGCTTTTCCCCAGTGCTCTGCAAGCTCTCCAGGACAACATAAATTCTGGGGCTCTGTGCTTTCTTTTGTTCTGAACAAGTGTTACTGTTTTCTGCACAAAAGCGATTCTGCGAAGCAATGTGAACACTTCTGCTTCCCAGGCACAGAGAAGGTGCTAGCAGGGAATTCTCTGCCTGCCTTTCCCCAGTGCTCTGCAAGCTCTCCAGGACAACATAAAATCTGGGGCTCTGTGCTTTCTTTCGTTCTGAACAAGTGTTAGTGTTTTCTGCACAAAAGCGATTCTGCGAAGCAATGGGAACACTTCTGTTTCCCAGGCACAGAGAAGGTGCTAGCAGGGAATTCTCTGCCTGCTTTTCCCCAGTGCTCTGCAAGCTCTCCAGGACAACATAAAATCTGGGGCTCTGTGCTTTCTTTCGTCTGAACAAGTGTTACTGTTTTCTGCACAAAAGCGATTCTGCGAAGCAATGTGAACAGGCACAGAGAAGGTGCTAGCAGGGAATTCTCTGCCTGCCTTTCCCCAGTGCTCTGCAAGCTCTCCAGGACAACATAAAATCTGGGGCTCTGTGCTTTCTTTCGTTCTGAACAAGTGTTATTGTTTTCTGCACAAAAGCGATTCTGCGAAGCAATGTGAACACTTCTGTTTCCCAGGCACAGAGAAGGTGCTAGCAGGGAATTCTCTGCCTGGTTTTACCCAGTACTCTGCAAGCTCTCCAGCACAACATAAAATATGGGGCTCTGTGCTTTCTTTCCTTCTGAACAAGTGTTACTGTTTTCTGCACAAAAGCGATTCTGCGAAGCAATGTGAACACTTCTGTTTCCCAGGCACAGAGAAGGTGCTAGCAGGGAATTCTCTGCCTGCTTTTCCCCAGTGCTCTGCAAGCTCTCCAGGACAACATAAATTCTGGGGCTCTGTGCTTTCTTTCCTTCTGAACAAGTGTTACTGTTTTCTGCACAAAAGCGATTCTGCGAAGCAATGTGAACACTTCTGCTTCCCAGGCACAGAGAAGGTGCTAGCAGGGAATTCTCTGCCTGCCTTTCCCCAGTGCTCTGCAAGCTCTCCAGGACAACATAAAATCTGGGGCTCTGTGCTTTCTTTCGTTCTGAACAAGTGTTAGTGTTTTCTGCACAAAAGCGATTCTGCGAAGCAATGGGAACACTTCTGTTTCCCAGGCACAGAGAAGGTGCTAGCAGGGAATTCTCTGCCTGCTTTTCCCCAGTGCTCTGCAAGCTCTCCAGGACAACATAAAATCTGGGGCTCTGTGCTTTCTTTCGTCTGAACAAGTGTTACTGTTTTCTGCACAAAAGCGATTCTGCGAAGCAATGTGAACAGGCACAGAGAAGGTGCTAGCAGGGAATTCTCTGCCTGCCTTTCCCCAGTGCTCTGCAAGCTCTGCAGGACAACATAAAATCTGGGGCTCTGTGCTTTCTTTCGTTCTGAACAAGTGTTATTGTTTTCTGCACAAAAGCGATTCTGCGAAGCAATGGGAACACTTCTGCTTCCCAGGCACAGAGAAGGTGCTAGCAGGGAATTCTCTGCCTGCCTTTCCCCAGTGCTCTGCAAGCTCTCCAGGACAACATAAAATCTGGGGCTCTGTGCTTTCTTTCGTTCTGAACAAGTGTTACTGTTTTCTGCACAAAAGCGATTCTGCGAAGCAATGGGAACACTTCTGTTTCCCAGGCACAGAGAAGGTGCTAGCAGGGAATTCTCTGCCTGCTTTTCCCCAGTGCTCTGCAAGCTCTCCAGCACAACATAGAATCTGGGGCTCTGTGCTTTCTTTCGTTCTGAACAAGTGTTATTGTTTTCTGCACAAAAGCGATTCTGCGAAGCAATGGGAACACTTCTGTTTCCCAGGCACAGAGAAGGTGCTAGCAGGGAATTCTCTGCCTGCTTTTCCCCAGTTCTCTGCAAGCTCTCCAGGACAACATAAAATCTGGGGCTCTGTGCTTTCTTTCGTTCTGAACAAGTGTTATTGTATTCTGCACAAAAGCGATTCTGCGAAGCAATGTGAACACTTCTGCTTCCCAGGCACAGAGAAGGTGCTAGCAGGGAATTCTCTGCCTGCTTTTCCCCAGTGCTCTGCAAGCTCTCCAGGACAACATACAATCTGGGGCTCTGTGCTTTCTTTTGTTCTGAACAAGTGTTAGTGTTTTCTGCACAAAAGCGATTCTGCGAAGCAATGTGAACACTTCTGCTTCCCAGGCACAGAGAAGGTGCTAGCAGGGAATTCTCTGCCTGCCTTTCCCCAGTGCTCTGCAAGCTCTCCAGGACAACATAGAATCTGGGGCTCTGTGCTTTCTTTCCTTCTGAACAAGTGTTAGTGTTTTCTGCACAAAAGCGATTCTGCGAAGCAATGGGAACACTTCTGTTTCCCAGGCACAGAGAAGGTGCTAGCAGGGAATTCTCTGCCTGGTTTTCCCCAGTACTCTGCAAGCTCTCCAGCACAACATAAAATATGGGGCTCTGTGCTTTCTTTCCTTCTGAACAAGTGTTACTGTTTTCTGCACAAAAGCGATTCTGCGAAGCAATGTGAACACTTCTGCTTCCCAGGCACAGAGAAGGTGCTAGCAGGGAATTCTCTGCCTGCCTTTCCCCAGTGCTCTGCAAGCTCTCCAGGACAACATAAAATCTGGGGCTCTGTGCTTTCTTTCGTTCTGAACAAGTGTTATTGTTTTCTGCACAAAAGCGATTCTGCGAAGCAATGTGAACACTTCTGTTTCCCAGGCACAGAGAAGGTGCTAGCAGGGAATTCTCTGCCTGCTTTTCCCCAGTGCTCTGCAAGCTCTCCAGGACAACATAAAATCTGGGGCTCTGTGCTTTCTTTCGTCTGAACAAGTGTTACTGTTTTCTGCACAAAAGCGATTCTGCGAAGCAATGTGAACAGGCACAGAGAATGTGCTAGCAGGGAATTCTCTGCCTGCTTTTCCCCAGTGCTCTGCAAGCTCTCCAGGACAACATAAAATCTGGGGCTCTGTGCTTTCTTTCGTTCTGAACAAGTATTACTGTTTTCTGCACAAAAGCGATTCTGCGAAGCAATGGGAACACTTCTGTTTCCCAGGCACAGAGAAGGTGCTAGCAGGGAATTCTCTGCCTGCTTTTCCCCAGTGCTCTGCAAGCTCTCCAGGACAACATAAAATCTGGGGCTCTGTGCTTTCTTTCGTACTGAACAAGTGTTACTGTTTTCTGCACAAAAGCGATTCTGCGAAGCAATGTGAACACTTCTGCTTCCCAGGCACAGAGAAGGTGCTAGCAGGGAATTCTCTGCCTGCTTTTCCCCAGTGCTCTGCAAGCTCTCCAGGACAACATAAAATCTGGGGCTCTGTGCTTTCTTTCGTTCTGAACAAGTGTTAGTGTTTTCTGCACAAAAGCGATTCTGCCAAGCAATGTGAACACTTCTGCTTCCCAGGCACAGAGAAGGTGCTAGCAGGGAATTCTCTGCCTGCTTTTCCCCAGTACTCTGCAAGCTCTCCAGCACAACATAAAATATGGGGCTCTGTGCTTTCTTTCCTTCTGAACAAGTGTTACTGTTTTCTGCACAAAAGCGATACTGCTAAGAAATGTGAACACTTCTGTTTCCCAGGCACAGAGAAGGTGCTAGCAGGGAATTCTCTGCCTGCTTTTCCCCAGTGATCTGTAAGCTCTCCAGGACATCATAAAATCTGGGGCTCTGTGCTTTCTTTCGTTCTGAACAAGTGTTACTGTTTTCTGCACAAAAGCGATTCTGCGAAGGAATGTGAAAAGGCACAGAGAAGGTGCTAGCAGGGAATTCTCTGCCTGCCTTTCCCCAGTGCTCTGCAAGCTCTCCAGGACAACATAAAATCTGGGGCTCTGTGCTTTCCTTTGTTCTGAACAAGTGTTACTCTTTTCTGCACAAAAGCGATTCTGCGAAGCAATGTGAACACTTCTGCTTCCCAGGCACAGAGAAGGCGCTAGCAGGGAATTCTCTGCCTGCCTTTCCCCAGTGCTCTGCAAGCTCTCCAGGACAACATAAAATCTGGGGCTCTGTGCTTTCTTTCGTTCTGAACAAGTGTTACTGTTTTCTGCACAAAAGCGATTCTGCGAAGCAATGTGAACACTTCTGCTTCCCAGGCACAGAGAAGGTGCTAGCAGGAAATTCTCTGCCTGCCTTCCCCAGTGCTCTGCAAGCTCTCCAGGACAACATAAAATCTGGGGCTCTGTGCTTTCTTTCGTCTGAACAAGTGTTACTGTTTTCTGCACAAAAGCGATTCTGCGAAGTAATGTGAACAGGCACAGAGAAGGTGCTAGCACGGAATTCTCTGCCTGCCTTTCCCCAGTGCTCTGCAAGCTCTCCAGGACAACATAAAATCTGGGGCTCTGTGCTTTCTTTCGTTCTGAACAAGTGTTACTGTTTTCTGCACAAAAGCGATTCTGCCAAGCAATGTGAACATTTCTGCTTCCCAGGCACAGAGAAGGTGCTAGCAGGGAATTCTCTGCCTGCTTTTCCCCAGTACTCTGCAAGCTCTCCAGCACAACATAAAATATGGGGCTCTGTGCTTTCTTTCCTTCTGAACAAGTGTTACTGTTTTCTGCACAAAAGCGATACTGCTAAGAAATGTGAACACTTCTGTTTCCCAGGCACAGAGAAGGTGCTAGCAGGGAATTCTCTGCCTGCTTTTCCCCAGTGCTCTGCAAGCTCTCCAGGACAACAGCAAATCTGGGGCTCTGTGCTTTCTTTTGTTCTGAACAAGTGTTACTGTTTTCTGCACAAAAGCGATTCTGCGAAGCAATGTGAACACTTCTGCTTCCCAGGCACAGAGAAGGTGCTAGCAGGGAATTCTCTGCCTGCCTTTCCCCAGTGCTCTGCAAGCTCTCCAGGACAACATAAAATCTGGGGCTCTGTGCTTTCTTTCGTCTGAACAAGTGTTACTGTTTTCTGCACAAAAGCGATTCTGCGAAACAATGGGAACACTTCTGTTTCCCAGGCACAGAGAAGGTGCTAGCAGGGAATTCTCTGCCTGCTTTTCCCCAGTGCTCTGCAAGCTCTCCAGGACAACATAAAATCTGGGGCTCTGTGCTTTCTTTTGTTCTGAACAAGTGTTACTGTTTTCTGCACAAAAGCGATACTGCTAAGAAATGTGAACACTTCTGTTTCCCAGGCACAGAGAAGGTGCTAGCAGGGAATTCTCTGCCTGCTTTTCCCCAGTGCTCTGCAAGCTCTCCAGGACAACATAAAATCTGGGGCTCTGTGCTTTCTTTCGTTCTGAACAAGTGTTACTGTTTTCTGCACAAAAGCGATTCTGCGAAGGAATGTGAACAGGCACAGAGAATGTGCTAGCAGGGAATTCTCTGCCTGCCTTTCCCCAGTGCTCTGCAAGCTCTCCAGGACAACATAAAATCTGGGGCTCTGTGCTTTCTTTCGTTCTGAACAAGTGTTACTGTTTTCTGCACAAAAGCGATTCTGCGAAGCAATGTGAACACTTCTGTTTCCCAGGCACAGAGAAGGTGCTAGCAGGGAATTCTCTGCCTGCTTTTCCCCAGTGCTCTGCAAGCTCTCCAGCACAACATAAAATCTGGGGCTCTGTGCTTTCTTTCGTACTGAACAAGTGTTACTGTTTTCTGCACAAAAGCGATTCTGCGAAGCAATGTGAACAGGCACAGAGAAGGTGCTAGCAGGGAATTCTCTGCCTGCCTTTCCCCAGTGCTCTGCAAGCTCTCCAGGACAACATAAAATCTGGGGCTCTGTGCTTTCTTTCGTTCTGAACAAGTGTTACTGTTTTCTGCACAAAAGCGATTCTGCGAAGGAATGTGAACAGGCACAGAGAAGGTGCTAGCAGGGAATTCTCTGCCTGCCTTTCCCCAGTGCTCTGCAAGCTCTCCAGGACAACATAAAATCTGGGGCTCTGTGCTTTCTTTCGTTCTGAACAAGTGTTACTGTTTTCTGCACAAAAGCGATTCTGCGAAGCAATGTGAACACTTCTGCTTCCCAGGCACAGAGAAGGTGCTAGCAGGGAATTCTCTGCCTGATTTTCCCCAGTTCTCTGCAAGCTCTCCAGGACAACATAAAATCTGGGGCTCTGTGCTTTCTTTCGTTCCGAACAAGTGTTATTGTTTTCTGCACAAAAGCGATTCTGCGAAGCAATGTGAACACTTCTGCTTCCCAGGCACAGAGAAGGTGTTAGCAGGGAATTCTCTGCCTGCTTTTCCCCAGTGCTCTGCAAGCTCTCCAGCACAACATAAAATATGGGGCTCTGTGCTTTCTTTCCTTCTGAACAAGTGTTACTGTTTTCTGCACAAAAGCGATACTGCTAAGAAATGTGAACACTTCCCTTTCCCAGGCACAGAGAAGGTGCTAGCAGGTAATTCTCTGCCTGCCTTTCACCAGTGCTCTGCAAGCTCTCCAGGACAACATAAAATCTGGGGCTCTGTGCTTTCTTTCGTCTGAACAAGTGTTACTGTTTTCTGCACAAAAGCGATTCTGCGAAGTAATGTGAACAGGCACAGAGAAGGTGCTAGCAGGGAATTCTCTGCCTGCCTTTCCCCAGTGCTCTGCAAGCTCTCCAGGACAACATAAAATCTGGGGCTCTGTGCTTTCTTTCGTTCTGAACAAGTGTTACTGTTTTCTGCACAAAAGCGATTCTGCGAAGCAATGTGAACACTTCTGCTTCCCAGGCACAGAGAAGGTGCTAGCAGGGAATTCTCTGCCTGCCTTTCCCCAGTGCTCTGCAAGCTCTCCAGGACAACATAAAATCTGGGGCTCTGTGCTTTCTTTCCTTCTGAACAAGTGTTAGTGTTTTCTGCACAAAAGCGATTCTGCGAAGCAATGTGAACACTTCTGTTTCCCAGGCACAGAGAAGGTGCTAGCAGGGAATTCTCTGCCTGCTTTTCCCCAGTGCTCTGCAAGCTCTCCAGGACAACATAAAATCTGGGGCTCTGTGCTTTCTTTTGTTCTGAACAAGTGTTACTGTTTTCTGCACAAAAGCGATTCTGCGAAGCAATGTGAACACTTCTGCTTCCCAGGCACAGAGAAGGTGCTAGCAGGGAATTCTCTGCCTGCCTTTCCCCAGTGCTCTGCAAGCTCTCCAGGACAACATAGAATCTGGGGCTCTGTGCTTTCTTTCGTTCTGAACAAGTGTTATTGTTTTCTGCACAAAAGCGATTCTGCGAAGCAATGTGAACACTTCTGTTTCCCAGGCACAGAGAAGGTGCTAGCAGGGAATTCTCTGCCTGGTTTTCCCCAGTACTCTGCAAGCTCTCCAGCACAACATAAAATATGGGGCTCTGTGCTTTCTTTCCTTCTGAACAAGTGTTACTGTTTTCTGCACAAAAGCGATACTGCGAAGCAATGTGAACACTTCTGTTTCCCAGGCACAGAGAAGGTGCTAGCAGGGAATTCTCTGCCTGCTTTTCCCCAGTGCTCTGCAAGCTCTCCAGGACAACATAAATTCTGGGGCTCTGTGCTTTCTTTTGTTCTGAACAAGTGTTAGTGTTTTCTGCACAAAAGCGATTCTGCGAAGCAATGTGAACACTTCTGCTTCCCAGGCACAGAGAAGGTGCTAGCAGGGAATTCTCTGCCTGCCTTTCCCCAGTGCTCTGCAAGCTCTCCAGGACAACATAAAATCTGGGGCTCTGTGCTTTCTTTCGTTCTGAACAAGTGTTATTGTTTTCTGCACAAAAGCGATTCTGCGAAGCAATGTGAACACTTCTGTTTCCCAGGCACAGAGAAGGTGCTAGCAGGGAATTCTCTGCCTGCCTTTCCCCAGTGCTCTGCAAGCTCTCCAGGACAACATAAAATCTGGGGCTCTGTGCTTTCTTTCGTCTGAACAAGTGTTACTGTTTTCTGCACAAAAGCGATACTGCTAAGAAATGTGAACACTTCTGTTTCCCAGGCACAGAGAAGGTGCTAGCAGGGAATTCTCTGCCTGCTTTTCCCCAGTGATCTGTAAGCTCTCCAGGACATCATAAAATCTGGGGCTCTGTGCTTTCTTTCGTTCTGAACAAGTGTTACTGTTTTCTGCACAAAAGCGATTCTGCGAAGGAATGTGAAAAGGCACAGAGAAGGTGCTAGCAGGGAATTCTCTGCCTGCCTTTCCCGAGTGCTCTGCAAGCTCTCCAGGACAACATAAAATCTGGGGCTCTGTGCTTTCTTTCGTTCTGAACAAGTGTTATTGTTTTCTGCACAAAAGCGATTCTGCGAAGCAATGTGAACACTTCTGCTTCCCAGGCACAGAGAAGGTGCTAGCAGGGAATTCTCTGCCTGCCTTTCCACAGTGCTCTGCAAGCTCTCCAGGACAACATAAAATCTGGGGCTCTGTGCTTTCTTTCGTCTGAACAAGTGTTACTGTTTTCTGCACAAAAGCGATTCTGCGAAGTAATGTGAACAGGCACAGAGAAGGTGCTAGCAGGGAATTCTCTGCCTGCCTTTCCCCAGTGCTCTGCAAGCTCTCCAGGACAACATAAAATCTGGGGCTCTGTGCTTTCTTTCGTTCTGAACAAGTGTTACTGTTTTCTGCACAAAAGCGATTCTGCCAAGCAATGTGAACATTTCTGCTTCCCAGGCACAGAGAAGGTGCTAGCAGGGAATTCTCTGCCTGCTTTTCCCCAGTACTCTGCAAGCTCTCCAGCACAACATAAAATATGGGGCTCTGTGCTTTCTTTCCTTCTGAACAAGTGTTACTGTTTTCTGCACAAAAGCGATACTGCTAAGAAATGTGAACACTTCTGTTTCCCAGGCACAGAGAAGGTGCTAGCAGGGAATTCTCTGCCTGCTTTTCCCCAGTGCTCTGCAAGCTCTCCAGGACAACAGCAAATCTGGGGCTCTGTGCTTTCTTTTGTTCTGAACAAGTGTTAGTGTTTTCTGCACAAAAGCGATTCTGCGAAGCAATGTGAAGACTTCTGCTTCCCAGGCACAGAAAAGGTGCTAGCAGGGAATTCTCTGCCTGCCTTTCCCCAGTGCTCTGCAAGCTCTCCAGGACAACATAAAATCTGGGGCTCTGTGCTTTCTTTCGTCTGAACAAGTGTTACTGTTTTCTGCACAAAAGCGATTCTGCGAAGCAATGTGAACACTTCTGTTTCCCAGGCACAGAGAAGGTGCTAGCAGGGAATTCTCTGCCTGCTTTTCCCCAGTGCTCTGCAAGCTCTCCAGGACAACATAAAATCTGGGGCTCTGTGCTTTCTTTCGTTCTGAACAAGTGTTACTGTTTTCTGCACAAAAGCGATTCTGCGAAGCAATGTGAACACTTCTGCTTCCCAGGCACAGAGAAGGTGCTAGCAGGAAATTCTCTGCCTGCCTTTCCCCAGTGCTCTGCAAGCTCTCCAGGACAACATAAAATCTGGGGCTCTGTGCTTTCTTTCGTCTGAACAAGTGTTACTGTTTTCTGCACAAAAGCGATTCTGCGAAGTAATGTGAACAGGCACAGAGAAGGTGCTAGCAGGGAATTCTCTGCCTGCCTTTCCCCAGTGCTCTGCAAGCTCTCCAGGACAACATAAAATCTGGGGCTCTGTGCTTTCTTTCGTTCTGAACAAGTGTTACTGTTTTCTGCACAAAAGCGATTCTGCCAAGCAATGTGAACATTTCTGCTTCCCAGGCACAGAGAAGGTGCTAGCAGGGAATTCTCTGCCTGCTTTTCCCCAGTACTCTGCAAGCTCTCCAGCACAACATAAAATATGGGGCTCTGTGCTTTCTTTCCTTCTGAACAAGTGTTACTGTTTTCTGCACAAAAGCGATACTGCTAAGAAATGTGAACACTTCTGTTTCCCAGGCACAGAGAAGGTGCTAGCAGGGAATTCTCTGCCTGCTTTTCCCCAGTGCTCTGCAAGCTCTCCAGGACAACAGCAAATCTGGGGCTCTGTGCTTTCTTTTGTTCTGAACAAGTGTTAGTGTTTTCTGCACAAAAGCGATTCTGCGAAGCAATGTGAAGACTTCTGCTTCCCAGGCACAGAGAAGGTGCTAGCAGGGAATTCTCTGCCTGCCTTTCCCCAGTGCTCTGCAAGCTCTCCAGGACAACATAAAATATGGGGCTCTGTGCTTTCTTTCGTCTGAACAAGTGTTACTGTTTTCTGCACAAAAGCGATTCTGCGAAGCAATGTGAACACTTCTGTTTCCCAGGCACAGAGAAGGTGCTAGCAGGGAATTCTCTGCCTGCTTTTCCCCAGTGCTCTGCAAGCTCTCCAGGACAACATAAAATCTGGGGCTCTGTGCTTTCTTTCGTTCTGAACAAGTGTTACTGTTTTCTGCACAAAAGCGATTCTGCGAAGGAATGTGAACAGGCACAGAGAATGTGCTAGCAGGGAATTCTCTGCCTGCCTTTCCCCAGTGCTCTGCAAGCTCTCCAGGACAACATAAAATCTGGGGCTCTGTGCTTTCTTTCGTTCTGAACAAGTGTTACTGTTTTCTGCACAAAAGCGATTCTGCGAAGCAATGGGAACACTTCTGTTTCCCAGGCACAGAGAAGGTGCTAGCAGGGAATTCTCTGCCTGCTTTTCCCCAGTGCTCTGCAAGCTCTCCAGGACAACATAAAATCTGGGGCTCTGTGCTTTCTTTCGTACTGAACAAGTGTTACTGTTTTCTGCACAAAAGCGATTCTGCGAAGGAATGTGAACAGGCACAGAGAAGGTGCTAGCAGGGAATTCTCTGCCTGCCTTTCCCCAGTGCTCTGCAAGCTCTCCAGGACAACATAAAATCTGGGGCTCTGTGCTTTCTTTCGTTCTGAACAAGTGTTACTGTTTTCTGCACAAAAGCGATTCTGCGAAGGAATGTGAACAGGCACAGAGAAGGTGCTAGCAGGGAATTCTCTGCCTGCCTTTCCCCAGTGCTCTGCAAGCTCTCCAGGACAACATAAAATCTGGGGCTCTGTGCTTTCTTTCATTCTGAACAAGTGTTATTGTTTTCTGCACAAAAGCGATTCTGCGAAGCAATGTGAAGACTTCTGCTTCCCAGGCACAGAGAAGGTGCTAGCAGGGAATTCTCTGCCTGCCTTTCCCCAGTGCTCTGCAAGCTCTCCAGGACAACATAAAATCTGGGGCTCTGTGCTTTCTTTCGTTCTGAACAAGTGTTACTGTTTTCTGCACAAAAGCGATTCTGCGAAGGAATGTGAAAAGGCACAGAGAAGGTGCTAGCAGGGAATTCTCTGCCTGCCTTTCCCGAGTGCTCTGCAAGCTCTCCAGGACAACATAAAATCTGGGGCTCTGTGCTTTCTTTCGTTCTGAACAAGTGTTATTGTTTTCTGCACAAAAGCGATTCTGCGAAGCAATGTGAACACTTCTGCTTCCCAGGCACAGAGAAGGTGCTAGCAGGGAATTCTCTGCCTGCCTTTCCCCAGTGCTCTGCAAGCTCTCCAGGACAACATAAAATCTGGGGCTCTGTGCTTTCTTTCGTCTGAACAAGTGTTACTGTTTTCTGCACAAAAGCGATTCTGCGAAGTAATGTGAACAGGCACAGAGAAGGTGCTAGCAGGGAATTCTCTGCCTGCCTTTCCCCAGTGCTCTGCAAGCTCTCCAGGACAACATAAAATCTGGGGCTCTGTGCTTTCTTTCGTTCTGAACAAGTGTTACTGTTTTCTGCACAAAAGTGATTCTGCCAAGCAATGTGAACATTTCTGCTTCCCAGGCACAGAGAAGGTGCTAGCAGGGAATTCTCTGCCTGCTTTTCCCCAGTACTCTGCAAGCTCTCCAGCACAACATAAAATATGGGGCTCTGTGCTTTCTTTCCTTCTGAACAAGTGTTACTGTTTTCTGCACAAAAGCGATACTGCTAAGAAATGTGAACACTTCTGTTTCCCAGGCACAGAGAAGGTGCTAGCAGGGAATTCTCTGCCTGCTTTTCCCCAGTGCTCTGCAAGCTCTCCAGGACAACAGCAAATCTGGGGCTCTGTGCTTTCTTTTGTTCTGAACAAGTGTTAGTGTTTTCTGCACAAAAGCGATTCTGCGAAGCAATGTGAAGACTTCTGCTTCCCAGGCACAGAAAAGGTGCTAGCAGGGAATTCTCTGCCTGCCTTTCCCCAGTGCTCTGCAAGCTCTCCAGGACAACATAAAATCTGGGGCTCTGTGCTTTCTTTCGTCTGAACAAGTGTTACTGTTTTCTGCACAAAAGCGATTCTGCGAAGCAATGTGAACACTTCTGTTTCCCAGGCACAGAGAAGGTGCTAGCAGGGAATTCTCTGCCTGCTTTTCCCCAGTGCTCTGCAAGCTCTCCAGGACAACATAAAATCTGGGGCTCTGTGCTTTCTTTCGTTCTGAACAAGTGTTACTGTTTTCTGCACAAAAGCGATTCTGCGAAGGAATGTGAACAGGCACAGAGAATGTGCTAGCAGGGAATTCTCTGCCTGCCTTTCCCCAGTGCTCTGCAAGCTCTCCAGGACAACATAAAATCTGGGGCTCTGTGCTTTCTTTCGTTCTGAACAAGTGTTACTGTTTTCTGCACAAAAGCGATTCTGCGAAGCAATGGGAACACTTCTGTTTCCCAGGCACAGAGAAGGTGCTAGCAGGGAATTCTCTGCCTGCTTTTCCCCAGTGCTCTGCAAGCTCTCCAGGACAACATAAAATCTGGGGCTCTGTGCTTTCTTTCGTACTGAACAAGTGTTACTGTTTTCTGCACAGAAGCGATTCTGCGAAGGAATGTGAACAGGCACAGAGAAGGTGCTAGCAGGGAATTCTCTGCCTGCCTTTCCCCAGTGCTCTGCAAGCTCTCCAGGACAACATAAAATCTGGGGCTCTGTGCTTTCTTTCGTTCTGAACAAGTGTTACGGTTTTCTGCACAAAAGCGATTCTGCGAAGGAATGTGAACAGGCACAGAGAAGGTGCTAGCAGGGAATTCTCTGCCTGCCTTTCCCCAGTGCTCTGCAAGCTCTCCAGGACAACATAAAATCTGGGGCTCTGTGCTTTCTTTCATTCTGAACAAGTGTTATTGTTTTCTGCACAAAAGCGATTCTGCGAAGCAATGTGAAGACTTCTGCTTCCCAGGCACAGAGAAGGTGCTAGCAGGGAATTCTCTGCCTGCCTTTCCCCAGTGCTCTGCAAGCTCTCCAGGACAACATAAAATCTGGGGCTCTGTGCTTTCTTTCGTTCTGAACAAGTGTTACTGTTTTCTGCAGAAAAGCGATTCTGCCAAGCAATGTGAACACTTCTGTTTCCCAGGCACAGAGAAGGTGCTAGCAGGGAATTCTCTGCCTGCTTTTCCCCAGTGCTCTGCAAGCTCTCCAGGACAACATAAAATCTGGGGCTCTGTGCTTTCTTTCGTTCTGAACAAGTGTTACTGTTTTCTGCACAAAAGCGATTCTGCGAAGCAATGTGAACACTTCTGCTTCCCAGGCACAGAGAAGGTGCTAGCAGGGAATTCTCTGCCTGATTTTCCCCAGTTCTCTGCAAGCTCTCCAGGACAACATAAATCTGGGGCTCTGTGCTTTCTTTCGTTCTGAACAAGTGTTATTGTTTTCTGCACAAAAGCGATTCTGCGAAGCAATGTGAACACTTCTGCTTCCCAGGCACAGAGAAGGTGCTAGCAGGGAATTCTCTGCCTGCTTTTCCCCAGTGCTCTGCAAGCTCTCCAGGACAACATAAAATCTGGGGCTCTGTGCTTTCTTTTGTTCTGAACAAGTGTTAGTGTTTTCTGCACAAAAGCGATTCTGCGAAGCAATGTGAACACTTCTGCTTCCCAGGCACAGAGAAGGTGCTAGCAGGGAATTCTCTGCCTGCCTTTCCCCAGTGCTCTGCAAGCTCTCCAGCACAACATAAAATATGGGGCTCTGTGCTTTCTTTCCTTCTGAACAAGTATTACTGTTTTCTGCACAAAAGCGATACTGCTAAGAAATGTGAACACTTCCCTTTCCCAGGCACAGAGAAGGTGCTAGCAGGAAATTCTCTGCCTGCCTTTCACCAGTGCTCTGCAAGCTCTCCAGGACAACATAAAATCTGGGGCTCTGTGCTTTCTTTCGTCTGAACAAGTGTTACTGTTTTCTGCACAAAAGCGATTCTGCGAAGTAATGTGAACAGGCACAGAGAAGGTGCTAGCAGGGAATTCTCTGCCTGCCTTTCCCCAGTGCTCTGCAAGCTCTCCAGGACAACATAAAATCTGGGGCTCTGTGCTTTCTTTCGTTCTGAACAAGTGTTACTGTTTTCTGCACAAAAGCGATTCTGCGAAGCAATGTGAATACTTCTGCTTCCCAGGCACAGAGAAGGTGCTAGCAGGGAATTCTCTGCCTGCCTTTCCCCAGTGCTCTGCAAGCTCTCCAGGACAACATAAAATCTGGGGCTCTGTGCTTTCTTTCCTTCTGAACAAGTGTTAGTGTTTTCTGCACAAAAGCGATTCTGCGAAGCAATGTGAACACTTCTGTTTCCCAGGCACAGAGAAGGTGCTAGCAGGGAATTCTCTGCCTGCTTTTCCCCAGTGCTCTGCAAGCTCTCCAGGACAACATAAAATCTGGGGCTCTGTGCTTTCTTTTGTTCTGAACAAGTGTTACTGTTTTCTGCACAAAAGCGATTCTGCGAAGCAATGTGAACACTTCTGCTTCCCAGGCACAGAGAAGGTGCTAGCAGGGAATTCTCTGCCTGCCTTTCCCCAGTGCTCTGCAAGCTCTCCAGGACAACATAGAATCTGGGGCTCTGTGCTTTCTTTCGTTCTGAACAAGTGTTATTGTTTTCTGCACAAAAGCGATTCTGCGAAGCAATGTGAACACTTCTGTTTCCCAGGCACAGAGAAGGTGCTAGCAGGGAATTCTCTGCCTGGTTTTCCCCAGTACTCTGCAAGCTCTCCAGCACAACATAAAATATAGGGCTCTGTGCTTTCTTTCCTTCTGAACAAGTGTTACTGTTTTCTGCACAAAAGCGATTCTGCGAAGCAATGTGAACACTTCTGTTTCCCAGGCACAGAGAAGGTGCTAGCAGGGAATTTTCTGCCTGCTTTTCCCCAGTGCTCTGCAAGCTCTCCAGGACAACATAAATTCTGGGGCTCTGTGCTTTCTTTTGTTCTGAACAAGTGTTACTGTTTTCTGCACAAAAGCGATTCTGCGAAGCAATGTGAACACTTCTGCTTCCCAGGCACAGAGAAGGTGCTAGCAGGGAATTCTCTGCCTGCCTTTCCCCAGTGCTCTGCAAGCTCTCCAGGACAACATAAAATCTGGGGCTCTGTGCTTTCTTTCGTTCTGAACAAGTGTTATTGTTTTCTGCACAAAAGCGATTCTGCGAAGCAATGTGAACACTTCTGTTTCCCAGGCACAGAGAAGGTGCTAGCAGGGAATTCTCTGCCTGCTTTTCCCCAGTGCTCTGCAAGCTCTCCAGGACAACATAAAATCTGGGGCTCTGTGCTTTCTTTCGTCTGAACAAGTGTTACTGTTTTCTGCACAAAAGCGATTCTGCGAAGCAATGTGAACAGGCACAGAGAATGTGCTAGCAGGGAATTCTCTGCCTGCCTTTCCCCAGTGCTCTGCAAGCTCTCCAGGACAACATAAAATCTGGGGCTCTGTGCTTTCTTTTGTTCTGAACAAGTGTTAGTGTTTTCTGCACAAAAGCGATTCTGCGAAGCAATGTGAACACTTCTGCTTCCCAGGCACAGAGAAGGTGCTAGCAGGGAATTCTCTGCCTGCCTTTCCCCAGTGCTCTGCAAGCTCTCCAGCACAACATAAAATATGGGGCTCTGTGCTTTCTTTCCTTCTGAACAAGTATTACTGTTTTCTGCACAAAAGCGATACTGCTAAGAAATGTGAACACTTCCCTTTCCCAGGCACAGAGAAGGTGCTAGCAGGAAATTCTCTGCCTGCCTTTCACCAGTGCTCTGCAAGCTCTCCAGGACAACATAAAATCTGGGGCTCTGTGCTTTCTTTCGTCTGAACAAGTGTTACTGTTTTCTGCACAAAAGCGATTCTGCGAAGTAATGTGAACAGGCACAGAGAAGGTGCTAGCAGGGAATTCTCTGCCTGCCTTTCCCCAGTGCTCTGCAAGCTCTCCAGGACAACATAAAATCTGGGGCTCTGTGCTTTCTTTCGTTCTGAACAAGTGTTACTGTTTTCTGCACAAAAGCGATTCTGCGAAGCAATGTGAATACTTCTGCTTCCCAGGCACAGAGAAGGTGCTAGCAGGGAATTCTCTGCCTGCCTTTCCCCAGTGCTCTGCAAGCTCTCCAGGACAACATAAAATCTGGGGCTCTGTGCTTTCTTTCCTTCTGAACAAGTGTTAGTGTTTTCTGCACAAAAGCGATTCTGCGAAGCAATGTGAACACTTCTGTTTCCCAGGCACAGAGAAGGTGCTAGCAGGGAATTCTCTGCCTGCTTTTCCCCAGTGCTCTGCAAGCTCTCCAGGACAACATAAAATCTGGGGCTCTGTGCTTTCTTTTGTTCTGAACAAGTGTTACTGTTTTCTGCACAAAAGCGATTCTGCGAAGCAATGTGAACACTTCTGCTTCCCAGGCACAGAGAAGGTGCTAGCAGGGAATTCTCTGCCTGCCTTTCCCCAGTGCTCTGCAAGCTCTCCAGGACAACATAGAATCTGGGGCTCTGTGCTTTCTTTCGTTCTGAACAAGTGTTATTGTTTTCTGCACAAAAGCGATTCTGCGAAGCAATGTGAACACTTCTGTTTCCCAGGCACAGAGAAGGTGCTAGCAGGGAATTCTCTGCCTGGTTTTCCCCAGTACTCTGCAAGCTCTCCAGCACAACATAAAATATAGGGCTCTGTGCTTTCTTTCCTTCTGAACAAGTGTTACTGTTTTCTGCACAAAAGCGATTCTGCGAAGCAATGTGAACACTTCTGTTTCCCAGGCACAGAGAAGGTGCTAGCAGGGAATTTTCTGCCTGCTTTTCCCCAGTGCTCTGCAAGCTCTCCAGGACAACATAAATTCTGGGGCTCTGTGCTTTCTTTTGTTCTGAACAAGTGTTACTGTTTTCTGCACAAAAGCGATTCTGCGAAGCAATGTGAACACTTCTGCTTCCCAGGCACAGAGAAGGTGCTAGCAGGGAATTCTCTGCCTGCCTTTCCCCAGTGCTCTGCAAGCTCTCCAGGACAACATAAAATCTGGGGCTCTGTGCTTTCTTTCGTTCTGAACAAGTGTTATTGTTTTCTGCACAAAAGCGATTCTGCGAAGCAATGGGAACACTTCTGTTTCCCAGGCACAGAGAAGGTGCTAGCAGGGAATTCTCTGCCTGCTTTTCCCCAGTGCTCTGCAAGCTCTCCAGGACAACATAAAATCTGGGGCTCTGTGCTTTCTTTCGTCTGAACAAGTGTTACTGTTTTCTGCACAAAAGCGATTCTGCGAAGCAATGTGAACAGGCACAGAGAATGTGCTAGCAGGGAATTCTCTGCCTGCCTTTCCCCAGTGCTCTGCAAGCTCTCCAGGACAACATAAAATCTGGGGCTCTGTGCTTTCTTTCGTTCTGAACAAGTATTACTGTTTTCTGCACAAAAGCGATTCTGCGAAGCAATGGGAACACTTCTGTTTCCCAGGCACAGAGAAGGTGCTAGCAGGGAATTCTCTGCCTGCTTTTCCCCAGTGCTCTGCAAGCTCTCCAGGACAACATAAAATCTGGGGCTCTGTGCTTTCTTTCGTTCTGAACAAGTGTTACTGTTTTCTGCACAAAAGCGATTCTGCGAAGGAATGTGAACAGGCACAGAGAATGTGCTAGCAGGGAATTCTCTGCCTGCCTTTCCCCAGTGCTCTGCAAGCTCTCCAGGACAACATAAAATCTGGGGCTCTGTGCTTTCTTTCGTTCTGAACAAGTGTTACTGTTTTCTGCACAAAAGCGATTCTGCGAAGCAATGGGAACACTTCTGTTTCCCAGGCACAGAGAAGGTGCTAGCAGGGAATTCTCTGCCTGCTTTTCCCCAGTGCTCTGCAAGCTCTCCAGGACAACATAAAATCTGGGGCTCTGTGCTTTCTTTCGTACTGAACAAGTGTTACTGTTTTCTGCACAAAAGCGATTCTGCGAAGGAATGTGAACAGGCACAGAGAAGGTGCTAGCAGGGAATTCTCTGCCTGCCTTTCCCCAGTGCTCTGCAAGCTCTCCAGGACAACATAAAATCTGGGGCTCTGTGCTTTCTTTCGTTCTGAACAAGTGTTACTGTTTTCTGCACAAAAGCGATTCTGCGAAGGAATGTGAACAGGCACAGAGAAGGTGCTAGCAGGGAATTCTCTGCCTGCCTTTCCCCAGTGCTCTGCAAGCTCTCCAGGACAACATAAAATCTGGGGCTCTGTGCTTTCTTTCGTTCTGAACAAGTGTTATTGTTTTCTGCACAAAAGCGATTCTGCGAAGCAATGTGAAGACTTCTGCTTCCCAGGCACAGAGAAGGTGCTAGCAGGGAATTCTCTGCCTGCCTTTCCCCAGTGCTCTGCAAGCTCTCCAGCACAACATAAAATATGGGGCTCTGTGCTTTCTTTCCTTCTGAACAAGTGTTACTGTTTTCTGCAGAAAAGCGATTCTGCGAAGCAATGTGAACACTTCTGTTTCCCAGCCACAGAGAAGGTGCTAGCAGGGAATTCTCTGCCTGCTTTTCCCCAGTGCTCTGCAAGCTCTCCAGGACAACATAAAATCTGGGGCTCTGTGCTTTCTTTCGTTCTGAACAAGTGTTACTGTTTTCTGCACAAAAGCGATTCTGCGAAGCAATGTGAACACTTCTGCTTCCCAGGCACAGAGAAGGTGCTAGCAGGGAATTCTCTGCCTGATTTTCCCCAGTTCTCTGCAAGCTCTCCAGGACAACATAAAATCTGGGGCTCTGTGCTTTCTTTCGTTCTGAACAAGTGTTATTGTTTTCTGCACAAAAGCGATTCTGCGAAGCAATGTGAACACTTCTGCTTCCCAGGCACAGAGAAGGTGCTAGCAGGGAATTCTCTGCCTGCTTTTCCCCAGTGCTCTGCAAGCTCTCCAGGACAACATAAAATCTGGGGCTCTGTGCTTTCTTTTGTTCTGAACAAGTGTTAGTGTTTTCTGCACAAAAGCGATTCTGCGAAGCAATGTGAACACTTCTGCTTCCCAGGCACAGAGAAGGTGCTAGCAGGGAATTCTCTGCCTGGTTTTCCCCAGTACTCTGCAAGCTCTCCAGCACAACATAAAATATGGGGCTCTGTGCTTTCTTTCCTTCTGAACAAGTGTTACTGTTTTCTGCACAAAAGCGATACTGCTAAGAAATGTGAACACTTCCCTTTCCCAGGCACAGAGAAGGTGCTAGCAGGAAATTCTCTGCCTGCCTTTCACCAGTGCTCTGCAAGCTCTCCAGGACAACATAAAATCTGGGGCTCTGTGCTTTCTTTCGTCTGAACAAGTGTTACTGTTTTCTGCACAAAAGCGATTCTGCGAAGTAATGTGAACAGGCACAGAGAAGGTGCTAGCAGGGAATTCTCTGCCTGCCTTTCCCCAGTGCTCTGCAAGCTCTCCAGGACAACATAAAATCTGGGGCTCTGTGCTTTCTTTCGTTCTGAACAAGTGTTACTGTTTTCTGCACAAAAGCGATTCTGCGAAGCAATGTGAACACTTCTGTTTCCCAGGCACAGAGAAGGTGCTAGCAGGGAATTCTCTGCCTGCCTTTCCCCAGTGCTCTGCAAGCTCTCCAGGACAACATAAAATCTGGGGCTCTGTGCTTTCTTTCCTTCTGAACAAGTGTTAGTGTTTTCTGCACAAAAGCGATTCTGCGAAGCAATGTGAACACTTCTGTTTCCCAGGCACAGAGAAGGTGCTAGCAGGGAATTCTCTGCCTGCTTTTCCCCAGTGCTCTGCAAGCTCTCCAGGACAACATAAAATCTGGGGCTCTGTGCTTTCTTTTGTTCTGAACAAGTGTTACTGTTTTCTGCACAAAAGCGATTCTGCGAAGCAATGTGAACACTTCTGCTTCCCAGGCACAGAGAAGGTGCTAGCAGGGAATTCTCTGCCTGCCTTTCCCCAGTGCTCTGCAAGCTCTCCAGGACAACATAAAATCTGGGGCTCTGTGCTTTCTTTCGTTCTGAACAAGTGTTATTGTTTTCTGCACAAAAGCGATTCTGCGAAGCAATGTGAAGACTTCTGTTTCCCAGGCACAGAGAAGGTGCTAGCAGGGAATTCTCTGCCTGGTTTTCCCCAGTACTCTGCAAGCTCTCCAGCACAACATAAAATATGGGGCTCTGTGCTTTCTTTCCTTCTGAACAAGTGTTACTGTTTTCTGCACAAAAGCGATTCTGCGAAGCAATGTGAACACTTCTGCTTCCCAGGCACAGAGAAGGTGCTAGCAGGGAATTCTCTGCCTGCCTTTCCCCAGTGCTCTGCAAGCTCTCCAGGACAACATAAAATCTGGGGCTCTGTGCTTTCTTTCGTTCTGAACAAGTGTTATTGTTTTCTGCACAAAAGCGATTCTGCGAAGCAATGTGAACACTTCTGTTTCCCAGGCACAGAGAAGGTGCTAGCAGGGAATTCTCTGCCTGCTTTTCCCCAGTGCTCTGCAAGCTCTCCAGGACAACATAAAATCTGGGGCTCTGTGCTTTCTTTCGTCTGAACAAGTGTTACTGTTTTCTGCACAAAAGCGATTCTGCGAAGCAATGTGAACAGGCACAGAGAATGTGCTAGCAGGGAATTCTCTGCCTGCCTTTCCCCAGTGCTCTGCAAGCTCTCCAGGACAACATAAAATCTGGGGCTCTGTGCTTTCTTTCGTTCTGAACAAGTATTACTGTTTTCTGCACAAAAGCGATTCTGCGAAGCAATGGGAACACTTCTGTTTCCCAGGCACAGAGAAGGTGCTAGCAGGGAATTCTCTGCCTGCTTTTCCCCAGTGCTCTGCAAGCTCTCCAGGACAACATAAAATCTGGGGCTCTGTGCTTTCTTTCGTACTGAACAAGTGTTACTGTTTTCTGCACAAAAGCGATTCTGCGAAGCAATGTGAACACTTCTGCTTCCCAGGCACAGAGAAGGTGCTAGCAGGGAATTCTCTGCCTGCTTTTCCCCAGTGCTCTGCAAGCTCTCCAGGACAACATAAAATCTGGGGCTCTGTGCTTTCTTTCGTTCTGAACAAGTGTTACTGTTTTCTGCACAAAAGCGATTCTGCCAAGCAATGTGAACACTTCTGCTTCCCAGGCACAGAGAAGGTGCTAGCAGGGAATTCTCTGCCTGCTTTTCCCCAGTACTCTGCAAGCTCTCCAGCACAACATAAAATCTGGGGCTCTGTGCTTTCTTTCGTTCTGAACAAGTGTTACTGTTTTCTGCACAAAAGCGATTCTGCTAAGCAATGTGAACACTTCTGCTTCCCAGGCACAGAGAAGGTGCTAGCAGGGAATTCTCTGCCTGCCTTTCCCCAGTGCTCTGCAAGCTCTCCAGGACAACATAAAATCTGGGGCTCTGTGCTTTCTTTCGTCTGAACAAGTGTTACTGTTTTCTGCACAAAAGCGATTCTGCGAAGCAATGTGAACAGGCACAGAGAAGGTGCTAGCAGGGAATTCTCTGCCTGCCTTTCCCCAGTGCTCTGCAAGCTCTCCAGGACAACATAAAATCTGGGGCTCTGTGCTTTCTTTCGTCTGAACAAGTGTTACTGTTTTCTGCACAAAAGCGATACTGCTAAGAAATGTGAACACTTCTGTTTCCCAGGCACAGAGAAGGTGCTAGCAGGGAATTCTCTGCCTGCTTTTCCCCAGTGATCTGTAAGCTCTCCAGGACATCATAAAATCTGGGGCTCTGTGCTTTCTTTCGTTCTGAACAAGTGTTACTGTTTTCTGCACAAAAGCGATTCTGCGAAGGAATGTGAAAAGGCACAGAGAAGGTGCTAGCAGGGAATTCTCTGCCTGCCTTTCCCCAGTGCTCTGCAAGCTCTCCAGGACAACATAAAATCTGGGGCTCTGTGCTTTCTTTCGTTCTGAACAAGTGTTATTGTTTTCTGCACAAAAGCGATTCTGCGAAGCAATGTGAACACTTCTGCTTCCCAGGCACAGAGAAGGTGCTAGCAGGGAATTCTCTGCCTGCTTTTCCCCAGTGCTCTGCAAGCTCTCCAGGACAACATAAAATCTGGGGCTCTGTGCTTTCTTTCGTTCTGAACAAGTGTTACTGTTTTCTGCACAAAAGCGATTCTGCGAAGCAATGTGAACACTTCTGCTTCCCAGGCACAGAGAAGGTGCTAGCAGGGAATTCTCTGCCTGCCTTTCCCCAGTGCTCTGCAAGCTCTCCAGGACAACATAAAATCTGGGGCTCTGTGCTTTCTTTCGTCTGAACAAGTGTTACTGTTTTCTGCACAAAAGCGATTCTGCGAAGTAATGTGAACAGGCACAGAGAAGGTGCTAGCAGGGAATTCTCTGCCTGCCTTTCCCCAGTGCTCTGCAAGCTCTCCAGGACAACATAAAATCTGGGGCTCTGTGCTTTCTTTCGTTCTGAACAAGTGTTACTGTTTTCTGCACAAAAGCGATACTGCTAAGAAATGTGAACACTTCTGTTTCCCAGGCACAGAGAAGGTGCTAGCAGGGAATTCTCTGCCTGCTTTTCCCCAGTGCTCTGCAAGCTCTCCAGGACAACAGCAAATCTGGGGCTCTGTGCTTTCTTTTGTTCTGAACAAGTGTTACTGTTTTCTGCACAAAAGCGATACTGCTAAGAAATGTGAACACTTCTGTTTCCCAGGCACAGAGAAGGTGCTAGCAGGGAATTCTCTGCCTGCCTTTCCCCAGTGCTCTGCAAGCTCTCCAGGACAACATAAAATCTGGGGCTCTGTGCTTTCTTTCGTCTGAACAAGTGTTACTGTTTTCTGCACAAAAGCGATTCTGCGAAGCAATGTGAACACTTCTGCTTCCCAGGCACAGAGAAGGTGCTAGCAGGAAATTCTCTGCCTGCCTTTCCCCAGTGCTCTGCAAGCTCTCCAGGACAACATAAAATCTGGGGCTCTGTGCTTTCTTTCGTCTGAACAAGTGTTACTGTTTTCTGCACAAAAGCGATTCTGCGAAGTAATGTGAACAGGCACAGAGAAGGTGCTAGCAGGGAATTCTCTGCCTGCCTTTCCCCAGTGCTCTGCAAGCTCTCCAGGACAACATAAAATCTGGGGCTCTGTGCTTTCTTTCGTTCTGAACAAGTGTTACTGTTTTCTGCACAAAAGCGATACTGCTAAGAAATGTGAACACTTCTGTTTCCCAGGCACAGAGAAGGTGCTAGCAGGGAATTCTCTGCCTGCCTTTCCCCAGTGCTCTGCAAGCTCTCCAGGACAACATAAAATCTGGGGCTCTGTGCTTTCTTTTGTTCTGAACAAGTGTTACTGTTTTCTGCACAAAAGCGATACTGCTAAGAAATGTGAACACTTCTGTTTCCCAGGCACAGAGAAGGTGCTAGCAGGGAATTCTCTGCCTGCTTTTCCCCAGTGCTCTGCAAGCTCTCCAGGACAACATAAAATCTGGGGCTCTGTGCTTTCTTTCGTTCTGAACAAGTGTTACTGTTTTCTGCACAAAAGCGATTCTGCGAAGGAATGTGAACAGGCACAGAGAATGTGCTAGCAGGGAATTCTCTGCCTGCCTTTCCCCAGTGCTCTGCAAGCTCTCCAGGACAACATAAAATCTGGGGCTCTGTGCTTTCTTTCGTTCTGAACAAGTGTTACTGTTTTCTGCACAAAAGCGATTCTGCGAAGCAATGGGAACACTTCTGTTTCCCAGGCACAGAGAAGGTGCTAGCAGGGAATTCTCTGCCTGCTTTTCCCCAGTGCTCTGCAAGCTCTCCAGGACAACATAAAATCTGGGGCTCTGTGCTTTCTTTCGTACTGAACAAGTGTTACTGTTTTCTGCACAAAAGCGATTCTGCGAAGGAATGTGAACAGGCACAGAGAAGGTGCTAGCAGGGAATTCTCTGCCTGCCTTTCCCCAGTGCTCTGCAAGCTCTCCAGGACAACATAAAATCTGGGGCTCTGTGCTTTCTTTCGTTCTGAACAAGTGTTACTGTTTTCTGCACAAAAGCGATTCTGCGAAGGAATGTGAACAGGCACAGAGAAGGTGCTAGCAGGGAATTCTCTGCCTGCCTTTCCCCAGTGCTCTGCAAGCTCTCCAGGACAACATAAAATCTGGGGCTCTGTGCTTTCTTTCGTTCTGAACAAGTGTTATTGTATTCTGCACAAAAGCGATTCTGCGAAGCAATGTGAAGACTTCTGCTTCCCAGGCACAGAGAAGGTGCTAGCAGGGAATTCTCTGCCTGCCTTTCCCCAGTGCTCTGCAAGCTCTCCAGGACAACATAAAATCTGGGGCTCTGTGCTTTCTTTCGTTCTGAACAAGTGTTACTGTTTTCTGCAGAAAAGCATTCTGCCAAGCAATGTGAACACTTCTGCTTCCCAGGCACAGAGAAGGTGCTAGCAGGAAATTCTCTGCCTGCCTTTCCCCAGTGCTCTGCAAGCTCTCCAGGACAACATAAAATCTGGGGCTCTGTGCTTTCTTTCGTCTGAACAAGTGTTACTGTTTTCTGCACAAAAGCGATTCTGCGAAGTAATGTGAACAGGCACAGAGAAGGTGCTAGCAGGGAATTCTCTGCCTGCCTTTCCCCAGTGCTCTGCAAGCTCTCCAGGACAACATAAAATCTGGGGCTCTGTGCTTTCTTTCGTTCTGAACAAGTGTTACTGTTTTCTGCACAAAAGCGATACTGCTAAGAAATGTGAACACTTCTGTTTCCCAGGCACAGAGAAGGTGCTAGCAGGGAATTCTCTGCCTGCTTTTCCCCAGTGCTCTGCAAGCTCTCCAGGACAACAGCAAATCTGGGGCTCTGTGCTTTCTTTCGTTCTGAACAAGTGTTACTGTTTTCTGCACAAAAGCGATACTGCTAAGAAATGTGAACACTTCTGTTTCCCAGGCACAGAGAAGGTGCTAGCAGGGAATTCTCTGCCTGCCTTTCCCCAGTGCTCTGCAAGCTCTCCAGGACAACATAAAATCTGGGGCTCTGTGCTTTCTTTCGTCTGAACAAGTGTTACTGTTTTCTGCACAAAAGCGATTCTGCGAAGCAATGTGAACACTTCTGCTTCCCAGGCACAGAGAAGGTGCTAGCAGGAAATTCTCTGCCTGCCTTTCCCCAGTGCTCTGCAAGCTCTCCAGGACAACATAAAATCTGGGGCTCTGTGCTTTCTTTCGTCTGAACAAGTGTTACTGTTTTCTGCACAAAAGCGATTCTGCGAAGTAATGTGAACAGGCACAGAGAAGGTGCTAGCAGGGAATTCTCTGCCTGCCTTTCCCCAGTGCTCTGCAAGCTCTCCAGGACAACATAAAATCTGGGGCTCTGTGCTTTCTTTCGTTCTGAACAAGTGTTACTGTTTTCTGCACAAAAGCGATACTGCTAAGAAATGTGAACACTTCTGTTTCCCAGGCACAGAGAAGGTGCTAGCAGGGAATTCTCTGCCTGCCTTTCCCCAGTGCTCTGCAAGCTCTCCAGGACAACATAAAATCTGGGGCTCTGTGCTTTCTTTCGTCTGAACAAGTGTTACTGTTTTCTGCACAAAAGCGATTCTGCGAAGCAATGTGAACACTTCTGTTTCCCAGGCACAGAGAAGGTGCTAGCAGGGAATTCTCTGCCTGCTTTTCCCCAGTGCTCTGCAAGCTCTCCAGGACAACATAAAATCTGGGGCTCTGTGCTTTCTTTTGTTCTGAACAAGTGTTACTGTTTTCTGCACAAAAGCGATACTGCTAAGAAATGTGAACACTTCTGCTTCCCAGGCACAGAGAAGGTGCTAGCAGGGAATTCTCTGCCTGCCTTTCCCCAGTGCTCTGCAAGCTCTCCAGGACAACATAAAATCTGGGGCTCTGTGCTTTCTTTCGTTCTGAACAAGTGTTATTGTTTTCTGCACAAAAGCGATTCTGCGAAGCAATGTGAAGACTTCTGTTTCCCAGGCACAGAGAAGGTGCTAGCAGGGAATTCTCTGCCTGGTTTTCCCCAGTACTCTGCAAGCTCTCCAGCACAACATAAAATATGGGGCTCTGTGCTTTCTTTCCTTCTGAACAAGTGTTACTGTTTTCTGCACAAAAGCGATTCTGCGAAGCAATGTGAACACTTCTGCTTCCCAGGCACAGAGAAGGTGCTAGCAGGGAATTCTCTGCCTGCCTTTCCCCAGTGCTCTGCAAGCTCTCCAGGACAACATAAAATCTGGGGCTCTGTGCTTTCTTTCGTTCTGAACAAGTGTTATTGTTTTCTGCACAAAAGCGATTCTGCGAAGCAATGTGAACACTTCTGTTTCCCAGGCACAGAGAAGGTGCTAGCAGGGAATTCTCTGCCTGCTTTTCCCCAGTGCTCTGCAAGCTCTCCAGGACAACATAAAATCTGGGGCTCTGTGCTTTCTTTCGTCTGAACAAGTGTTACTGTTTTCTGCACAAAAGCGATTCTGCGAAGCAATGTGAACAGGCACAGAGAATGTGCTAGCAGGGAATTCTCTGCCTGCCTTTCCCCAGTGCTCTGCAAGCTCTCCAGGACAACATAAAATCTGGGGCTCTGTGCTTTCTTTCGTTCTGAACAAGTATTACTGTTTTCTGCACAAAAGCGATTCTGCGAAGCAATGGGAACACTTCTGTTTCCCAGGCACAGAGAAGGTGCTAGCAGGGAATTCTCTGCCTGCTTTTCCCCAGTGCTCTGCAAGCTCTCCAGGACAACATAAAATCTGGGGCTCTGTGCTTTCTTTCGTACTGAACAAGTGTTACTGTTTTCTGCACAAAAGCGATTCTGCGAAGCAATGTGAACACTTCTGCTTCCCAGGCACAGAGAAGGTGCTAGCAGGGAATTCTCTGCCTGCTTTTCCCCAGTGCTCTGCAAGCTCTCCAGGACAACATAAAATCTGGGGCTCTGTGCTTTCTTTCGTTCTGAACAAGTGTTACTGTTTTCTGCACAAAAGCGATTCTGCCAAGCAATGTGAACACTTCTGCTTCCCAGGCACAGAGAAGGTGCTAGCAGGGAATTCTCTGCCTGCTTTTCCCCAGTACTCTGCAAGCTCTCCAGCACAACATAAAATCTGGGGCTCTGTGCTTTCTTTCGTTCTGAACAAGTGTTACTGTTTTCTGCACAAAAGCGATTCTGCTAAGCAATGTGAACACTTCTGCTTCCCAGGCACAGAGAAGGTGCTAGCAGGGAATTCTCTGCCTGCCTTTCCCCAGTGCTCTGCAAGCTCTCCAGGACAACATAAAATCTGGGGCTCTGTGCTTTCTTTCGTCTGAACAAGTGTTACTGTTTTCTGCACAAAAGCGATTCTGCGAAGCAATGTGAACAGGCACAGAGAAGGTGCTAGCAGGGAATTCTCTGCCTGCCTTTCCCCAGTGCTCTGCAAGCTCTCCAGGACAACATAAAATCTGGGGCTCTGTGCTTTCTTTCGTCTGAACAAGTGTTACTGTTTTCTGCACAAAAGCGATACTGCTAAGAAATGTGAACACTTCTGTTTCCCAGGCACAGAGAAGGTGCTAGCAGGGAATTCTCTGCCTGCTTTTCCCCAGTGATCTGTAAGCTCTCCAGGACATCATAAAATCTGGGGCTCTGTGCTTTCTTTCGTTCTGAACAAGTGTTACTGTTTTCTGCACAAAAGCGATTCTGCGAAGGAATGTGAAAAGGCACAGAGAAGGTGCTAGCAGGGAATTCTCTGCCTGCCTTTCCCCAGTGCTCTGCAAGCTCTCCAGGACAACATAAAATCTGGGGCTCTGTGCTTTCTTTCGTTCTGAACAAGTGTTATTGTTTTCTGCACAAAAGCGATTCTGCGAAGCAATGTGAACACTTCTGCTTCCCAGGCACAGAGAAGGTGCTAGCAGGGAATTCTCTGCCTGCTTTTCCCCAGTGCTCTGCAAGCTCTCCAGGACAACATAAAATCTGGGGCTCTGTGCTTTCTTTCGTTCTGAACAAGTGTTACTGTTTTCTGCACAAAAGCGATTCTGCGAAGCAATGTGAACACTTCTGCTTCCCAGGCACAGAGAAGGTGCTAGCAGGGAATTCTCTGCCTGCCTTTCCCCAGTGCTCTGCAAGCTCTCCAGGACAACATAAAATCTGGGGCTCTGTGCTTTCTTTCGTCTGAACAAGTGTTACTGTTTTCTGCACAAAAGCGATTCTGCGAAGTAATGTGAACAGGCACAGAGAAGGTGCTAGCAGGGAATTCTCTGCCTGCCTTTCCCCAGTGCTCTGCAAGCTCTCCAGGACAACATAAAATCTGGGGCTCTGTGCTTTCTTTCGTTCTGAACAAGTGTTACTGTTTTCTGCACAAAAGCGATACTGCTAAGAAATGTGAACACTTCTGTTTCCCAGGCACAGAGAAGGTGCTAGCAGGGAATTCTCTGCCTGCTTTTCCCCAGTGCTCTGCAAGCTCTCCAGGACAACAGCAAATCTGGGGCTCTGTGCTTTCTTTTGTTCTGAACAAGTGTTACTGTTTTCTGCACAAAAGCGATACTGCTAAGAAATGTGAACACTTCTGTTTCCCAGGCACAGAGAAGGTGCTAGCAGGGAATTCTCTGCCTGCCTTTCCCCAGTGCTCTGCAAGCTCTCCAGGACAACATAAAATCTGGGGCTCTGTGCTTTCTTTCGTCTGAACAAGTGTTACTGTTTTCTGCACAAAAGCGATTCTGCGAAGCAATGTGAACACTTCTGCTTCCCAGGCACAGAGAAGGTGCTAGCAGGAAATTCTCTGCCTGCCTTTCCCCAGTGCTCTGCAAGCTCTCCAGGACAACATAAAATCTGGGGCTCTGTGCTTTCTTTCGTCTGAACAAGTGTTACTGTTTTCTGCACAAAAGCGATTCTGCGAAGTAATGTGAACAGGCACAGAGAAGGTGCTAGCAGAGAATTCTCTGCCTGCCTTTCCCCAGTGCTCTGCAAGCTCTCCAGGACAACATAAAATCTGGGGCTCTGTGCTTTCTTTCGTTCTGAACAAGTGTTACTGTTTTCTGCACAAAAGCGATACTGCTAAGAAATGTGAACACTTCTGTTTCCCAGGCACAGAGAAGGTGCTAGCAGGGAATTCTCTGCCTGCCTTTCCCCAGTGCTCTGCAAGCTCTCCAGGACAACATAAAATCTGGGGCTCTGTGCTTTCTTTTGTTCTGAACAAGTGTTACTGTTTTCTGCACAAAAGCGATACTGCTAAGAAATGTGAACACTTCTGTTTCCCAGGCACAGAGAAGGTGCTAGCAGGGAATTCTCTGCCTGCTTTTCCCCAGTGCTCTGCAAGCTCTCCAGGACAACATAAAATCTGGGGCTCTGTGCTTTCTTTCGTTCTGAACAAGTGTTACTGTTTTCTGCACAAAAGCGATTCTGCGAAGGAATGTGAACAGGCACAGAGAATGTGCTAGCAGGGAATTCTCTGCCTGCCTTTCCCCAGTGCTCTGCAAGCTCTCCAGGACAACATAAAATCTGGGGCTCTGTGCTTTCTTTCGTTCTGAACAAGTGTTACTGTTTTCTGCACAAAAGCGATTCTGCGAAGCAATGGGAACACTTCTGTTTCCCAGGCACAGAGAAGGTGCTAGCAGGGAATTCTCTGCCTGCTTTTCCCCAGTGCTCTGCAAGCTCTCCAGGACAACATAAAATCTGGGGCTCTGTGCTTTCTTTCGTACTGAACAAGTGTTACTGTTTTCTGCACAAAAGCGATTCTGCGAAGGAATGTGAACAGGCACAGAGAAGGTGCTAGCAGGGAATTCTCTGCCTGCCTTTCCCCAGTGCTCTGCAAGCTCTCCAGGACAACATAAAATCTGGGGCTCTGTGCTTTCTTTCGTTCTGAACAAGTGTTACTGTTTTCTGCACAAAAGCGATTCTGCGAAGGAATGTGAACAGGCACAGAGAAGGTGCTAGCAGGGAATTCTCTGCCTGCCTTTCCCCAGTGCTCTGCAAGCTCTCCAGGACAACATAAAATCTGGGGCTCTGTGCTTTCTTTCGTTCTTAACAAGTGTTATTGTATTCTGCACAAAAGCGATTCTGCGAAGCAATGTGAAGACTTCTGCTTCCCAGGCACAGAGAAGGTGCTAGCAGGGAATTCTCTGCCTGCCTTTCCCCAGTGCTCTGCAAGCTCTCCAGGACAACATAAAATCTGGGGCTCTGTGCTTTCTTTCGTTCTGAACAAGTGTTACTGTTTTCTGCAGAAAAGCATTCTGCCAAGCAATGTGAACACTTCTGTTTCCCAGGCACAGAGAAGGTGCTAGCAGGGAATTCTCTGCCTGCTTTTCCCCAGTGCTCTGCAAGCTCTCCAGGACAACATAAAATCTGGGGCTCTGTGCTTTCTTTCGTTCTGAACAAGTGTTACTGTTTTCTGCACAAAAGCGATTCTGCGAAGCAATGTGAACACTTCTGCTTCCCAGGCACAGAGAAGGTGCTAGCAGGAAATTCTCTGCCTGCCTTTCCCCAGTGCTCTGCAAGCTCTCCAGGACAACATAAAATCTGGGGCTCTGTGCTTTCTTTCGTCTGAACAAGTGTTACTGTTTTCTGCACAAAAGCGATTCTGCGAAGTAATGTGAACAGGCACAGAGAAGGTGCTAGCAGGGAATTCTCTGCCTGCCTTTCCCCAGTGCTCTGCAAGCTCTCCAGGACAACATAAAATCTGGGGCTCTGTGCTTTCTTTCGTTCTGAACAAGTGTTACTGTTTTCTGCACAAAAGCGATACTGCTAAGAAATGTGAACACTTCTGTTTCCCAGGCACAGAGAAGGTGCTAGCAGGGAATTCTCTGCCTGCTTTTCCCCAGTGCTCTGCAAGCTCTCCAGGACAACAGCAAATCTGGGGCTCTGTGCTTTCTTTCGTTCTGAACAAGTGTTACTGTTTTCTGCACAAAAGCGATACTGCTAAGAAATGTGAACACTTCTGTTTCCCAGGCACAGAGAAGGTGCTAGCAGGGAATTCTCTGCCTGCCTTTCCCCAGTGCTCTGCAAGCTCTCCAGGACAACATAAAATCTGGGGCTCTGTGCTTTCTTTCGTCTGAACAAGTGTTACTGTTTTCTGCACAAAAGCGATTCTGCGAAGCAATGTGAACACTTCTGCTTCCCAGGCACAGAGAAGGTGCTAGCAGGAAATTCTCTGCCTGCCTTTCCCCAGTGCTCTGCAAGCTCTCCAGGACAACATAAAATCTGGGGCTCTGTGCTTTCTTTCGTCTGAACAAGTGTTACTGTTTTCTGCACAAAAGCGATTCTGCGAAGTAATGTGAACAGGCACAGAGAAGGTGCTAGCAGGGAATTCTCTGCCTGCCTTTCCCCAGTGCTCTGCAAGCTCTCCAGGACAACATAAAATCTGGGGCTCTGTGCTTTCTTTCGTTCTGAACAAGTGTTACTGTTTTCTGCACAAAAGCGATACTGCTAAGAAATGTGAACACTTCTGTTTCCCAGGCACAGAGAAGGTGCTAGCAGGGAATTCTCTGCCTGCCTTTCCCCAGTGCTCTGCAAGCTCTCCAGGACAACATAAAATCTGGGGCTCTGTGCTTTCTTTCGTCTGAACAAGTGTTACTGTTTTCTGCACAAAAGCGATTCTGCGAAGCAATGTGAACACTTCTGTTTCCCAGGCACAGAGAAGGTGCTAGCAGGGAATTCTCTGCCTGCTTTTCCCCAGTGCTCTGCAAGCTCTCCAGGACAACATAAAATCTGGGGCTCTGTGCTTTCTTTTGTTCTGAACAAGTGTTACTGTTTTCTGCACAAAAGCGATACTGCTAAGAAATGTGAACACTTCTGTTTCCCAGGCACAGAGAAGGTGCTAGCAGGGAATTCTCTGCCTGCTTTTCCCCAGTGCTCTGCAAGCTCTCCAGGACAACATAAAATCTGGGGCTCTGTGCTTTCTTTCGTTCTGAACAAGTGTTACTGTTTTCTGCACAAAAGCGATTCTGCGAAGGAATGTGAACAGGCACAGAGAATGTGCTAGCAGGGAATTCTCTGCCTGCCTTTCCCCAGTGCTCTGCAAGCTCTCCAGGACAACATAAAATCTGGGGCTCTGTGCTTTCTTTCGTTCTGAACAAGTGTTACTGTTTTCTGCACAAAAGCGATTCTGCGAAGCAATGGGAACACTTCTGTTTCCCAGGCACAGAGAAGGTGCTAGCAGGGAATTCTCTGCCTGCTTTTCCCCAGTGCTCTGCAAGCTCTCCAGGACAACATAAAATCTGGGGCTCTGTGCTTTCTTTCGTACTGAACAAGTGTTACTGTTTTCTGCACAAAAGCGATTCTGCGAAGGAATGTGAACAGGCACAGAGAAGGTGCTAGCAGGGAATTCTCTGCCTGCCTTTCCCCAGTGCTCTGCAAGCTCTCCAGGACAACATAAAATCTGGGGCTCTGTGCTTTCTTTCGTTCTGAACAAGTGTTACTGTTTTCTGCACAAAAGCGATTCTGCGAAGGAAAGTGAACAGGCACAGAGAAGGTGCTAGCAGGGAATTCTCTGCCTGCCTTTCCCCAGTGCTCTGCAAGCTCTCCAGGACAACATAAAATCTGGGGCTCTGTGCTTTCTTTCGTTCTGAACAAGTGTTACTGTTTTCTGCACAAAAGCGATTCTGCGAAGCAATGTGAAGACTTCTGCTTCCCAGGCACAGAGAAGGTGCTAGCAGGGAATTCTCTGCCTGCCTTTCCCCAGTGCTCTGCAAGCTCTCCAGGACAACATAAAATCTGGGGCTCTGTGCTTTCTTTCGTCTGAACAAGTGTTACTGTTTTCTGCACAAAAGCGATTCTGCGAAGCAATGTGAACACTTCTGTTTCCCAGGCACAGAGAAGGTGCTAGCAGGGAATTCTCTGCCTGCTTTTCCCCAGTGCTCTGCAAGCTCTCCAGGACAACATAAAATCTGGGGCTCTGTGCTTTCTTTTGTTCTGAACAAGTGTTACTGTTTTCTGCACAAAAGCGATACTGCTAAGAAATGTGAACACTTCTGTTTCCCAGGCACAGAGAAGGTGCTAGCAGGGAATTCTCTGCCTGCTTTTCCCCAGTGCTCTGCAAGCTCTCCAGGACAACATAAAATCTGGGGCTCTGTGCTTTCTTTCGTTCTGAACAAGTGTTACTGTTTTCTGCACAAAAGCGATTCTGCGAAGGAATGTGAACAGGCACAGAGAATGTGCTAGCAGGGAATTCTCTGCCTGCCTTTCCCCAGTGCTCTGCAAGCTCTCCAGGACAACATAAAATCTGGGGCTCTGTGCTTTCTTTCGTTCTGAACAAGTGTTACTGTTTTCTGCACAAAAGCGATTCTGCGAAGCAATGGGAACACTTCTGTTTCCCAGGCACAGAGAAGGTGCTAGCAGGGAATTCTCTGCCTGCTTTTCCCCAGTGCTCTGCAAGCTCTCCAGGACAACATAAAATCTGGGGCTCTGTGCTTTCTTTCGTACTGAACAAGTGTTACTGTTTTCTGCACAAAAGCGATTCTGCGAAGCAATGGGAACACTTCTGTTTCCCAGGCACAGAGAAGGTGCTAGCAGGGAATTCTCTGCCTGCTTTTCCCCAGTGCTCTGCAAGCTCTCCAGGACAACATAAAATCTGGGGCTCTGTGCTTTCTTTCGTACTGAACAAGTGTTACTGTTTTCTGCACAAAAGCGATACTGCTAAGAAATGTGAACACTTCTGTTTCCCAGGCACAGAGAAGGTGCTAGCAGGGAATTCTCTGCCTGCCTTTCCCCAGTGCTCTGCAAGCTCTCCAGGACAACATAAAATCTGGGGCTCTGTGCTTTCTTTCGTCTGAACAAGTGTTACTGTTTTCTGCACAAAAGCGATTCTGCGAAGCAATGTGAACACTTCTGCTTCCCAGGCACAGAGAAGGTGCTAGCAGGAAATTCTCTGCCTGCCTTTCCCCAGTGCTCTGCAAGCTCTCCAGGACAACATAAAATCTGGGGCTCTGTGCTTTCTTTCGTCTGAACAAGTGTTACTGTTTTCTGCACAAAAGCGATTCTGCGAAGTAATGTGAACAGGCACAGAGAAGGTGCTAGCAGGGAATTCTCTGCCTGCCTTTCCCCAGTGCTCTGCAAGCTCTCCAGGACAACATAAAATCTGGGGCTCTGTGCTTTCTTTCGTTCTGAACAAGTGTTACTGTTTTCTGCACAAAAGCGATACTGCTAAGAAATGTGAACACTTCTGTTTCCCAGGCACAGAGAAGGTGCTAGCAGGGAATTCTCTGCCTGCCTTTCCCCAGTGCTCTGCAAGCTCTCCAGGACAACATAAAATCTGGGGCTCTGTGCTTTCTTTCGTCTGAACAAGTGTTACTGTTTTCTGCACAAAAGCGATTCTGCGAAGCAATGTGAACACTTCTGTTTCCCAGGCACAGAGAAGGTGCTAGCAGGGAATTCTCTGCCTGCTTTTCCCCAGTGCTCTGCAAGCTCTCCAGGACAACATAAAATCTGGGGCTCTGTGCTTTCTTTTGTTCTGAACAAGTGTTACTGTTTTCTGCACAAAAGCGATACTGCTAAGAAATGTGAACACTTCTGTTTCCCAGGCACAGAGAAGGTGCTAGCAGGGAATTCTCTGCCTGCTTTTCCCCAGTGCTCTGCAAGCTCTCCAGGACAACATAAAATCTGGGGCTCTGTGCTTTCTTTCGTTCTGAACAAGTGTTACTGTTTTCTGCACAAAAGCGATTCTGCGAAGGAATGTGAACAGGCACAGAGAATGTGCTAGCAGGGAATTCTCTGCCTGCCTTTCCCCAGTGCTCTGCAAGCTCTCCAGGACAACATAAAATCTGGGGCTCTGTGCTTTCTTTCGTTCTGAACAAGTGTTACTGTTTTCTGCACAAAAGCGATTCTGCGAAGCAATGGGAACACTTCTGTTTCCCAGGCACAGAGAAGGTGCTAGCAGGGAATTCTCTGCCTGCTTTTCCCCAGTGCTCTGCAAGCTCTCCAGGACAACATAAAATCTGGGGCTCTGTGCTTTCTTTCGTACTGAACAAGTGTTACTGTTTTCTGCACAAAAGCGATTCTGCGAAGGAATGTGAACAGGCACAGAGAAGGTGCTAGCAGGGAATTCTCTGCCTGCCTTTCCCCAGTGCTCTGCAAGCTCTCCAGGACAACATAAAATCTGGGGCTCTGTGCTTTCTTTCGTTCTGAACAAGTGTTACTGTTTTCTGCACAAAAGCGATTCTGCGAAGGAATGTGAACAGGCACAGAGAAGGTGCTAGCAGGGAATTCTCTGCCTGCCTTTCCCCAGTGCTCTGCAAGCTCTCCAGGACAACATAAAATCTGGGGCTCTGTGCTTTCTTTCGTCTGAACAAGTGTTACTGTTTTCTGCACAAAAGCGATTCTGCGAAGGAATGTGAACAGGCACAGAGAAGGTGCTAGCAGGGAATTCTCTGCCTGCCTTTCCCCAGTGCTCTGCAAGCTCTCCAGGACAACATAAAATCTGGGGCTCTGTGCTTTCTTTCGTTCTGAACAAGTGTTATTGTATTCTGCACAAAAGCGATTCTGCGAAGCAATGTGAAGACTTCTGCTTCCCAGGCACAGAGAAGGTGCTAGCAGGGAATTCTCTGCCTGCCTTTCCCCAGTGCTCTGCAAGCTCTCCAGGACAACATAAATTCTGGGGCTCTGTGCTTTCTTTTGTTCTGAACAAGTGTTACTGTTTTCTGCACAAAAGCGATTCTGCGAAGCAATGTGAACACTTCTGTTTCCCAGGCACAGAGAAGGTGCTAGCAGGGAATTCTCTGCCTGCTTTTCCCCAGTGCTCTGCAAGCTCTCCAGGACAACATAAAATCTGGGGCTCTGTGCTTTCTTTTGTTCTGAACAAGTGTTACTGTTTTCTGCACAAAAGCGATACTGCTAAGAAATGTGAACACTTCTGTTTCCCAGGCACAGAGAAGGTGCTAGCAGGGAATTCTCTGCCTGCTTTTCCCCAGTGCTCTGCAAGCTCTCCAGGACAACATAAAATCTGGGGCTCTGTGCTTTCTTTCGTTCTGAACAAGTGTTACTGTTTTCTGCACAAAAGCGATTCTGCGAAGGAATGTGAACAGGCACAGAGAATGTGCTAGCAGGGAATTCTCTGCCTGCCTTTCCCCAGTGCTCTGCAAGCTCTCCAGGACAACATAAAATCTGGGGCTCTGTGCTTTCTTTCGTTCTGAACAAGTGTTACTGTTTTCTGCACAAAAGCGATTCTGCGAAGCAATGGGAACACTTCTGTTTCCCAGGCACAGAGAAGGTGCTAGCAGGGAATTCTCTGCCTGCTTTTCCCCAGTGCTCTGCAAGCTCTCCAGGACAACATAAAATCTGGGGCTCTGTGCTTTCTTTCGTACTGAACAAGTGTTACTGTTTTCTGCACAAAAGCGATTCTGCGAAGGAATGTGAACAGGCACAGAGAAGGTGCTAGCAGGGAATTCTCTGCCTGCCTTTCCCCAGTGCTCTGCAAGCTCTCCAGGACAACATAAAATCTGGGGCTCTGTGCTTTCTTTCGTTCTGAACAAGTGTTACTGTTTTCTGCACAAAAGCGATTCTGCGAAGGAATGTGAACAGGCACAGAGAAGGTGCTAGCAGGGAATTCTCTGCCTGCCTTTCCCCAGTGCTCTGCAAGCTCTCCAGGACAACATAAAATCTGGGGCTCTGTGCTTTCTTTCGTTCTGAACAAGTGTTATTGTATTCTGCACAAAAGCGATTCTGCGAAGCAATGTGAAGACTTCTGCTTCCCAGGCACAGAGAAGGTGCTAGCAGGGAATTCTCTGCCTGCCTTTCCCCAGTGCTCTGCAAGCTCTCCAGGACAACATAAAATCTGGGGCTCTGTGCTTTCTTTCGTTCTGAACAAGTGTTACTGTTTTCTGCAGAAAAGCGATTCTGCCAAGCAATGTGAACACTTCTGTTTCCCAGGCACAGAGAAGGTGCTAGCAGGGAATTCTCTGCCTGCTTTTCCCCAGTGCTCTGCAAGCTCTCCAGGACAACATAAAATCTGGGGCTCTGTGCTTTCTTTCGTTCTGAACAAGTGTTACTGTTTTCTGCACAAAAGCGATTCTGCGAAGCAATGTGAACACTTCTGCTTCCCAGGCACAGAGAAGGTGCTAGCAGGGAATTCTCTGCCTGCTTTTCCCCAGTACTCTGCAAGCTCTCCAGCACAACATAAAATATGGGGCTCTGTGCTTTCTTTCCTTCTGAACAAGTGTTACTGTTTTCTGCACAAAAGCGATACTGCTAAGAAATGTGAACACTTCCCTTTCCCAGGCACAGAGAAGGTGCTAGCAGGAAATTCTCTGCCTGCCTTTCACCAGTGCTCTGCAAGCTCTCCAGGACAACATAAAATCTGGGGCTCTGTGCTTTCTTTCGTTCTGAACAAGTGTTACTGTTTTCTGCACAAAAGCGATTCTGCGAAGCAATGTGAACACTTCTGCTTCCCAGGCACAGAGAAGGTGCTAGCAGGGAATTCTCTGCCTGCCTTTCCCCAGTGCTCTGCAAGCTCTCCAGGACAACATAAAATCTGGGGCTCTGTGCTTTCTTTCCTTCTGAACAAGTGTTAGTGTTTTCTGCACAAAAGCGATTCTGCGAAGCAATGTGAACACTTCTGTTTCCCAGGCACAGAGAAGGTGCTAGCAGGGAATTCTCTGCCTGCTTTTCCCCAGTGCTCTGCAAGCTCTCCAGGACAACATAAAATCTGGGGCTCTGTGCTTTCTTTTGTTCTGAACAAGTGTTACTGTTTTCTGCACAAAAGCGATTCTGCGAAGCAATGTGAACACTTCTGCTTCCCAGGCACAGAGAAGGTGCTAGCAGGGAATTCTCTGCCTGCCTTTCCCCAGTGCTCTGCAAGCTCTCCAGGACAACATAGAATCTGGGGCTCTGTGCTTTCTTTCCTTCTGAACAAGTGTTATTGTTTTCTGCACAAAAGCGATTCTGCGAAGCAATGTGAACACTTCTGCTTCCCAGGCACAGAGAAGGTGCTAGCAGGAAATTCTCTGCCTGCCTTTCCCCAGTGCTCTGCAAGCTCTGCAGGACAACATAAAATCTGGGGCTCTGTGCTTTCTTTCGTTCTGAACAAGTGTTAGTGTTTTCTGCACAAAAGCGATTCTGCGAAGCAATGTGAACACTTCTGTTTCCCAGGCACAGAGAAGGTGCTAGCAGGGAATTCTCTGCCTGGTTTTCCCCAGTACTCTGCAAGCTCCCCAGCACAACATAAAATATGGGGCTCTGTGCTTTCTTTCCTTCTGAACAAGTGTTACTGTTTTCTGCACAAAAGCGATTCTGCGAAGCAATGTGAACACTTCTGTTTCCCAGGCACAGAGAAGGTGCTAGCAGGGAATTCTCTGCCTGCTTTTCCCCAGTGCTCTGCAAGCTCTCCAGGACAACATAAATTCTGGGGCTCTGTGCTTTCTTTTGTTCTGAACAAGTGTTACTGTTTTCTGCACAAAAGCGATTCTGCGAAGCAATGTGAACACTTCTGCTTCCCAGGCACAGAGAAGGTGCTAGCAGGGAATTCTCTGCCTGCCTTTCCCCAGTGCTCTGCAAGCTCTCCAGGACAACATAAAATCTGGGGCTCTGTGCTTTCTTTCGTTCTGAACAAGTGTTATTGTATTCTGCACAAAAGCGATTCTGCGAAGCAATGTGAAGACTTCTGCTTCCCAGGCACAGAGAAGGTGCTAGCAGGGAATTCTCTGCCTGCCTTTCCCCAGTGCTCTGCAAGCTCTCCAGGACAACATAAAATCTGGGGCTCTGTGCTTTCTTTCGTTCTGAACAAGTGTTACTGTTTTCTGCAGAAAAGCGATTCTGCCAAGCAATGTGAACACTTCTGTTTCCCAGGCACAGAGAAGGTGCTAGCAGGGAATTCTCTGCCTGCTTTTCCCCAGTGCTCTGCAAGCTCTCCAGGACAACATAAAATCTGGGGCTCTGTGCTTTCTTTCGTTCTGAACAAGTGTTACTGTTTTCTGCACAAAAGCGATTCTGCGAAGCAATGTGAACACTTCTGCTTCCCAGGCACAGAGAAGGTGCTAGCAGGGAATTCTCTGCCTGCTTTTCCCCAGTACTCTGCAAGCTCTCCAGCACAACATAAAATATGGGGCTCTGTGCTTTCTTTCCTTCTGAACAAGTGTTACTGTTTTCTGCACAAAAGCGATACTGCTAAGAAATGTGAACACTTCCCTTTCCCAGGCACAGAGAAGGTGCTAGCAGGAAATTCTCTGCCTGCCTTTCACCAGTGCTCTGCAAGCTCTCCAGGACAACATAAAATCTGGGGCTCTGTGCTTTCTTTCGTTCTGAACAAGTGTTACTGTTTTCTGCACAAAAGCGATTCTGCGAAGCAATGTGAACACTTCTGCTTCCCAGGCACAGAGAAGGTGCTAGCAGGGAATTCTCTGCCTGCCTTTCCCCAGTGCTCTGCAAGCTCTCCAGGACAACATAAAATCTGGGGCTCTGTGCTTTCTTTCCTTCTGAACAAGTGTTAGTGTTTTCTGCACAAAAGCGATTCTGCGAAGCAATGTGAACACTTCTGTTTCCCAGGCACAGAGAAGGTGCTAGCAGGGAATTCTCTGCCTGCTTTTCCCCAGTGCTCTGCAAGCTCTCCAGGACAACATAAAATCTGGGGCTCTGTGCTTTCTTTTGTTCTGAACAAGTGTTACTGTTTTCTGCACAAAAGCGATTCTGCGAAGCAATGTGAACACTTCTGCTTCCCAGGCACAGAGAAGGTGCTAGCAGGGAATTCTCTGCCTGCCTTTCCCCAGTGCTCTGCAAGCTCTCCAGGACAACATAGAATCTGGGGCTCTGTGCTTTCTTTCCTTCTGAACAAGTGTTATTGTTTTCTGCACAAAAGCGATTCTGCGAAGCAATGTGAACACTTCTGCTTCCCAGGCACAGAGAAGGTGCTAGCAGGAAATTCTCTGCCTGCCTTTCCCCAGTGCTCTGCAAGCTCTGCAGGACAACATAAAATCTGGGGCTCTGTGCTTTCTTTCGTTCTGAACAAGTGTTAGTGTTTTCTGCACAAAAGCGATTCTGCGAAGCAATGTGAACACTTCTGTTTCCCAGGCACAGAGAAGGTGCTAGCAGGGAATTCTCTGCCTGGTTTTCCCCAGTACTCTGCAAGCTCTCCAGCACAACATAAAATATGGGGCTCTGTGCTTTCTTTCCTTCTGAACAAGTGTTACTGTTTTCTGCACAAAAGCGATTCTGCGAAGCAATGTGAACACTTCTGTTTCCCAGGCACAGAGAAGGTGCTAGCAGGGAATTCTCTGCCTGCTTTTCCCCAGTGCTCTGCAAGCTCTCCAGGACAACATAAATTCTGGGGCTCTGTGCTTTCTTTTGTTCTGAACAAGTGTTACTGTTTTCTGCACAAAAGCGATTCTGCGAAGCAATGTGAACACTTCTGCTTCCCAGGCACAGAGAAGGTGCTAGCAGGGAATTCTCTGCCTGCCTTTCCCCAGTGCTCTGCAAGCTCTCCAGGACAACATAAAATCTGGGGCTCTGTGCTTTCTTTCCTTCTGAACAAGTGTTAGTGTTTTCTGCACAAAAGCGATTCTGCGAAGCAATGTGAACACTTCTGTTTCCCAGGCACAGAGAAGGTGCTAGCAGGGAATTCTCTGCCTGCTTTTCCCCAGTGCTCTGCAAGCTCTCCAGGACAACATAAAATCTGGGGCTCTGTGCTTTCTTTCGTCTGAACAAGTGTTACTGTTTTCTGCACAAAAGCGATTCTGCGAAGGAATGTGAACAGGCACAGAGAAGGTGCTAGCAGGGAATTCTCTGCCTGCCTTTCCCCAGTGCTCTGCAAGCTCTCCAGGACAACATAAAATCTGGGGCTCTGTGCTTTCTTTCGTTCTGAACAAGTATTACTGTTTTCTGCACAAAAGCGATTCTGCGAAGCAATGGGAACACTTCTGTTTCCCAGGCACAGAGAAGGTGCTAGCAGGGAATTCTCTGCCTGCTTTTCCCCAGTGCTCTGCAAGCTCTCCAGGACAACATAAAATCTGGGGCTCTGTGCTTTCTTTCGTACTGAACAAGTGTTACTGTTTTCTGCACAAAAGCGATTCTGCGAAGCAATGTGAACACTTCTGCTTCCCAGGCACAGAGAAGGTGCTAGCAGGGAATTCTCTGCCTGCTTTTCCCCAGTGCTCTGCAAGCTCTCCAGGACAACATAAAATCTGGGGCTCTGTGCTTTCTTTCGTTCTGAACAAGTGTTACTGTTTTCTGCACAAAAGCGATTCTGCGAAGCAATGTGAACACTTCTGCTTCCCAGGCACAGAGAAGGTGCTAGCAGGGAATTCTCTGCCTGCTTTTCCCCAGTGCTCTGCAAGCTCTCCAGGACAACATAAAATCTGGGGCTCTGTGCTTTCTTTCGTTCTGAACAAGTGTTACTGTTTTCTGCACAAAAGCGATTCTGCCAAGCAATGTGAACACTTCTGCTTCCCAGGCACAGAGAAGGTGCTAGCAGGGAATTCTCTGCCTGCCTTTCCCCAGTGCTCTGCAAGCTCTCCAGGACAACATAAAATCTGGGGCTCTGTGCTTTCTTTCGTCTGAACAAGTGTTACTGTTTTCTGCACAAAAGCGATTCTGCGAAGCAATGTGAACAGGCACAGAGAAGGTGCTAGCAGGGAATTCTCTGCCTGCCTTTCCCCAGTGCTCTGCAAGCTCTCCAGGACAACATAAAATCTGGGGCTCTGTGCTTTCTTTCGTCTGAACAAGTGTTACTGTTTTCTGCACAAAAGCGATACTGCTAAGAAATGTGAACACTTATGTTTCCCAGGCACAGAGAAGGTGCTAGCAGGGAATTCTCTGCCTGCTTTTCCCCAGTGATCTGTAAGCTCTCCAGGACATCATAAAATCTGGGGCTCTGTGCTTTCTTTCGTTCTGAACAAGTGTTACTGTTTTCTGCACAAAAGCGATTCTGCGAAGGAATGTGAAAAGGCACAGAGAAGGTGCTAGCAGGGAATTCTCTGCCTGCCTTTCCCCAGTGCTCTGCAAGCTCTCCAGGACAACATAAAATCTGGGGCTCTGTGCTTTCTTTCGTTCTGAACAAGTGTTATTGTTTTCTGCACAAAAGCGATTCTGCGAAGCAATGTGAACACTTCTGCTTCCCAGGCACAGAGAAGGTGCTAGCAGGGAATTCTCTGCCTGCCTTTCCCCAGTGCTCTGCAAGCTCTCCAGGACAACATAAAATCTGGGGCTCTGTGCTTTCTTTCATCTGAACAAGTGTTACTGTTTTCTGCACAAAAGCGATTCTGCCAAGCAATGTGAAGACTTCTGCTTCCCAGGCACAGAGAAGGTGCTAGCAGGGAATTCTCTGCCTGCCTTTCCCCAGTGCTCTGCAAGCTCTCCAGGACAACATAAAATCTGGGGCTCTGTGCTTTCTTTCGTCTGAACAAGTGTTACTGTTTTCTGCACACAAGCGATTCTGCGAAGCAATGTGAACACTTCTGTTTCCCAGGCACAGAGAAGGTGCTAGCAGGGAATTCTCTGCCTGCCTTTCCCCAGTGCTCTGCAAGCTCTCCAGGACAACATAAAATCTGGGGCTCTGTGCTTTCTTTCGTTCTGAACAAGTGTTACTGTTTTCTGCACAAAAGCGATTCTGCGAAGCAATGTGAACACTTCTGTTTCCCAGGCACAGAGAAGGTGCTAGCAGGGAATTCTCTGCCTGCTTTTCCCCAGTGCTCTGCAAGCTCTCCAGGGCAACATAAAATCTGGGGCTCTGTGCTTTCTTTTGTTCTGAACAAGTGTTACTGTTTTCTGCACAAAAGCGATACTGCTAAGAAATGTGAACACTTCTGTTTCCCAGGCACAGAGAAGGTGCTAGCAGGGAATTCTCTGCCTGCCTTTCCCCAGTGCTCTGCAAGCTCTCCAGGACAACATAAAATCTGGGGCTCTGTGCTTTCTTTCGTTCTGAACAAGTGTTACTGTTTTCTGCACAAAAGCGATTCTGCGAAGGAATGTGAACAGGCACAGAGAATGTGCTAGCAGGGAATTCTCTGCCTGCCTTTCCCCAGTGCTCTGCAAGCTCTCCAGGACAACATAAAATCTGGGGCTCTGTGCTTTCTTTCGTTCTGAACAAGTGTTATTGTTTTCTGCACAAAAGCGATTCTGCGAAGCAATGTGAAGACTTCTGCTTCCCAGGCACAGAGAAGGTGCTAGCAGGGAATTCTCTGCCTGCCTTTCCCCAGTGCTCTGCAAGCTCTCCAGGACAACATAAAATCTGGGGCTCTGTGCTTTCTTTCGTTCTGAACAAGTGTTACTGTTTTCTGCACAAAAGCGATTCTGCGAAGCAATGGGAACACTTCTGTTTCCCAGGCACAGAGAAGGTGCTAGCAGGGAATTCTCTGCCTGCTTTTCCCCAGTGCTCTGCAAGCTCTCCAGGACAACATAGAATCTGGGGCTCTGTGCTTTCTTTCGTTCTGAACAAGTGTTATTGTTTTCTGCACAAAAGCGATTCTGCGAAGCAATGGGAACACTTCTGTTTCCCAGGCACAGAGAAGGTGCTAGCAGGGAATTCTCTGCCTGCTTTTCCCCAGTGCTCTGCAAGCTCTCCAGGACAACATAAAATCTGGGGCTCTGTGCTTTCTTTCGTCTGAACAAGTGTTACTGTTTTCTGCACAAAAGCGATTCTGCGAAGCAATGTGAACAGGCACAGAGAAGGTGCTAGCAGGGAATTCTCTGCCTGCCTTTCCCCAGTGCTCTGCAAGCTCTCCAGGACAACATAAAATCTGGGGCTCTGTGCTTTCTTTCGTTCTGAACAAGTGTTATTGTATTCTGCACAAAAGCGATTCTGCGAAGCAATGTGAAGACTTCTGCTTCCCAGGCACAGAGAAGGTGCTAGCAGGGAATTCTCTGCCTGCTTTTCCCCAGTGCTCTGCAGGCTCTCCAGGACAACATAAAATCTGGGGCTCTGTGCTTTCTTTTGTTCTGAACAAGTGTTAGTGTTTTCTGCACAAAAGCGATTCTGCGAAGCAATGTGAACACTTCTGCTTCCCAGGCACAGAGAAGGTGCTAGCAGGGAATTCTCTGCCTGCTTTTCCCCAGTGCTCTGCAAGCTCTCCAGCACAACATAAAATATGGGGCTCTGTGCTTTCTTTCCTTCTGAACAAGTGTTACTGTTTTCTGCACAAAAGCGATACTGCTAAGGAATGTGAACACTTCTCTTTCCCAGGCACAGAGAAGGTGCTAGCAGGGAATTCTCTGCCTGCCTTTCCCCAGTGCTCTGCAAGCTCTGCAGGACAACATAAAATCTGGGGCTCTGTGCTTTCTTTCGTCTGAACAAGTGTTACTGTTTTCTGCACAAAAGCGATTCTGCGAAGTAATGTGAACAGGCACAGAGAAGGTGCTAGCAGGGAATTCTCTGCCTGCCTTTCCCCAGTGCTCTGCAAGCTCTCCAGGACAACATAAAATCTGGGGCTCTGTGCTTTCTTTCATTCTGAACAAGTGTTACTGTTTTCTGCACAAAAGCGATTCTGCGAAGCAATGGGAACACTTCTCTTTCCCAGGCACAGAGAAGGTGCTAGCAGGGAATTCTCTGCCTGCTTTTCCCCAGTGCTCTGCAAGCTCTCCAGGACAACATAAAATCTGGTGCTCTGTGCTTTCTTTCGTTCTGAACAAGTGTTACTGTTTTCTGCACAAAAGCGATTCTGCGAAGGAATGTGAACAGGCACAGAGAAGGTGCTAGCAGGGAATTCTCTGCCTGCCTTTCCCCAGTGCTCTGCAAGCTCTCCAGGACAACATAAAATCTGGGGCTCTGTGCTTTCTTTCGTTCTGAACAAGTGTTATTGTTTTCTGCACAAAAGCGATTCTGCGAAGCAATGTGAAGACTTCTGCTTCCCAGGCACAGAGAAGGTGCTAGCAGGGAATTCTCTGCCTGCCTTTCCCCAGTGCTCTGCAAGCTCTCCAGGACAACATAAAATCTGGGGCTCTGTGCTTTCTTTCCTTCTGAACAAGTGTTACTGTTTTCTGCACAAAAGCGATTCTGCGAAGCAATGTGAACACTTCTGTTTCCCAGGCACAGAGAAGGTGCTAGCAGGGAATTCTCTGCCTGCTTTTCCCCAGTGCTCTGCAAGCTCTCCAGGACAACATAAAATCTGGGGCTCTGTGCTTTCTTTTGTTCTGAACAAGTGTTACTGTTTTCTGCACAAAAGCGATTCTGCGAAGCAATGTGAACACTTCTGCTTCCCAGGCACAGAGAAGGTGCTAGCAGGGAATTCTCTGCTTGCTTTTCCCCAGTGCTCTGCAAGCTCTCCAGGACAACATAGAATCTGGGGCTCTGTGCTTTCTTTCCTTCTGAACAAGTGTTATTGTTTTCTGCACAAAAGCGATTCTGCGAAGCAATGTGAACACTTCTGCTTCCCAGGCACAGAGAAGGTGCTAGCAGGGAATTCTCTGCCTGCCTTTCCCCAGTGCTCTGCAAGCTCTGCAGGACAACATAAAATCTGGGGCTCTGTGCTTTCTTTTGTTCTGAACAAGTGTTACTGTTTTCTGCACAAAAGCGATTCTGCGAAGCAATGTGAACACTTCTGCTTCCCAGGCACAGAGAAGGTGCTAGCAGGGAATTCTCTGCCTGCCTTTCCCCAGTGCTCTGCAAGCTCTCCAGGACAACATAAAATCTGGGGCTCTGTGCTTTCTTTCGTTCTGAACAAGTGTTATTGTTTTCTGCAGAAAAGCGATTCTGCGAAGCAATGTGAACACTTCTGTTTCCCAGGCACAGAGAAGGTGCTAGCAGGGAATTCTCTGCCTGCTTTTCTCCAGTGCTCTGCAAGCTCTCCAGGACAACATAAAATCTGGGGCTCTGTGCTTTCTTTCGTTCTGAACAAGTGTTACTGTTTTCTGCACAAAAGCGATTCTGCCAAGCAATGTGAACACTTCTGCTTCCCAGGCACAGAGAAGGTGCTAGCAGGGAATTCTCTGCCTGCTTTTCCCCAGTACTCTGCAAGCTCTCCAGCACAACATAAAATCTGGGGCTCTGTGCTTTCTTTCGTTCTGAACAAGTGTTACTGTTTTCTGCACAAAAGCGATTCTGCCAAGCAATGTGAACACTTCTGCTTCCCAGGCACAGAGAAGGTGCTAGCAGGGAATTCTCTGCCTGCCTTTCCCCAGTGCTCTGCAAGCTCTCCGGGACAACATAAAATCTGGGGCTCTGTGCTTTCTTTCGTCTGAACAAGTGTTACTGTTTTCTGCACAAAAGCGATTCTGCGAAGCAATGTGAACAGGCACAGAGAAGGTGCTAGCAGGGAATTCTCTGCCTGCCTTTCCCCAGTGCTCTGCAAGCTCTCCAGGACAACATAAAATCTGGGGCTCTGTGCTTTCTTTCGTCTGAACAAGTGTTACTGTTTTCTGCACAAAAGCGATACTGCTAAGAAATGTGAACACTTCTGTTTCCCAGGCACAGAGAAGGTGCTAGCAGGGAATTCTCTGCCTGCTTTTCCCCAGTGATCTGTAAGCTCTCCAGGACATCATAAAATCTGGGGCTCTGTGCTTTCTTTCGTTCTGAACAAGTGTTACTGTTTTCTGCACAAAAGCGATTCTGCGAAGGAATGTGAAAAGGCACAGAGAAGGTGCTAGCAGGGAATTCTCTGCCTGCCTTTCCCCAGTGCTCTGCAAGCTCTCCAGGACAACATAAAATCTGGGGCTCTGTGCTTTCTTTTGTTCTGAACAAGTGTTACTGTTTTCTGCACAAAAGCGATTCTGCGAAGCAATGTGAACACTTCTGCTTCCCAGGCACAGAGAAGGTGCTAGCAGGGAATTCTCTGCCTGCCTTTCCCCAGTGCTCTGCAAGCTCTCCAGGACAACATAAAATCTGGGGCTCTGTGCTTTCTTTCGTTCTGAACAAGTGTTATTGTTTTCTGCAGAAAAGCGATTCTGCGAAGCAATGTGAACACTTCTGTTTCCCAGGCACAGAGAAGGTGCTAGCAGGGAATTCTCTGCCTGCTTTTCCCCAGTGCTCTGCAAGCTCTCCAGGACAACATAAAATCTGGGGCTCTGTGCTTTCTTTCGTCTGAACAAGTGTTACTGTTTTCTGCACAAAAGCGATTCTGCGAAGCAATGTGAACAGGCACAGAGAATGTGCTAGCAGGGAATTCTCTGCCTGCTTTTCCCCAGTGCTCTGCAAGCTCTCCAGGACAACATAAAATCTGGGGCTCTGTGCTTTCTTTCGTTCTGAACAAGTATTACTGTTTTCTGCACAAAAGCGATTCTGCGAAGCAATGGGAACACTTCTGTTTCCCAGGCACAGAGAAGGTGCTAGCAGGGAATTCTCTGCCTGCTTTTCCCCAGTGCTCTGCAAGCTCTCCAGGACAACATAAAATCTGGGACTCTGTGCTTTCTTTCGTACTGAACAAGTGTTACTGTTTTCTGCACAAAAGCGATTCTGCGAAGCAATGTGAACACTTCTGCTTCCCAGGCACAGAGAAGGTGCTAGCAGGGAATTCTCTGCCTGCTTTTCCCCAGTGCTCTGCAAGCTCTCCAGGACAACATAAAATCTGGGGCTCTGTGCTTTCTTTCGTTCTGAACAAGTGTTACTGTTTTCTGCACAAAAGCGATTCTGCCAAGCAATGTGAACACTTCTGCTTCCCAGGCACAGAGAAGGTGCTAGCAGGGAATTCTCTGCCTGCTTTTCCCCAGTACTCTGCAAGCTCTCCAGCACAACATAAAATCTGGGGCTCTGTGCTTTCTTTCGTTCTGAACAAGTGTTACTGTTTTCTGCACAAAAGCGATTCTGCGAAGCAATGTGAACACTTCTGCTTCCCAGGCACAGAGAAGGTGCTAGCAGGGAATTCTCTGCCTGCCTTTCCCCAGTGCTCTGCAAGCTCTCCAGGACAACATAAAATCTGGGGCTCTGTGCTTTCTTTCGTCTGAACAAGTGTTACTGTTTTCTGCACAAAAGCGATTCTGCGAAGCAATGTGAACAGGCACAGAGAAGGTGCTAGCAGGGAATTCTCTGCCTGCCTTTCCCCAGTGCTCTGCAAGCTCTCCAGGACAACATAAAATCTGGGGCTCTGTGCTTTCTTTCGTCTGAACAAGTGTTACTGTTTTCTGCACAAAAGCGATACTGCTAAGAAATGTGAACACTTCTGTTTCCCAGGCACAGAGAAGGTGCTAGCAGGGAATTCTCTGCCTGCTTTTCCCCAGTGATCTGTAAGCTCTCCAGGACAACATAGAATCTGGGGCTCTGTGCTTTCTTTCGTTCTGAACAAGTGTTACTGTTTTCTGCACAAAAGCGATTCTGCGAAGGAATGTGAAAAGGCACAGAGAAGGTGCTAGCAGGGAATTCTCTGCCTGCCTTTCCCCAGTGCTCTGCAAGCTCTCCAGGACAACATAAAATCTGGGGCTCTGTGCTTTCTTTTGTTCTGAACAAGTGTTACTGTTTTCTGCACAAAAGCGATTCTGCGAAGCAATGTGAACACTTCTGCTTCCCAGGCACAGAGAAGGTGCTAGCAGGGAATTCTCTGCCTGCCTTTCCCCAGTGCTCTGCAAGCTCTCCAGGACAACATAAAATCTGGGGCTCTGTGCTTTCTTTCGTTCTGAACAAGTGTTACTGTTTTCTGCACAAAAGCGATTCTGCGAAGCAATGTGAACACTACTGCTTCCCAGGCACAGAGAAGGTGCTAGCAGGGAATTCTCTGCCTGCCTTTCCCCAGTGCTCTGCAAGCTCTCCAGGACAACATAAAATCTGGGGCTCTGTGCTTTCTTTCGTCTGAACAAGTGTTACTGTTTTCTGCACAAAAGCGATTCTGCGAAGTAATGTGAACAGGCACAGAGAAGGTGCTAGCAGGGAATTCTCTGCCTGCCTTTCCCCAGTGCTCTGCAAGCTCTCCAGGACAACATAAAATCTGGGGCTCTGTGCTTTCTTTCGTTCTGAACAAGTGTTACTGTTTTCTGCACAAAAGCGATTCTGCGAAGGAATGTGAACAGGCACAGAGAAGGTGCTAGCAGGGAATTCTCTGCCTGCCTTTCCCCAGTGCTCTGCAAGCTCTCCAGGACAACATAAAATCTGGGGCTCTGTGCTTTCTTTCGTTCTGAACAAGTGTTATTGTTTTCTGCACAAAAGCGATTCTGCGAAGCAATGTGAAGACTTCTGCTTCCCAGGCACAGAGAAGGTGCTAGCAGGGAATTCTCTGCCTGCCTTTCCCCAGTGCTCTGCAAGCTCTCCAGGACAACATAAAATCTGGGGCTCTGTGCTTTCTTTCGTTCTGAACAAGTGTTATTGTTTTCTGCACAAAAGCGATTCTGCGAAGCAATGTGAAGACTTCTGCTTCCCAGGCACAGAGAAGGTGCTAGCAGGGAATTCTCTGCCTGCTTTTCCCCAGTGCTCTGCAAGCTCTCCAGGACAACATAAAATCTGGGGCTCTGTGCTTTCTTTTGTTCTGAACAAGTGTTAGTGTTTTCTGCACAAAAGCGATTCTGCGAAGCAATGTGAACACTTCTGCTTCCCAGGCACAGAGAAGGTGCTAGCAGGGAATTCTCTGCCTGCTTTTCCCCAGTACTCTGCAAGCTCTCCAGGACAACATAAAATCTGGGGCTCTGTGCTTTCTTTCGTTCTGAACAAGTGTTACTGTTTTCTGCACAAAAGCGATTCTGCGAAGCAATGTGAACACTTCTGCTTCCCAGGCACAGAGAAGGTGCTAGCAGGGAATTCTCTGCCTGCCTTTCCCCAGTGCTCTGCAAGCTCTCCAGGACAACATAAAATCTGGTGCTCTGTGCTTTCTTTTGTTCTGAACAAGTGTTACTGTTTTCTGCACAAAAGCGATTCTGCGAAGCAATGTGAACACTTCTGCTTCCCAGGCACAGAGAAGGTGCTAGCAGGGAATTCTCTGCCTGCCTTTCCCCAGTGCTCTGCAAGCTCTCCAGGACAACATAGAATCTGGGGCTCTGTGCTTTCTTTCCTTCTGAACAAGTGTTATTGTTTTCTGCACAAAAGCGATTCTGCGAAGCAATGTGAAGACTTCTGCTTCCCAGGCACAGAGAAGGTGCTAGCAGGGAATTCTCTGCCTGCCTTTCCCCAGTGCTCTGCAAGCTCTGCAGGACAACATAAAATCTGGGGCTCTGTGCTTTCTTTCGTTCTGAACAAGTGTTACTGTTTTCTGCACAAAAGCGATTCTGCGAAGCAATGTGAACACTTCTGTTTCCCAGGCACAGAGAAGGTGCTAGCAGGGAATTCTCTGCCTGGTTTTCCCCAGTACTCTGCAAGCTCTCCAGCACAACATAAAATATGGGGCTCTGTGCTTTCTTTCCTTCTGAACAAGTGTTACTGTTTTCTGCACAAAAGCGATACTGCGAAGCAATGTGAACACTTCTGTTTCCCAGGCACAGAGAAGGTGCTAGCAGGGAATTCTCTGCCTGCTTTTCCCCAGTGCTCTGCAAGCTCTCCAGGACAACATAAATTCTGGGGCTCTGTGCTTTCTTTTGTTCTGAACAAGTGTTACTGTTTTCTGCACAAAAGCGATTCTGCGAAGCAATGTGAACACTTCTGCTTCCCAGGCACAGAGAAGGTGCTAGCAGGGAATTCTCTGCCTGCCTTTCCCCAGTGCTCTGCAAGCTCTGCAGGACAACATAAAATCTGGGGCTCTGTGCTTTCTTTTGTTCTGAACAAGTGTTACTGTTTTCTGCACAAAAGCGATTCTGCGAAGCAATGTGAACACTTCTGCTTCCCAGGCACAGAGAAGGTGCTAGCAGGGAATTCTCTGCCTGCCTTTCCCCAGTGCTCTGCAAGCTCTCCAGGACAACATAAAATCTGGGGCTCTGTGCTTTCTTTCGTCTGAACAAGTGTTACTGTTTTCTGCACAAAAGCGATACTGCTAAGAAATGTGAACACTTCTGTTTCCCAGGCACAGAGAAGGTGCTAGCAGGGAATTCTCTGCCTGCTTTTCCCCAGTACTCTGCAAGCTCTCCAGGACATCATAAAATCTGGGGCTCTGTGCTTTCTTTCGTTCTGAACAAGTGTTACTGTTTTCTGCACAAAAGCGATTCTGCGAAGGAATGTGAAAAGGCACAGAGAAGGTGCTAGCAGGGAATTCTCTGCCTGCCTTTCCCCAGTGCTCTGCAAGCTCTGCAGGACAACATAAAATCTGGGGCTCTGTGCTTTCTTTTGTTCTGAACAAGTGTTACTGTTTTCTGCACAAAAGCGATTCTGCGAAGCAATGTGAACACTTCTGCTTCCCAGGCACAGAGAAGGTGCTAGCAGGGAATTCTCTGCCTGCCTTTCCCCAGTGCTCTGCAAGCTCTCCAGGACAACATAAAATCTGGGGCTCTGTGCTTTCTTTCGTTCTGAACAAGTGTTATTGTTTTCTGCAGAAAAGCGATTCTGCGAAGCAATGTGAACACTTCTGTTTCCCAGGCACAGAGAAGGTGCTAGCAGGGAATTCTCTGCCTGCTTTTCCCCAGTGCTCTGCAAGCTCTCCAGGACAACATAAAATCTGGGGCTCTGTGCTTTCTTTCGTCTGAACAAGTGTTACTGTTTTCTGCACAAAAGCGATTCTGCGAAGCAATGTGAACAGGCACAGAGAATGTGCTAGCAGGGAATTCTCTGCCTGCTTTTCCCCAGTGCTCTGCAAGCTCTCCAGGACAACATAAAATCTGGGGCTCTGTGCTTTCTTTCGTTCTGAACAAGTATTACTGTTTTCTGCACAAAAGCGATTCTGCGAAGCAATGGGAACACTTCTGTTTCCCAGGCACAGAGAAGGTGCTAGCAGGGAATTCTCTGCCTGCTTTTCCCCAGTGCTCTGCAAGCTCTCCAGGACAACATAAAATCTGGGACTCTGTGCTTTCTTTCGTACTGAACAAGTGTTACTGTTTTCTGCACAAAAGCGATTCTGCGAAGCAATGTGAACACTTCTGCTTCCCAGGCACAGAGAAGGTGCTAGCAGGGAATTCTCTGCCTGCTTTTCCCCAGTGCTCTGCAAGCTCTCCAGGACAACATAAAATCTGGGGCTCTGTGCTTTCTTTCGTTCTGAACAAGTGTTACTGTTTTCTGCACAAAAGCGATTCTGCCAAGCAATGTGAACACTTCTGCTTCCCAGGCACAGAGAAGGTGCTAGCAGGGAATTCTCTGCCTGCTTTTCCCCAGTACTCTGCAAGCTCTCCAGCACAACATAAAATCTGGGGCTCTGTGCTTTCTTTCGTTCTGAACAAGTGTTACTGTTTTCTGCACAAAAGCGATTCTGCGAAGCAATGTGAACACTTCTGCTTCCCAGGCACAGAGAAGGTGCTAGCAGGGAATTCTCTGCCTGCCTTTCCCCAGTGCTCTGCAAGCTCTCCAGGACAACATAAAATCTGGGGCTCTGTGCTTTCTTTCGTCTGAACAAGTGTTACTGTTTTCTGCACAAAAGCGATTCTGCGAAGCAATGTGAACAGGCACAGAGAAGGTGCTAGCAGGGAATTCTCTGCCTGCCTTTCCCCAGTGCTCTGCAAGCTCTCCAGGACAACATAAAATCTGGGGCTCTGTGCTTTCTTTCGTCTGAACAAGTGTTACTGTTTTCTGCACAAAAGCGATACTGCTAAGAAATGTGAACACTTCTGTTTCCCAGGCACAGAGAAGGTGCTAGCAGGGAATTCTCTGCCTGCTTTTCCCCAGTGATCTGTAAGCTCTCCAGGACAACATAGAATCTGGGGCTCTGTGCTTTCTTTCGTTCTGAACAAGTGTTACTGTTTTCTGCACAAAAGCGATTCTGCGAAGGAATGTGAAAAGGCACAGAGAAGGTGCTAGCAGGGAATTCTCTGCCTGCCTTTCCCCAGTGCTCTGCAAGCTCTCCAGGACAACATAAAATCTGGGGCTCTGTGCTTTCTTTCCTTCTGAACAAGTGTTACTGTTTTCTGCACAAAAGCGATTCTGCGAAGCAATGTGAACACTTCTGCTTCCCAGGCACAGAGAAGGTGCTAGCAGGGAATTCTCTGCCTGCCTTTCCCCAGTGCTCTGCAAGCTCTCCAGGACAACATAAAATCTGGGGCTCTGTGCTTTCTTTCGTTCTGAACAAGTGTTACTGTTTTCTGCACAAAAGCGATTCTGCGAAGCAATGTGAACACTACTGCTTCCCAGGCACAGAGAAGGTGCTAGCAGGGAATTCTCTGCCTGCCTTTCCCCAGTGCTCTGCAAGCTCTCCAGGACAACATAAAATCTGGGGCTCTGTGCTTTCTTTCGTCTGAACAAGTGTTACTGTTTTCTGCACAAAAGCGATTCTGCGAAGTAATGTGAACAGGCACAGAGAAGGTGCTAGCAGGGAATTCTCTGCCTGCCTTTCCCCAGTGCTCTGCAAGCTCTCCAGGACAACATAAAATCTGGGGCTCTGTGCTTTCTTTCGTTCTGAACAAGTGTTACTGTTTTCTGCACAAAAGCGATTCTGCGAAGGAATGTGAACAGGCACAGAGAAGGTGCTAGCAGGGAATTCTCTGCCTGCCTTTCCCCAGTGCTCTGCAAGCTCTCCAGGACAACATAAAATCTGGGGCTCTGTGCTTTCTTTCGTTCTGAACAAGTGTTATTGTTTTCTGCACAAAAGCGATTCTGCGAAGCAATGTGAAGACTTCTGCTTCCCAGGCACAGAGAAGGTGCTAGCAGGGAATTCTCTGCCTGCTTTTCCCCAGTGCTCTGCAAGCTCTCCAGGACAACATAAAATCTGGGGCTCTGTGCTTTCTTTTGTTCTGAACAAGTGTTAGTGTTTTCTGCACAAAAGCGATTCTGCGAAGCAATGTGAACACTTCTGCTTCCCAGGCACAGAGAAGGTGCTAGCAGGGAATTCTCTGCCTGCTTTTCCCCAGTACTCTGCAAGCTCTCCAGGACAACATAAAATCTGGGGCTCTGTGCTTTCTTTCGTTCTGAACAAGTGTTACTGTTTTCTGCACAAAAGCGATTCTGCGAAGCAATGTGAACACTTCTGCTTCCCAGGCACAGAGAAGGTGCTAGCAGGGAATTCTCTGCCTGCCTTTCCCCAGTGCTCTGCAAGCTCTCCAGGACAACATAAAATCTGGTGCTCTGTGCTTTCTTTTGTTCTGAACAAGTGTTACTGTTTTCTGCACAAAAGCGATTCTGCGAAGCAATGTGAACACTTCTGCTTCCCAGGCACAGAGAAGGTGCTAGCAGGGAATTCTCTGCCTGCCTTTCCCCAGTGCTCTGCAAGCTCTCCAGGACAACATAGAATCTGGGGCTCTGTGCTTTCTTTCCTTCTGAACAAGTGTTATTGTTTTCTGCACAAAAGCGATTCTGCGAAGCAATGTGAAGACTTCTGCTTCCCAGGCACAGAGAAGGTGCTAGCAGGGAATTCTCTGCCTGCCTTTCCCCAGTGCTCTGCAAGCTCTGCAGGACAACATAAAATCTGGGGCTCTGTGCTTTCTTTCGTTCTGAACAAGTGTTACTGTTTTCTGCACAAAAGCGATTCTGCGAAGCAATGTGAACACTTCTGTTTCCCAGGCACAGAGAAGGTGCTAGCAGGGAATTCTCTGCCTGGTTTTCCCCAGTACTCTGCAAGCTCTCCAGCACAACATAAAATATGGGGCTCTGTGCTTTCTTTCCTTCTGAACAAGTGTTACTGTTTTCTGCACAAAAGCGATACTGCGAAGCAATGTGAACACTTCTGTTTCCCAGGCACAGAGAAGGTGCTAGCAGGGAATTCTCTGCCTGCTTTTCCCCAGTGCTCTGCAAGCTCTCCAGGACAACATAAATTCTGGGGCTCTGTGCTTTCTTTTGTTCTGAACAAGTGTTACTGTTTTCTGCACAAAAGCGATTCTGCGAAGCAATGTGAACACTTCTGCTTCCCAGGCACAGAGAAGGTGCTAGCAGGGAATTCTCTGCCTGCCTTTCCCCAGTGCTCTGCAAGCTCTGCAGGACAACATAAAATCTGGGGCTCTGTGCTTTCTTTTGTTCTGAACAAGTATTACTGTTTTCTGCACAAAAGCGATTCTGCGAAGCAATGTGAACACTTCTGCTTCCCAGGCACAGAGAAGGTGCTAGCAGGGAATTCTCTGCCTGCCTTTCCCCAGTGCTCTGCAAGCTCTCCAGGACAACATAAAATCTGGGGCTCTGTGCTTTCTTTCGTTCTGAACAAGTGTTATTGTTTTCTGCAGAAAAGCGATTCTGCGAAGCAATGTGAACACTTCTGTTTCCCAGGCACAGAGAAGGTGCTAGCAGGGAATTCTCTGCCTGCTTTTCCCCAGTGCTCTGCAAGCTCTCCAGGACAACATAAAATCTGGGGCTCTGTGCTTTCTTTCGTCTGAACAAGTGTTACTGTTTTCTGCACAAAAGCGATTCTGCGAAGCAATGTGAACAGGCACAGAGAATGTGCTAGCAGGGAATTCTCTGCCTGCTTTTCCCCAGTGCTCTGCAAGCTCTCCAGGACAACATAAAATCTGGGGCTCTGTGCTTTCTTTCGTTCTGAACAAGTATTACTGTTTTCTGCACAAAAGCGATTCTGCGAAGCAATGGGAACACTTCTGCTTCCCAGGCACAGAGAAGGTGCTAGCAGGGAATTCTCTGCCTGCTTTTCCCCAGTGCTCTGCAAGCTCTCCAGGACAACATAAAATCTGGGGCTCTGTGCTTTCTTTCGTTCTGAACAAGTGTTACTGTTTTCTGCACAAAAGCGATTCTGCGAAGCAATGTGAACACTTCTGCTTCCCAGGCACAGAGAAGGTGCTAGCAGGGAATTCTCTGCCTGCTTTTCCCCAGTACTCTGCAAGCTCTCCAGCACAACATAAAATCTGGGGCTCTGTGCTTTCTTTCGTTCTGAACAAGTGTTACTGTTTTCTGCACAAAAGCGATTCTGCGAAGCAATGTGAACACTTCTGCTTCCCAGGCACAGAGAAGGTGCTAGCAGGGAATTCTCTGCCTGCTTTCCCCAGTGCTCTGCAAGCTCTCCAGGACAACATAAAATCTGGGGCTCTGTGCTTTCTTTCGTCTGAACAAGTGTTACTGTTTTCTGCACAAAAGCGATTCTGCGAAGCAATGTGAACAGGCACAGAGAAGGTGCTAGCAGGGAATTCTCTGCCTGCCTTTCCCCAGTGCTCTGCAAGCTCTCCAGGACAACATAAAATCTGGGGCTCTGTGCTTTCTTTCGTCTGAACAAGTGTTACTGTTTTCTGCACAAAAGCGATACTGCTAAGAAATGTGAACACTTCTGTTTCCCAGGCACAGAGAAGGTGCTAGCAGGGAATTCTCTGCCTGCTTTTCCCCAGTGATCTGTAAGCTCTCCAGGACATCATAAAATCTGGGGCTCTGTGCTTTCTTTCGTTCTGAACAAGTGTTACTGTTTTCTGCACAAAAGCGATTCTGCGAAGGAATGTGAAAAGGCACAGAGAAGGTGCTAGCAGGGAATTCTCTGCCTGCCTTTCCCCAGTGCTCTGCAAGCTCTCCAGGACAACATAAAATCTGGGGCTCTGTGCTTTCTTTTGTTCTGAACAAGTGTTACTGTTTTCTGCACAAAAGCGATTCTGCGAAGCAATGTGAACACTTCTGCTTCCCAGGCACAGAGAAGGTGCTAGCAGGGAATTCTCTGCCTGCCTTTCCCCAGTGCTCTGCAAGCTCTCCAGGACAACATAAAATCTGGGGCTCTGTGCTTTCTTTCGTTCTGAACAAGTGTTACTGTTTTCTGCACAAAAGCGATTCTGCGAAGCAATGTGAAGACTTCTGCTTCCCAGGCACAGAGAAGGTGCTAGCAGGGAATTCTCTGCCTGCCTTTCCCCAGTGCTCTGCAAGCTCTCCAGGACAACATAGAATCTGGGGCTCTGTGCTTTCTTTCCTTCTGAACAAGTGTTATTGTTTTCTGCACAAAAGCGATTCTGCGAAGCAATGTGAACACTTCTGCTTCCCAGGCACAGAGAAGGTGCTAGCAGGGAATTCTCTGCCTGCCTTTCCCCAGTGCTCTGCAAGCTCTGCAGGACAACATAAAATCTGGGGCTCTGTGCTTTCTTTCGTTCTGAACAAGTGTTACTGTTTTCTGCACAAAAGCGATTCTGCGAAGCAATGTGAACACTACTGCTTCCCAGGCACAGAGAAGGTGCTAGCAGGGAATTCTCTGCCTGCCTTTCCCCAGTGCTCTGCAAGCTCTCCAGGACAACATAAAATCTGGGGCTCTGTGCTTTCTTTCGTCTGAACAAGTGTTACTGTTTTCTGCACAAAAGCGATTCTGCGAAGTAATGTGAACAGGCACAGAGAAGGTGCTAGCAGGGAATTCTCTGCCTGCCTTTCCCCAGTGCTCTGCAAGCTCTCCAGGACAACATAAAATCTGGGGCTCTGTGCTTTCTTTCGTTCTGAACAAGTGTTACTGTTTTCTGCACAAAAGCGATTCTGCGAAGGAATGTGAACAGGCACAGAGAAGGTGCTAGCAGGGAATTCTCTGCCTGCCTTTCCCCAGTGCTCTGCAAGCTCTCCAGGACAACATAAAATCTGGGGCTCTGTGCTTTCTTTCGTTCTGAACAAGTGTTATTGTTTTCTGCACAAAAGCGATTCTGCGAAGCAATGTGAAGACTTCTGCTTCCCAGGCACAGAGAAGGTGCTAGCAGGGAATTCTCTGCCTGCTTTTCCCCAGTGCTCTGCAAGCTCTCCAGGACAACATAAAATCTGGGGCTCTGTGCTTTCTTTTGTTCTGAACAAGTGTTAGTGTTTTCTGCACAAAAGCGATTCTGCGAAGCAATGTGAACACTTCTGCTTCCCAGGCACAGAGAAGGTGCTAGCAGGGAATTCTCTGCCTGCCTTTCCCCAGTGCTCTGCAAGCTCTCCAGGACAACATAAAATCTGGTGCTCTGTGCTTTCTTTTGTTCTGAACAAGTGTTACTGTTTTCTGCACAAAAGCGATTCTGCGAAGCAATGTGAACACTTCTGCTTCCCAGGCACAGAGAAGGTGCTAGCAGGGAATTCTCTGCCTGCCTTTCCCCAGTGCTCTGCAAGCTCTCCAGGACAACATAGAATCTGGGGCTCTGTGCTTTCTTTCCTTCTGAACAAGTGTTATTGTTTTCTGCACAAAAGCGATTCTGCGAAGCAATGTGAAGACTTCTGCTTCCCAGGCACAGAGAAGGTGCTAGCAGGGAATTCTCTGCCTGCCTTTCCCCAGTGCTCTGCAAGCTCTGCAGGACAACATAAAATCTGGGGCTCTGTGCTTTCTTTCGTTCTGAACAAGTGTTACTGTTTTCTGCACAAAAGCGATTCTGCGAAGCAATGTGAACACTTCTGTTTCCCAGGCACAGAGAAGGTGCTAGCAGGGAATTCTCTGCCTGGTTTTCCCCAGTACTCTGCAAGCTCTCCAGCACAACATAAAATCTGGGGCTCTGTGCTTTCTTTCCTTCTGAACAAGTGTTACTGTTTTCTGCACAAAAGCGATACTGCGAAGCAATGTGAACACTTCTGTTTCCCAGGCACAGAGAAGGTGCTAGCAGGGAATTCTCTGCCTGCTTTTCCCCAGTGCTCTGCAAGCTCTCCAGGACAACATAAATTCTGGGGCTCTGTGCTTTCTTTTGTTCTGAACAAGTGTTACTGTTTTCTGCACAAAAGCGATTCTGCGAAGCAATGTGAACACTTCTGCTTCCCAGGCACAGAGAAGGTGCTAGCAGGGAATTCTCTGCCTGCCTTTCCCCAGTGCTCTGCAAGCTCTGCAGGACAACATAAAATCTGGGGCTCTGTGCTTTCTTTTGTTCTGAACAAGTGTTACTGTTTTCTGCACAAAAGCGATTCTGCGAAGCAATGTGAACACTTCTGCTTCCCAGGCACAGAGAAGGTGCTAGCAGGGAATTCTCTGCCTGCCTTTCCCCAGTGCTCTGCAAGCTCTCCAGGACAACATAAAATCTGGGGCTCTGTGCTTTCTTTCGTTCTGAACAAGTGTTATTGTTTTCTGCAGAAAAGCGATTCTGCGAAGCAATGTGAACACTTCTGTTTCCCAGGCACAGAGAAGGTGCTAGCAGGGAATTCTCTGCCTGCTTTTCCCCAGTGCTCTGCAAGCTCTCCAGGACAACATAAAATCTGGGGCTCTGTGCTTTCTTTCGTCTGAACAAGTGTTACTGTTTTCTGCACAAAAGCGATTCTGCGAAGCAATGTGAACAGGCACAGAGAATGTGCTAGCAGGGAATTCTCTGCCTGCTTTTCCCCAGTGCTCTGCAAGCTCTCCAGGACAACATAAAATCTGGGGCTCTGTGCTTTCTTTCGTTCTGAACAAGTATTACTGTTTTCTGCACAAAAGCGATTCTGCGAAGCAATGGGAACACTTCTGCTTCCCAGGCACAGAGAAGGTGCTAGCAGGGAATTCTCTGCCTGCTTTTCCCCAGTGCTCTGCAAGCTCTCCAGGACAACATAAAATCTGGGGCTCTGTGCTTTCTTTCGTTCTGAACAAGTGTTACTGTTTTCTGCACAAAAGCGATTCTGCGAAGCAATGTGAACACTTCTGCTTCCCAGGCACAGAGAAGGTGCTAGCAGGGAATTCTCTGCCTGCTTTTCCCCAGTACTCTGCAAGCTCTCCAGCACAACATAAAATCTGGGGCTCTGTGCTTTCTTTCGTTCTGAACAAGTGTTACTGTTTTCTGCACAAAAGCGATTCTGCGAAGCAATGTGAACACTTCTGCTTCCCAGGCACAGAGAAGGTGCTAGCAGGGAATTCTCTGCCTGCTTTCCCCAGTGCTCTGCAAGCTCTCCAGGACAACATAAAATCTGGGGCTCTGTGCTTTCTTTCGTCTGAACAAGTGTTACTGTTTTCTGCACAAAAGCGATTCTGCGAAGCAATGTGAACAGGCACAGAGAAGGTGCTAGCAGGGAATTCTCTGCCTGCCTTTCCCCAGTGCTCTGCAAGCTCTCCAGGACAACATAAAATCTGGGGCTCTGTGCTTTCTTTCGTCTGAACAAGTGTTACTGTTTTCTGCACAAAAGCGATACTGCTAAGAAATGTGAACACTTCTGTTTCCCAGGCACAGAGAAGGTGCTAGCAGGGAATTCTCTGCCTGCTTTTCCCCAGTGATCTGTAAGCTCTCCAGGACATCATAAAATCTGGGGCTCTGTGCTTTCTTTTGTTCTGAACAAGTGTTACTGTTTTCTGCACAAAAGCGATTCTGCGAAGCAATGTGAAGACTTCTGCTTCCCAGGCACAGAGAAGGTGCTAGCAGGGAATTCTCTGCCTGCCTTTCCCCAGTGCTCTGCAAGCTCTCCAGGACAACATAGAATCTGGGGCTCTGTGCTTTCTTTCCTTCTGAACAAGTGTTATTGTTTTCTGCACAAAAGCGATTCTGCGAAGCAATGTGAAGACTTCTGCTTCCCAGGCACAGAGAAGGTGCTAGCAGGGAATTCTCTGCCTGCCTTTCCCCAGTGCTCTGCAAGCTCTGCAGGACAACATAAAATCTGGGGCTCTGTGCTTTCTTTCGTTCTGAACAAGTGTTAGTGTTTTCTGCACAAAAGCGATTCTGCGAAGCAATGTGAACACTTCTGCTTCCCAGGCACAGAGAAGGTGCTAGCAGGGAATTCTCTGCCTGCCTTTCCCCAGTGCTCTGCAAGCTCTCCAGGACAACATAAAATCTGGGGCTCTGTGCTTTCTTTCGTTCTGAACAAGTGTTATTGTTTTCTGCAGAAAAGCGATTCTGCGAAGCAATGTGAACACTTCTGTTTCCCAGGCACAGAGAAGGTGCTAGCAGGGAATTCTCTGCCTGCTTTTCCCCAGTGCTCTGCAAGCTCTCCAGGACAACATAAAATCTGGGGCTCTGTGCTTTCTTTCGTCTGAACAAGTGTTACTGTTTTCTGCACAAAAGCGATTCTGCGAAGCAATGTGAACAGGCACAGAGAATGTGCTAGCAGGGAATTCTCTGCCTGCTTTTCCCCAGTGCTCTGCAAGCTCTCCAGGACAACATAAAATCTGGGGCTCTGTGCTTTCTTTCGTTCTGAACAAGTATTACTGTTTTCTGCACAAAAGCGATTCTGCGAAGCAATGGGAACACTTCTGTTTCCCAGGCACAGAGAAGGTGCTAGCAGGGAATTCTCTGCCTGCTTTTCCCCAGTGCTCTGCAAGCTCTCCAGGACAACATAAAATCTGGGGCTCTGTGCTTTCTTTCGTACTGAACAAGTGTTACTGTTTTCTGCACAAAAGCGATTCTGCGAAGCAATGTGAACACTTCTGCTTCCCAGGCACAGAGAAGGTGCTAGCAGGGAATTCTCTGCCTGCTTTTCCCCAGTGCTCTGCAAGCTCTCCAGGACAACATAAAATCTGGGGCTCTGTGCTTTCTTTCGTTCTGAACAAGTGTTACTGTTTTCTGCACAAAAGCGATTCTGCGAAGCAATGTGAACACTTCTGCTTCCCAGGCACAGAGAAGGTGCTAGCAGGGAATTCTCTGCCTGCTTTTCCCCAGTACTCTGCAAGCTCTCCAGCACAACATAAAATCTGGGGCTCTGTGCTTTCTTTCGTTCTGAACAAGTGTTACTGTTTTCTGCACAAAAGCGATTCTGCCAAGCAATGTGAACACTTCTGCTTCCCAGGCACAGAGAAGGTGCTAGCAGGGAATTCTCTGCCTGCCTTTCCCCAGTGCTCTGCAAGCTCTCCAGGACAACATAAAATCTGGGGCTCTGTGCTTTCTTTCGTCTGAACAAGTGTTACTGTTTTCTGCACAAAAGCGATTCTGCGAAGCAATGTGAACAGGCACAGAGAAGGTGCTAGCAGGGAATTCTCTGCCTGCCTTTCCCCAGTGCTCTGCAAGCTCTCCAGGACAACATAAAATCTGGGGCTCTGTGCTTTCTTTCGTCTGAACAAGTGTTACTGTTTTCTGCACAAAAGCGATACTGCTAAGAAATGTGAACACTTCTGTTTCCCAGGCACAGAGAAGGTGCTAGCAGGGAATTCTCTGCCTGCTTTTCCCCAGTGATCTGTAAGCTCTCCAGGACATCATAAAATCTGGGGCTCTGTGCTTTCTTTCGTTCTGAACAAGTGTTACTGTTTTCTGCACAAAAGCGATTCTGCGAAGGAATGTGAAAAGGCACAGAGAAGGTGCTAGCAGGGAATTCTCTGCCTGCCTTTCCCCAGTGCTCTCCAAGCTCTCCAGGACAACATAAAATCTGGGGCTCTGTGCTTTCTTTTGTTCTGAACAAGTGTTACTGTTTTCTGCACAAAAGCGATTCTGCGAAGCAATGTCAACACTTCTGCTTCCCAGGCACAGAGAAGGTGCTAGCAGGGAATTCTCTGCCTGCCTTTCCCCAGTGCTCTGCAAGCTCTCCAGGACAACATAAAATCTGGGGCTCTGTGCTTTCTTTCGTCTGAACAAGTGTTACTGTTTTCTGCACAAAAGCGATTCTGCGAAGCAATGTGAACACTTCTGTTTCCCAGGCACAGAGAAGGTGCTAGCAGGGAATTCTCTGCCTGCTTTTCCCCAGTGCTCTGCAAGCTCTCCAGGACAACATAAAATCTGGGGCTCTGTGCTTTCTTTCGTTCTGAACAAGTGTTACTGTTTTCTGCACAAAAGCGATTCTGCGAAGGAATGTGAACAGGCACAGAGAATGTGCTAGCAGGGAATTCTCTGCCTGCCTTTCCCCAGTGCTCTGCAAGCTCTCCGGGACAACATAAAATCTGGGGCTCTGTGCTTTCTTTCGTTCTGAACAAGTGTTACTGTTTTCTGCACAAAAGCGATTCTGCGAAGCAATGGGAACACTTCTGTTTCCCAGGCACAGAGAAGGTGCTAGCAGGGAATTCTCTGCCTGCTTTTCCCCAGTGCTCTGCAAGCTCTCCAGGACAACATAAAATCTGGGGCTCTGTGCTTTCTTTCGTACTGAACAAGTGTTACTGTTTTCTGCACAAAAGCGATTCTGCGAAGGAATGTGAACAGGCACAGAGAAGGTGCTAGCAGGGAATTCTCTGCCTGCCTTTCCCCAGTGCTCTGCAAGCTCTCCAGGACAACATAAAATCTGGGGCTCTGTGCTTTCTTTCGTTCTGAACAAGTGTTACTGTTTTCTGCACAAAAGCGATTCTGCGAAGGAATGTGAACAGGCACAGAGAAGGTGCTAGCAGGGAATTCTCTGCCTGCCTTTCCCCAGTGCTCTGCAAGCTCTCCAGGACAACATAAAATCTGGGGCTCTGTGCTTTCTTTCGTTCTGAACAAGTGTTATTGTTTTCTGCACAAAAGCGATTCTGCGAAGCAATGTGAAGACTTCTGCTTCCCAGGCACAGAGAAGGTGCTAGCAGGGAATTCTCTGCCTGCCTTTCCCCAGTGCTCTGCAAGCTCTCCAGGACAACATAAAATCTGGGGCTCTGTGCTTTCTTTCGTTCTGAACAAGTGTTACTGTTTTCTGCACAAAAGCGATTCTGCGAAGCAATGTGAACACTTCTGCTTACCAGGCACAGAGAAGGTGCTAGCAGGGAATTCTCTGCCTGCTTTTCCCCAGTGATCTGTAAGCTCTCCAGGACATCATAAAATCTGGGGCTCTGTGCTTTCTTTCGTTCTGAACAAGTGTTACTGTTTTCTGCACAAAAGCGATTCTGCGAAGGAATGTGAAAAGGCACAGAGAAGGTGCTAGCAGGGAATTCTCTGCCTGCCTTTCCCCAGTGCTCTGCAAGCTCTCCAGGACAACATAAAATCTGGGGCTCTGTGCTTTCTTTTGTTCTGAACAAGTGTTACTGTTTTCTGCACAAAAGCGATTCTGCGAAGCAATGTGAACACTTCTGCTTCCCAGGCACAGAGAAGGTGCTAGCAGGGAATTCTCTGCCTGCCTTTCCCCAGTGCTCTGCAAGCTCTCCAGGACAACATAAAATCTGGGGCTCTGTGCTTTCTTTCGTTCTGAACAAGTGTTACTGTTTTCTGCACAAAAGCGATTCTGCGAAGCAATGTGAAGACTTCTGCTTCCCAGGCACATAGAAGGTGCTAGCAGGGAATTCTCTGCCTGCCTTTCCCCAGTGCTCTGCAAGCTCTCCAGGACAACATAGAATCTGGGGCTCTGTGCTTTCTTTCCTTCTGAACAAGTGTTATTGTTTTCTGCACAAAAGCGATTCTGCGAAGCAATGTGAAGACTTCTGTTTCCCAGGCACAGAGAAGGTGCTAGCAGGGAATTCTCTGCCTGCCTTTCCCCAGTGCTCTGCAAGCTCTGCAGGACAACATAAAATCTGGGGCTCTGTGCTTTCTTTCGTTCTGAACAAGTGTTACTGTTTTCTGCACAAAAGCGATTCTGCGAAGCAATGTGAACACTTCTGTTTCCCAGGCACAGAGAAGGTGCTAGCAGGGAATTCTCTGCCTGGTTTTCCCCAGTACTCTGCAAGCTCTCCAGCACAACATAAAATATGGGGCTCTGTGCTTTCTTTCCTTCTGAACAAGTGTTACTGTTTTCTGCACAAAAGCGATACTGCGAAGCAATGTGAACACTTCTGTTTCCCAGGCACAGAGAAGGTGCTAGCAGGGAATTCTCTGCCTGCTTTTCCCCAGTGCTCTGCAAGCTCTCCAGGACAACATAAATTCTGGGGCTCTGTGCTTTCTTTTGTTCTGAACAAGTGTTAGTGTTTTCTGCACAAAAGCGATTCTGCGAAGCAATGTGAACACTTCTGCTTCCCAGGCACAGAGAAGGTGCTAGCAGGGAATTCTCTGCCTGCCTTTCCCCAGTGCTCTGCAAGCTCTGCAGGACAACATAAAATCTGGGGCTCTGTGCTTTCTTTTGTTCTGAACAAGTGTTACTGTTTTCTGCACAAAAGCGATTCTGCGAAGCAATGTGAACACTTCTGCTTCCCAGGCACAGAGAAGGTGCTAGCAGGGAATTCTCTGCCTGCCTTTCCCCAGTGCTCTGCAAGCTCTCCAGGACAACATAAAATCTGGGGCTCTGTGCTTTCTTTCGTTCTGAACAAGTGTTATTGTTTTCTGCAGAAAAGCGATTCTGCGAAGCAATGTGAACACTTCTGTTTCCCAGGCACAGAGAAGGTGCTAGCAGGGAATTCTCTGCCTGCTTTTCCCCAGTGCTCTGCAAGCTCTCCAGGACAACATAAAATCTGGGGCTCTGTGCTTTCTTTCGTTCTGAACAAGTGTTACTGTTTTCTGCACAAAAGCGATTCTGCGAAGCAATGTGAACAGGCACAGAGAATGTGCTAGCAGGGAATTCTCTGCCTGCTTTTCCCCAGTGCTCTGCAAGCTCTCCAGGACAACATAAAATCTGGGGCTCTGTGCTTTCTTTCGTTCTGAACAAGTATTACTGTTTTCTGCACAAAAGCGATTCTGCGAAGCAATGGGAACACTTCTGTTTCCCAGGCACAGAGAAGGTGCTAGCAGGGAATTCTCTGCCTGCTTTTCCCCAGTGCTCTGCAAGCTCTCCAGGACAACATAAAATCTGGGGCTCTGTGCTTTCTTTCGTACTGAACAAGTGTTACTGTTTTCTGCACAAAAGCGATTCTGCGAAGCAATGTGAACACTTCTGCTTCCCAGGCACAGAGAAGGTGCTAGCAGGGAATTCTCTGCCTGCTTTTCCCCAGTGCTCTGCAAGCTCTCCAGGACAACATAAAATCTGGGGCTCTGTGCTTTCTTTCGTTCTGAACAAGTGTTACTGTTTTCTGCACAAAAGCGATTCTGCGAAGCAATGTGAACACTTCTGCTTCCCAGGCACAGAGAAGGTGCTAGCAGGGAATTCTCTGCCTGCTTTTCCCCAGTACTCTGCAAGCTCTCCAGCACAACATAAAATCTGGGGCTCTGTGCTTTCTTTCGTTCTGAACAAGTGTTACTGTTTTCTGCACAAAAGCGATTCTGCGAAGCAATGTGAACACTTCTGCTTCCCAGGCACAGAGAAGGTGCTAGCAGGGAATTCTCTGCCTGCCTTTCCCCAGTGCTCTGCAAGCTCTCCAGGACAACATAAAATCTGGGGCTCTGTGCTTTCTTTCGTCTGAACAAGTGTTACTGTTTTCTGCACAAAAGCGATTCTGCGAAGCAATGTGAACAGGCACAGAGAAGGTGCTAGCAGGGAATTCTCTGCCTGCCTTTCCCCAGTGCTCTGCAAGCTCTCCAGGACAACATAAAATCTGGGGCTCTGTGCTTTCTTTCGTCTGAACAAGTGTTACTGTTTTCTGCACAAAAGCGATACTGCTAAGAAATGTGAACACTTCTGTTTCCCAGGCACAGAGAAGGTGCTAGCAGGGAATTCTCTGCCTGCTTTTCCCCAGTGATCTGTAAGCTCTCCAGGACATCATAAAATCTGGGGCTCTGTGCTTTCTTTCGTTCTGAACAAGTGTTACTGTTTTCTGCACAAAAGCGATTCTGCGAAGGAATGTGAAAAGGCACAGAGAAGGTGCTAGCAGGGAATTCTCTGCCTGCCTTTCCCCAGTGCTCTCCAAGCTCTCCAGGACAACATAAAATCTGGGGCTCTGTGCTTTCTTTTGTTCTGAACAAGTGTTACTGTTTTCTGCACAAAAGCGATTCTGCGAAGCAATGTGAACACTTCTGCTTCCCAGGCACAGAGAAGGTGCTAGCAGGGAATTCTCTGCCTGCCTTTCCCCAGTGCTCTGCAAGCTCTCCAGGACAACATAAAATCTGGGGCTCTGTGCTTTCTTTCGTTCTGAACAAGTGTTAGTGTTTTCTGCACAAAAGCGATTCTGCGAAGCAATGTGAAGACTTCTGCTTCCCAGGCACAGAGAAGGTGCTAGCAGGGAATTCTCTGCCTGCCTTTCCCCAGTGCTCTGCAAGCTCTCCAGGACAACATAAAATCTGGGGCTCTGTGCTTTCTTTCGTCTGAACAAGTGTTACTGTTTTCTGCACAAAAGCGATTCTGCGAAGCAATGTGAACACTTCTGTTTCCCAGGCACAGAGAAGGTGCTAGCAGGGAATTCTCTGCCTGCTTTTCCCCAGTGCTCTGCAAGCTCTCCAGGACAACATAAAATCTGGGGCTCTGTGCTTTCTTTTGTTCTGAACAAGTGTTACTGTTTTCTGCACAAAAGCGATACTGCTAAGAAATGTGAACACTTCTGTTTCCCAGGCACAGAGAAGGTGCTAGCAGGGAATTCTCTGCCTGCTTTTCCCCAGTGCTCTGCAAGCTCTCCAGGACAACATAAAATCTGGGGCTCTGTGCTTTCTTTCGTTCTGAACAAGTGTTACTGTTTTCTGCACAAAAGCGATTCTGCGAAGGAATGTGAACAGGCACAGAGAATGTGCTAGCAGGGAATTCTCTGCCTGCCTTTCCCCAGTGCTCTGCAAGCTCTCCAGGACAACATAAAATCTGGGGCTCTGTGCTTTCTTTCGTTCTGAACAAGTGTTACTGTTTTCTGCACAAAAGCGATTCTGCGAAGCAATGGGAACACTTCTGTTTCCCAGGCACAGAGAAGGTGCTAGCAGGGAATTCTCTGCCTGCTTTTCCCCAGTGCTCTGCAAGCTCTCCAGGACAACATAAAATCTGGGGCTCTGTGCTTTCTTTCGTACTGAACAAGTGTTACTGTTTTCTGCACAAAAGCGATTCTGTGAAGGAATGTGAACAGGCACAGAGAAGGTGCTAGCAGGGAATTCTCTGCCTGCCTTTCCCCAGTGCTCTGCAAGCTCTCCAGGACAACATAAAATCTGGGGCTCTGTGCTTTCTTTCGTTCTGAACAAGTGTTACTGTTTTCTGCACAAAAGCGATTCTGCGAAGGAATGTGAACAGGCACAGAGAAGGTGCTAGCAGGGAATTCTCTGCCTGCCTTTCCCCAGTGCTCTGCAAGCTCTCCAGGACAACATAAAATCTGGGGCTCTGTGCTTTCTTTCGTTCTGAACAAGTGTTACTGTTTTCTGCACAAAAGCGATTCTGCCAAGCAATGTGAACACTTCTGTTTCCCAGGCACAGAGAAGGTGCTAGCAGGGAATTCTCTGCCTGCTTTTCCCCAGTGCTCTGCAAGCTCTCCAGGACAACATAAAATCTGGGGCTCTGTGCTTTCTTTCGTACTGAACAAGTGTTACTGTTTTCTGCAGAAAAGCGATTCTGCGAAGCAATGTGAACACTTCTGCTTACCAGGCACAGAGAAGGTGCTAGCAGGGAATTCTCTGCCTGATTTTCCCCAGTTCTCTGCAAGCTCTCCAGGACAACATAAAATCTGGGGCTCTGTGCTTTCTTTCGTTCTGAACAAGTGTTATTGTTTTCTGCACAAAAGCGATTCTGCGAAGCAATGTGAAGACTTCTGCTTCCCAGGCACAGAGAAGGTGCTAGCAGGGAATTCTCTGCCTGCTTTTCCCCAGTGCTCTGCAAGCTCTCCAGGACAACATAAAATCTGGGGCTCTGTGCTTTCTTTTGTTCTGAACAAGTGTTAGTGTTTTCTGCACAAAAGCGATTCTGCGAAGCAATGTGAACACTTCTGCTTCCCAGGCACAGAGAAGGTGCTAGCAGGGAATTCTCTGCCTGCTTTTCCCCAGTACTCTGCAAGCTCTCCAGGACAACATAAAATCTGGGGCTCTGTGCTTTCTTTCGTTCTGAACAAGTGTTACTGTTTTCTGCACAAAAGCGATTCTGCGAAGCAATGTGAACACTTCTGCTTCCCAGGCACAGAGAAGGTGCTAGCAGGGAATTCTCTGCCTGCCTTTCCCCAGTGCTCTGCAAGCTCTCCAGGACAACATAAAATCTGGGGCTCTGTGCTTTCTTTCGTTCTGAACAAGTGTTATTGTTTTCTGCACAAAAGCGATTCTGCGAAGCAATGTGAACACTTCTGTTTCCCAGGCACAGAGAAGGTGCTAGCAGGGAATTCTCTGCCTGCTTTTCCCCAGTGCTCTGCAAGCTCTCCAGGACAACATAAAATCTGGGGCTCTGTGCTTTCTTTTGTTCTGAACAAGTGTTACTGTTTTCTGCACAAAAGCGATTCTGCGAAGCAATGTGAACACTTCTGCTTCCCAGGCACAGAGAAGGTGCTAGCAGGGAATTCTCTGCCTGCCTTTCCCCAGTGCTCTGCAAGCTCTCCAGGACAACATAGAATCTGGGGCTCTGTGCTTTCTTTCCTTCTGAACAAGTGTTATTGTTTTCTGCACAAAAGCGATTCTGCGAAGCAATGTGAAGACTTCTGCTTCCCAGGCACAGAGAAGGTGCTAGCAGGGAATTCTCTGCCTGCCTTTCCCCAGTGCTCTGCAAGCTCTGCAGGACAACATAAAATCTGGGGCTCTGTGCTTTCTTTTGTTCTGAACAAGTGTTACTGTTTTCTGCACAAAAGCGATTCTGCGAAGCAATGTGAACACTTCTGCTTCCCAGGCACAGAGAAGGTGCTAGCAGGGAATTCTCTGCCTGCCTTTCCCCAGTGCTCTGCAAGCTCTCCAGGACAACATAAAATCTGGGGCTCTGTGCTTTCTTTCGTTCTGAACAAGTGTTATTGTTTTCTGCAGAAAAGCGATTCTGCGAAGCAATGTGAACACTTCTGTTTCCCAGGCACAGAGAAGGTGCTAGCAGGGAATTCTCTGCCTGCTTTTCCCCAGTGCTCTGCAAGCTCTCCAGGACAACATAAAATCTGGGGCTCTGTGCTTTCTTTCGTTCTGAACAAGTGTTACTGTTTTCTGCACAAAAGCGATTCTGCGAAGCAATGTGAACAGGCACAGAGAATGTGCTAGCAGGGAATTCTCTGCCTGCTTTTCCCCAGTGCTCTGCAAGCTCTCCAGGACAACATAAAATCTGGGGCTCTGTGCTTTCTTTCGTTCTGAACAAGTATTACTGTTTTCTGCACAAAAGCGATTCTGCGAAGCAATGGGAACACTTCTGTTTCCCAGGCACAGAGAAGGTGCTAGCAGGGAATTCTCTGCCTGCTTTTCCCCAGTGCTCTGCAAGCTCTCCAGGACAACATAAAATCTGGGGCTCTGTGCTTTCTTTCGTACTGAACAAGTGTTACTGTTTTCTGCACAAAAGCGATTCTGCGAAGCAATGTGAACACTTCTGCTTCCCAGGCACAGAGAAGGTGCTAGCAGGGAATTCTCTGCCTGCTTTTCCCCAGTGCTCTGCAAGCTCTCCAGGACAACATAAAATCTGGGGCTCTGTGCTTTCTTTCGTTCTGAACAAGTGTTACTGTTTTCTGCACAAAAGCGATTCTGCGAAGCAATGTGAACACTTCTGCTTCCCAGGCACAGAGAAGGTGCTAGCAGGGAATTCTCTGCCTGCTTTTCCCCAGTACTCTGCAAGCTCTCCAGCACAACATAAAATCTGGGGCTCTGTGCTTTCTTTCGTTCTGAACAAGTGTTACTGTTTTCTGCACAAAAGCGATTCTGCCAAGCAATGTGAACACTTCTGCTTCCCAGGCACAGAGAAGGTGCTAGCAGGGAATTCTCTGCCTGCCTTTCCCCAGTGCTCTGCAAGCTCTCCAGGACAACATAAAATCTGGGGCTCTGTGCTTTCTTTCGTCTGAACAAGTGTTACTGTTTTCTGCACAAAAGCGATTCTGCGAAGCAATGTGAACAGGCACAGAGAAGGTGCTAGCAGGGAATTCTCTGCCTGCCTTTCCCCAGTGCTCTGCAAGCTCTCCAGGACAACATAAAATCTGGGGCTCTGTGCTTTCTTTCGTCTGAACAAGTGTTACTGTTTTCTGCACAAAAGCGATACTGCTAAGAAATGTGAACACTTCTGTTTCCCAGGCACAGAGAAGGTGCTAGCAGGGAATTCTCTGCCTGCTTTTCCCCAGTGATCTGTAAGCTCTCCAGGACATCATAAAATCTGGGGCTCTGTGCTTTCTTTCGTACTGAACAAGTGTTACTGTTTTCTGCACAAAAGCGATTCTGCGAAGGAATGTGAAAAGGCACAGAGAAGGTGCTAGCAGGGAATTCTCTGCCTGCCTTTCCCCAGTGCTCTCCAAGCTCTCCAGGACAACATAAAATCTGGGGCTCTGTGCTTTCTTTTGTTCTGAACAAGTGTTACTGTTTTCTGCACAAAAGCGATTCTGCGAAGCAATGTGAACACTTCTGCTTCCCAGGCACAGAGAAGGTGCTAGCAGGGAATTCTCTGCCTGCCTTTCCCCAGTGCTCTGCAAGCTCTCCAGGACAACATAAAATCTGGGGCTCTGTGCTTTCTTTCGTTCTGAACAAGTGTTAGTGTTTTCTGCACAAAAGCGATTCTGCGAAGCAATGTGAAGACTTCTGCTTCCCAGGCACAGAGAAGGTGCTAGCAGGGAATTCTCTGCCTGCCTTTCCCCAGTGCTCTGCAAGCTCTCCAGGACAACATAAAATCTGGGGCTCTGTGCTTTCTTTCGTCTGAACAAGTGTTACTGTTTTCTGCACAAAAGCGATTCTGCGAAGCAATGGGAACACTTCTCTTTCCCAGGCACAGAGAAGGTGCTAGCAGGGAATTCTCTGCCTGCTTTTCCCCAGTGCTCTGCAAGCTCTCCAGGACAACATAAAATCTGGGGCTCTGTGCTTTCTTTTGTTCTGAACAAGTGTTACTGTTTTCTGCACAAAAGCGATTCTGCTAAGAAATGTGAACACTTCTGTTTCCCAGGCACAGAGAAGGTGCTAGCAGGGAATTCTCTGCCTGCTTTTCCCCAGTGCTCTGCAAGCTCTCCAGGACAACATAAAATCTGGGGCTCTGTGCTTTCTTTCGTTCTGAACAAGTGTTACTGTTTTCTGCACAAAAGCGATTCTGCGAAGGAATGTGAACAGGCACAGAGAATGTGCTAGCAGGGAATTCTCTGCCTGCCTTTCCCCAGTGCTCTGCAAGCTCTCCAGGACAACATAAAATCTGGGGCTCTGTGCTTTCTTTCGTTCTGAACAAGTGTTATTGTTTTCTGCACAAAAGCGATTCTGCGAAGCAATGGGAACACTTCTGTTTCCCAGGCACAGAGAAGGTGCTAGCAGGGAATTCTCTGCCTGCTTTTCCCCAGTGCTCTGCAAGCTCTCCAGGACAACATAAAATCTGGGGCTCTGTGCTTTCTTTCGTACTGAACAAGTGTTACTGTTTTCTGCACAAAAGCGATTCTGTGAAGGAATGTGAACAGGCACAGAGAAGGTGCTAGCAGGGAATTCTCTGCCTGCCTTTCCCCAGTGCTCTGCAAGCTCTCCAGGACAACATAAAATCTGGGGCTCTGTGCTTTCTTTCGTTCTGAACAAGTGTTACTGTTTTCTGCACAAAAGCGATTCTGCGAAGGAATGTGAACAGGCACAGAGAAGGTGCTAGCAGGGAATTCTCTGCCTGCCTTTCCCCAGTGCTCTGCAAGCTCTCCAGGACAACATAAAATCTGGGGCTCTGTGCTTTCTTTCGTTCTGAACAAGTGTTATTGTTTTCTGCACAAAAGCGATTCTGCGAAGCAATGTGAAGACTTCTGCTTCCCAGGCACAGAGAAGGTGCTAGCAGGGAATTCTCTGCCTGCCTTTCCCCAGTGCTCTGCAAGCTCTCCAGGACAACATAAAATCTGGGGCTCTGTGCTTTCTTTCGTTCTGAACAAGTGTTACTGTTTTCTGCAGAAAAGCGATTCTGCCAAGCAATGTGAACACTTCTGTTTCCCAGGCACAGAGAAGGTGCTAGCAGGGAATTCTCTGCCTGCTTTTCCCCAGTGCTCTGCAAGCTCTCCAGGACAACATAAAATCTGGGGCTCTGTGCTTTCTTTCGTACTGAACAAGTGTTACTGTTTTCTGCAGAAAAGCGATTCTGCGAAGCAATGTGAACACTTCTGCTTACCAGGCACAGAGAAGGTGCTAGCAGGGAATTCTCTGCCTGATTTTCCCCAGTTCTCTGCAAGCTCTCCAGGACAACATAAAATCTGGGGCTCTGTGCTTTCTTTCGTTCTGAACAAGTGTTATTGTTTTCTGCACAAAAGCGATTCTGCGAAGCAATGTGAAGACTTCTGCTTCCCAGGCACAGAGAAGGTGCTAGCAGGGAATTCTCTGCCTGCTTTTCCCCAGTGCTCTGCAAGCTCTCCAGGACAACATAAAATCTGGGGCTCTGTGCTTTCTTTTGTTCTGAACAAGTGTTAGTGTTTTCTGCACAAAAGCGATTCTGCGAAGCAATGTGAACACTTCTGCTTCCCAGGCACAGAGAAGGTGCTAGCAGGGAATTCTCTGCCTGCTTTTCCCCAGTACTCTGCAAGCTCTCCAGGACAACATAAAATCTGGGGCTCTGTGCTTTCTTTCGTTCTGAACAAGTGTTACTGTTTTCTGCACAAAAGCGATTCTGCGAAGCAATGTGAACACTTCTGTTTCCCAGGCACAGAGAAGGTGCTAGCAGGGAATTCTCTGCCTGCTTTTCCCCAGTGCTCTGCAAGCTCTCCAGGACAACATAAAATCTGGGGCTCTGTGCTTTCTTTTGTTCTGAACAAGTGTTACTGTTTTCTGCACAAAAGCGATTCTGCGAAGCAATGTGAACACTTCTGCTTCCCAGGCACAGAGAAGGTGCTAGCAGGGAATTCTCTGCCTGCCTTTCCCCAGTGCTCTGCAAGCTCTCCAGGACAACATAGAATCTGGGGCTCTGTGCTTTCTTTCCTTCTGAACAAGTGTTATTGTTTTCTGCACAAAAGCGATTCTGCGAAGCAATGTGAAGACTTCTGCTTCCCAGGCACAGAGAAGGTGCTAGCAGGGAATTCTCTGCCTGCCTTTCCCCAGTGCTCTGCAAGCTCTGCAGGACAACATAAAATCTGGGGCTCTGTGCTTTCTTTCGTTCTGAACAAGTGTTACTGTTTTCTGCACAAAAGCGATTCTGCGAAGCAATGTGAACACTTCTGTTTCCCAGGCACAGAGAAGGTGCTAGCAGGGAATTCTCTGCCTGGTTTTCCCCAGTACTCTGCAAGCTCTCCAGCACAACATAAAATATGGGGCTCTGTGCTTTCTTTCCTTCTGAACAAGTGTTACTGTTTTCTGCACAAAAGCGATACTGCGAAGCAATGTGAACACTTCTGTTTCCCAGGCACAGAGAAGGTGCTAGCAGGGAATTCTCTGCCTGCTTTTCCCCAGTGCTCTGCAAGCTCTCCAGGACAACATAAATTCTGGGGCTCTGTGCTTTCTTTTGTTCTGAACAAGTGTTACTGTTTTCTGCACAAAAGCGATTCTGCGAAGCAATGTGAACACTTCTGCTTCCCAGGCACAGAGAAGGTGCTAGCAGGGAATTCTCTGCCTGCCTTTCCCCAGTGCTCTGCAAGCTCTCCAGGACAACATAAAATCTGGGGCTCTGTGCTTTCTTTCGTTCTGAACAAGTGTTACTGTTTTCTGCAGAAAAGCGATTCTGCCAAGCAATGTGAACACTTCTATTTCCCAGGCACAGAGAAGGTGCTAGCAGGAAATTCTCTGCCTGCCTTTCCCCAGTGCTCTGCAAGCTCTCCAGGACAACATAGAATCTGGGGCTCTGTGCTTTCTTTTGTTCTGAACAAGTGTTAGTGTTTTCTGCACAAAAGCGATTCTGCGAAGCAATGTGAAGACTTCTGCTTCCCAGGCACAGAGAAGGTGCTAGCAGGGAATTCTCTGCCTGCCTTTCCCCAGTGCTCTGCAAGCTCTCCAGGACAACATAAAATCTGGGGCTCTGTGCTTTCTTTCGTCTGAACAAGTGTTAGTGTTTTCTGCACAAAAGCGATTCTGCGAAGCAATGTGAACAGGCACAGAGAAGGTGCTAGCAGGGAATTCTCTGCCTGCCTTTCCCCAGTGCTCTGCAAGCTCTCCAGGACAACATAAAATCTGGGGCTCTGTGCTTTCTTTCGTCTGAACAAGTGTTACTGTTTTCTGCACAAAAGCGATACTGCTAAGAAATGTGAACACTTCTGTTTCCCAGGCACAGAGAAGGTGCTAGCAGGGAATTCTCTGCCTGCTTTTCCCCAGTGATCTGTAAGCTCTCCAGGACATCATAAAATCTGGGGCTCTGTGCTTTCTTTCGTTCTGAACAAGTGTTACTGTTTTCTGCACAAAAGCGATTCTGCGAAGGAATGTGAAAAGGCACAGAGAAGGTGCTAGCAGGGAATTCTCTGCCTGCCTTTCCCCAGTGCTCTGCAAGCTCTCCAGGACAACATAAAATCTGGGGCTCTGTGCTTTCTTTCGTTCTGAACAAGTGTTATTGTTTTCTGCACAAAAGCGATTCTGCGAAGCAATGTGAACACTTCTGTTTCCCAGGCACAGAGAAGGTGCTAGCAGGGAATTCTCTGCCTGCTTTTCCCCAGTGCTCTGCAAGCTCTCCAGGACAACATAAAATCTGGGGCTCTGTGCTTTCTTTTGTTCTGAACAAGTGTTACTGTTTTCTGCACAAAAGCGATTCTGCGAAGCAATGTGAACACTTCTGCTTCCCAGGCACAGAGAAGGTGCTAGCAGGGAATTCTCTGCCTGCCTTTCCCCAGTGCTCTGCAAGCTCTCCAGGACAACATAGAATCTGGGGCTCTGTGCTTTCTTTCCTTCTGAACAAGTGTTATTGTTTTCTGCACAAAAGCGATTCTGCGAAGCAATGTGAAGACTTCTGCTTCCCAGGCACAGAGAAGGTGCTAGCAGGGAATTCTCTGCCTGCCTTTCCCCAGTGCTCTGCAAGCTCTGCAGGACAACATAAAATCTGGGGCTCTGTGCTTTCTTTCGTTCTGAACAAGTGTTAGTGTTTTCTGCACAAAAGCGATTCTGCGAAGCAATGTGAACACTTCTGTTTCCCAGGCACAGAGAAGGTGCTAGCAGGGAATTCTCTGCCTGCTTTTCCCCAGTACTCTGCAAGCTCTCCAGCACAACATAAAATATGGGGCTCTGTGCTTTCTTTCCTTCTGAACAAGTGTTACTGTTTTCTGCACAAAAGCGATTCTGCGAAGCAATGTGAACACTTCTGCTTCCCAGGCACAGAGAAGGTGCTAGCAGGGAATTCTCTGCCTGCCTTTCCCCAGTGCTCTGCAAGCTCTCCAGGACAACATAAAATCTGGGGCTCTGTGCTTTCTTTCGTTCTGAACAAGTGTTACTGTTTTCTGCAGAAAAGCGATTCTGCCAAGCAATGTGAACACTTCTGTTTCCCAGGCACAGAGAAGGTGCTAGCAGGAAATTCTCTGCCTGCCTTTCCCCAGTGCTCTGCAAGCTCTCCAGGACAACATAGAATCTGGGGCTCTGTGCTTTCTTTTGTTCTGAACAAGTGTTAGTGTTTTCTGCACAAAAGCGATTCTGCGAAGCAATGTGAAGACTTCTGCTTCCCAGGCACAGAGAAGGTGCTAGCAGGGAATTCTCTGCCTGCTTTTCCCCAGAGCTCTGCAAGCTCTCCAGGACAACATAAAATCTGGGGCTCTGTGCTTTCTTTCGTCTGAACAAGTGTTAGTGTTTTCTGCACAAAAGCGATTCTGCGAAGCAATGTGAACAGGCACAGAGAAGGTGCTAGCAGGGAATTCTCTGCCTGCCTTTCCCCAGTGCTCTGCAAGCTCTCCAGGACAACATAAAATCTGGGGCTCTGTGCTTTCTTTCGTCTGAACAAGTGTTACTGTTTTCTGCACAAAAGCGATACTGCTAAGAAATGTGAACACTTCTGTTTCCCAGGCACAGAGAAGGTGCTAGCAGGGAATTCTCTGCCTGCTTTTCCCCAGTGATCTGTAAGCTCTCCAGGACATCATAAAATCTGGGGCTCTGTGCTTTCTTTCGTTCTGAACAAGTGTTACTGTTTTCTGCACAAAAGCGATTCTGCGAAGGAATGTGAAAAGGCACAGAGAAGGTGCTAGCAGGGAATTCTCTGCCTGCCTTTCCCCAGTGCTCTGCAAGCTCTCCAGGACAACATAAAATCTGGGGCTCTGTGCTTTCTTTTGTTCTGAACAAGTGTTACTGTTTTCTGCACAAAAGCGATTCTGCGAAGCAATGTGAACACTTCTGCTTCCCAGGCACAGAGAAGGTGCTAACAGGGAATTCTCTGCCTGCTTTTCCCCAGTGCTCTGCAAGCTCTCCAGGACAACATAAATTCTGGGGCTCTGTGCTTTCTTTTGTTCTGAACAAGTGTTACTGTTTTCTGCACAAAAGCGATTCTGCGAAGCAATGTGAACACTTCTGCTTCCCAGGCACAGAGAAGGTGCTAGCAGGGAATTCTCTGCCTGCCTTTCCCCAGTGCTCTGCAAGCTCTCCAGGACAACATAAAATCTGGGGCTCTGTGCTTTCTTTCGTTCTGAACAAGTGTTACTGTTTTCTGCACAAAAGCGATTCTGCGAAGCAATGTGAACACTTCTGTTTCCCAGGCACAGAGAAGGTGCTAGCAGGGAATTCTCTGCCTGCTTTTCCCCAGTGCTCTGCAAGCTCTCCAGGACAACATAAAATCTGGGGCTCTGTGCTTTCTTTCGTCTGAACAAGTGTTACTGTTTTCTGCACAAAAGCGATTCTGCGAAGCAATGTGAACAGGCACAGAGAATGTGCTAGCAGGGAATTCTCTGCCTGCCTTTCCCCAGTGCTCTGCAAGCTCTCCAGGACAACATAAAATCTGGGGCTCTGTGCTTTCTTTCGTTCTGAACAAGTATTACTGTTTTCTGCACAAAAGCGATTCTGCGAAGCAATGGGAACACTTCTGTTTCCCAGGCACAGAGAAGGTGCTAGCAGGGAATTCTCTGCTTGCTTTTCCCCAGTGCTCTGCAAGCTCTCCAGGACAACATAAAATCTGGGGCTCTGTGCTTTCTTTCGTACTGAACAAGTGTTACTGTTTTCTGCACAAAAGCGATTCTGCGAAGCAATGTGAACACTTCTGCTTCCCAGGCACAGAGAAGGTGCTAGCAGGGAATTCTCTGCCTGCTTTTCCCCAGTGCTCTGCAAGCTCTCCAGGACAACATAAAATCTGGGGCTCTGTGCTTTCTTTCGTTCTGAACAAGTGTTACTGTTTTCTGCACAAAAGCGATTCTGCCAAGCAATGTGAACACTTCTGCTTCCCAGGCACAGAGAAGGTGCTAGCAGGGAATTCTCTGCCTGCTTTTCCCCAGTACTCTGCAAGCTCTCCAGCACAACATAAAATCTGGGGCTCTGTGCTTTCTTTCGTTCTGAACAAGTGTTACTGTTTTCTGCACAAAAGCGATTCTGCCAAGCAATGTGAACACTTCTGCTTCCCAGGCACAGAGAAGGTGCTAGCAGGAAATTCTCTGCCTGCCTTTCCCCAGTGCTCTGCAAGCTCTCCAGGACAACATAGAATCTGGGGCTCTGTGCTTTCTTTTGTTCTGAACAAGTGTTAGTGTTTTCTGCACAAAAGCGATTCTGCGAAGCAATGTGAAGACTTCTGCTTCCCAGGCACAGAGAAGGTGCTAGCAGGGAATTCTCTGCCTGCCTTTCCCCAGTGCTCTGCAAGCTCTCCAGGACAACATAAAATCTGGGGCTCTGTGCTTTCTTTCGTCTGAACAAGTGTTACTGTTTTCTGCACAAAAGCGATACTGCTAAGAAATGTGAACACTTCTGTTTCCCAGGCACAGAGAAGGTGCTAGCAGGGAATTCTCTGCCTGCTTTTCCCCAGTGATCTGTAAGCTCTCCAGGACATCATAAAATCTGGGGCTCTGTGCTTTCTTTCGTTCTGAACAAGTGTTACTGTTTTCTGCACAAAAGCGATTCTGCGAAGGAATGTGAAAAGGCACAGAGAAGGTGCTAGCAGGGAATTCTCTGCCTGCCTTTCCCCAGTGCTCTGCAAGCTCTCCAGGACAACATAAAATCTGGGGCTCTGTGCTTTCTGTCGTTCTGAACAAGTGTTACTGTTTTCTGCACAAAAGCGATTCTGCGAAGCAATGTGAACACTTCTGCTTCCCAGGCACAGAGAAGGTGCTAGCAGGGAATTCTCTGCCTGCCTTTCCCCAGTGCTCTGCAAGCTCTCCAGGACAACATAAAATCTGGGGCTCTGTGCTTTCTTTCGTTCTGAACAAGTGTTACTGTTTTCTGCACAAAAGCGATTCTGCGAAGCAATGTGAACACTTCTGCTTCCCAGGCACAGAGAAGGTGCTAGCAGGGAATTCTCTGCCTGCTTTTCCCCAGTACTCTGCAAGCTCTCCAGCACAACATAAAATATGGGGCTCTGTGCTTTCTTTCCTTCTGAACAAGTGTTACTGTTTTCTGCACAAAAGCGATACTGCTAAGAAATGTGAACACTTCTGTTTCCCAGGCACAGAGAAGGTGCTAGCAGGGAATTCTCTGCCTGCTTTTCCCCAGTGCTCTGCAAGCTCTCCAGGACAACATAAATTCTGGGGCTCTGTGCTTTCTTTTGTTCTGAACAAGTGTTACTGTTTTCTGCACAAAAGCGATTCTGCGAAGCAATGTGAACAGGCACAGAGAATGTGCTAGCAGGGAATTCTCTGCCTGCTTTTCCCCAGTGCTCTGCAAGCTCTCCAGGACAACATAAAATCTGGGGCTCTGTGCTTTCTTTCGTCTGAACAAGTGTTACTGTTTTCTGCACAAAAGCGATTCTGCCAAGCAATGTGAACATTTCTGCTTCCCAGGCACAGAGAAGGTGCTAGCAGGGAATTCTCTGCCTGCTTTTCCCCAGTACTCTGCAAGCTCTCCAGCACAACATAAAATCTGGGGCTCTGTGCTTTCTTTCGTTCTGAACAAGTGTTACTGTTTTCTGCACAAAAGCGATACTGCTAAGAAATGTGAACACTTCTGTTTCCCAGGCACAGAGAAGGTGCTAGCAGGGAATTCTCTGCCTGCTTTTCCCCAGTGCTCTGCAAGCTCTCCAGGACAACATAGAATCTGGGGCTCTGTGCTTTCTTTTGTTCTGAACAAGTGTTAGTGTTTTCTGCACAAAAGCGATTCTGCGAAGCAATGTGAAGACTTCTGCTTCCCAGGCACAGAGAAGGTGCTAGCAGGGAATTCTCTGCCTGCCTTTCCCCAGTGCTCTGCAAGCTCTCCAGGACAACATAAAATCTGGGGCTCTGTGCTTTCTTTCGTCTGAACAAGTGTTAGTGTTTTCTGCACAAAAGCGATTCTGCGAAGCAATGTGAACAGGCACAGAGAAGGTGCTAGCAGGGAATTCTCTGCCTGCCTTTCCCCAGTGCTCTGCAAGCTCTCCAGGACAACATAAAATCTGGGGCTCTGTGCTTTCTTTCGTCTGAACAAGTGTTACTGTTTTCTGCACAAAAGCGATACTGCTAAGAAATGTGAACACTTCTGTTTCCCAGGCACAGAGAAGGTGCTAGCAGGGAATTCTCTGCCTGCTTTTCCCCAGTGATCTGTAAGCTCTCCAGGACATCATAAAATCTGGGGCTCTGTGCTTTCTTTCGTTCTGAACAAGTGTTACTGTTTTCTGCACAAAAGCGATTCTGCGAAGGAATGTGAAAAGGCACAGAGAAGGTGCTAGCAGGGAATTCTCTGCCTGCCTTTCCCCAGTGCTCTGCAAGCTCTCCAGGACAACATAAAATCTGGGGCTCTGTGCTTTCTTTTGTTCTGAACAAGTGTTACTGTTTTCTGCACAAAAGCGATTCTGCGAAGCAATGTGAACACTTCTGCTTCCCAGGCACAGAGAAGGTGCTAACAGGGAATTCTCTGCCTGCTTTTCCCCAGTGCTCTGCAAGCTCTCCAGGACAACATAAATTCTGGGGCTCTGTGCTTTCTTTTGTTCTGAACAAGTGTTACTGTTTTCTGCACAAAAGCGATTCTGCGAAGCAATGTGAACACTTCTGCTTCCCAGGCACAGAGAAGGTGCTAGCAGGGAATTCTCTGCCTGCCTTTCCCCAGTGCTCTGCAAGCTCTCCAGGACAACATAAAATCTGGGGCTCTGTGCTTTCTTTCGTTCTGAACAAGTGTTACTGTTTTCTGCACAAAAGCGATTCTGCGAAGCAATGTGAACACTTCTGTTTCCCAGGCACAGAGAAGGTGCTAGCAGGGAATTCTCTGCCTGCTTTTCCCCAGTGCTCTGCAAGCTCTCCAGGACAACATAAAATCTGGGGCTCTGTGCTTTCTTTCGTCTGAACAAGTGTTACTGTTTTCTGCACAAAAGCGATTCTGCGAAGCAATGTGAACAGGCACAGAGAATGTGCTAGCAGGGAATTCTCTGCCTGCCTTTCCCCAGTGCTCTGCAAGCTCTCCAGGACAACATAAAATCTGGGGCTCTGTGCTTTCTTTCGTTCTGAACAAGTATTACTGTTTTCTGCACAAAAGCGATTCTGCGAAGCAATGGGAACACTTCTGTTTCCCAGGCACAGAGAAGGTGCTAGCAGGGAATTCTCTGCCTGCTTTTCCCCAGTGCTCTGCAAGCTCTCCAGGACAACATAAATTCTGGGGCTCTGTGCTTTCTTTTGTTCTGAACAAGTGTTACTGTTTTCTGCACAAAAGCGATTCTGCGAAGCAATGTGAACAGGCACAGAGAATGTGCTAGCAGGGAATTCTCTGCCTGCTTTTCCCCAGTGCTCTGCAAGCTCTCCAGGACAACATAAAATCTGGGGCTCTGTGCTTTCTTTCGTCTGAACAAGTGTTACTGTTTTCTGCACAAAAGCGATTCTGCCAAGCAATGTGAACATTTCTGCTTCCCAGGCACAGAGAAGGTGCTAGCAGGGAATTCTCTGCCTGCTTTTCCCCAGTACTCTGCAAGCTCTCCAGCACAACATAAAATCTGGGGCTCTGTGCTTTCTTTCGTTCTGAACAAGTGTTACTGTTTTCTGCACAAAAGCGATACTGCTAAGAAATGTGAACACTTCTGTTTCCCAGGCACAGAGAAGGTGCTAGCAGGGAATTCTCTGCCTGCTTTTCCCCAGTGCTCTGCAAGCTCTCCAGGACAACATAGAATCTGGGGCTCTGTGCTTTCTTTTGTTCTGAACAAGTGTTAGTGTTTTCTGCACAAAAGCGATTCTGCGAAGCAATGTGAAGACTTCTGCTTCCCAGGCACAGAGAAGGTGCTAGCAGGGAATTCTCTGCCTGCCTTTCCCCAGTGCTCTGCAAGCTCTCCAGGACAACATAAAATCTGGGGCTCTGTGCTTTCTTTCGTCTGAACAAGTGTTAGTGTTTTCTGCACAAAAGCGATTCTGCGAAGCAATGTGAACAGGCACAGAGAAGGTGCTAGCAGGGAATTCTCTGCCTGCCTTTCCCCAGTGCTCTGCAAGCTCTCCAGGACAACATAAAATCTGGGGCTCTGTGCTTTCTTTCGTCTGAACAAGTGTTACTGTTTTCTGCACAAAAGCGATACTGCTAAGAAATGTGAACACTTCTGTTTCCCAGGCACAGAGAAGGTGCTAGCAGGGAATTCTCTGCCTGCTTTTCCCCAGTGATCTGTAAGCTCTCCAGGACATCATAAAATCTGGGGCTCTGTGCTTTCTTTCGTTCTGAACAAGTGTTACTGTTTTCTGCACAAAAGCGATTCTGCGAAGGAATGTGAAAAGGCACAGAGAAGGTGCTAGCAGGGAATTCTCTGCCTGCCTTTCCCCAGTGCTCTGCAAGCTCTCCAGGACAACATAAAATCTGGGGCTCTGTGCTTTCTTTCGTTCTGAACAAGTGTTACTGTTTTCTGCACAAAAGCGATTCTGCGAAGCAATGTGAACACTTCTGCTTCCCAGGCACAGAGAAGGTGCTAACAGGGAATTCTCTGCCTGCTTTTCCCCAGTGCTCTGCAAGCTCTCCAGGACAACATAAATTCTGGGGCTCTGTGCTTTCTTTTGTTCTGAACAAGTGTTACTGTTTTCTGCACAAAAGCGATTCTGCGAAGCAATGTGAACACTTCTGCTTCCCAGGCACAGAGAAGGTGCTAGCAGGGAATTCTCTGCCTGCCTTTCCCCAGTGCTCTGCAAGCTCTCCAGGACAACATAAAATCTGGGGCTCTGTGCTTTCTTTCGTTCTGAACAAGTGTTACTGTTTTCTGCACAAAAGCGATTCTGCGAAGCAATGTGAACACTTCTGTTTCCCAGGCACAGAGAAGGTGCTAGCAGGGAATTCTCTGCCTGCTTTTCCCCAGTGCTCTGCAAGCTCTCCAGGACAACATAAAATCTGGGGCTCTGTGCTTTCTTTCGTCTGAACAAGTGTTACTGTTTTCTGCACAAAAGCGATTCTGCGAAGCAATGTGAACAGGCACAGAGAATGTGCTAGCAGGGAATTCTCTGCCTGCCTTTCCCCAGTGCTCTGCAAGCTCTCCAGGACAACATAAAATCTGGGGCTCTGTGCTTTCTTTCGTTCTGAACAAGTATTACTGTTTTCTGCACAAAAGCGATTCTGCGAAGCAATGGGAACACTTCTGTTTCCCAGGCACAGAGAAGGTGCTAGCAGGGAATTCTCTGCTTGCTTTTCCCCAGTGCTCTGCAAGCTCTCCAGGACAACATAAAATCTGGGGCTCTGTGCTTTCTTTCGTACTGAACAAGTGTTACTGTTTTCTGCACAAAAGCGATTCTGCGAAGCAATGTGAACACTTCTGCTTCCCAGGCACAGAGAAGGTGCTAGCAGGGAATTCTCTGCCTGCTTTTCCCCAGTGCTCTGCAAGCTCTCCAGGACAACATAAAATCTGGGGCTCTGTGCTTTCTTTCGTTCTGAACAAGTGTTACTGTTTTCTGCACAAAAGCGATTCTGCCAAGCAATGTGAACACTTCTGCTTCCCAGGCACAGAGAAGGTGCTAGCAGGGAATTCTCTGCCTGCTTTTCCCCAGTACTCTGCAAGCTCTCCAGCACAACATAAAATCTGGGGCTCTGTGCTTTCTTTCGTTCTGAACAAGTGTTACTGTTTTCTGCACAAAAGCGATTCTGCCAAGCAATGTGAACACTTCTGCTTCCCAGGCACAGAGAAGGTGCTAGCAGGAAATTCTCTGCCTGCCTTTCCCCAGTGCTCTGCAAGCTCTCCAGGACAACATAGAATCTGGGGCTCTGTGCTTTCTTTTGTTCTGAACAAGTGTTAGTGTTTTCTGCACAAAAGCGATTCTGCGAAGCAATGTGAAGACTTCTGCTTCCCAGGCACAGTGAAGGTGCTAGCAGGGAATTCTCTGCCTGCCTTTCCCCAGTGCTCTGCAAGCTCTCCAGGACAACATAAAATCTGGGGCTCTGTGCTTTCTTTCGTCTGAACAAGTGTTACTGTTTTCTGCACAAAAGCGATTCTGCGAAGCAATGTGAACAGGCACAGAGAAGGTGCTAGCAGGGAATTCTCTGCCTGCCTTTCCCCAGTGCTCTGCAAGCTCTCCAGGACAACATAAAATCTGGGGCTCTGTGCTTTCTTTCGTCTGAACAAGTGTTACTGTTTTCTGCACAAAAGCGATACTGCTAAGAAATGTGAACACTTCTGTTTCCCAGGCACAGAGAAGGTGCTAGCAGGGAATTCTCTGCCTGCTTTTCCCCAGTGATCTGTAAGCTCTCCAGGACATCATAAAATCTGGGGCTCTGTGCTTTCTTTCGTTCTGAACAAGTGTTACTGTTTTCTGCACAAAAGCGATTCTGCGAAGGAATGTGAAAAGGCACAGAGAAGGTGCTAGCAGGGAATTCTCTGCCTGCCTTTCCCCAGTGCTCTGCAAGCTCTCCAGGACAACATAAAATCTGGGGCTCTGTGCTTTCTTTCGTTCTGAACAAGTGTTACTGTTTTCTGCACAAAAGCGATTCTGCGAAGCAATGTGAACACTTCTGCTTCCCAGGCACAGAGAAGGTGCTAGCAGGGAATTCTCTGCCTGCCTTTCCCCAGTGCTCTGCAAGCTCTCCAGGACAACATAAAATCTGGGGCTCTGTGCTTTCTTTCGTTCTGAACAAGTGTTACTGTTTTCTGCACAAAAGCGATTCTGCGAAGCAATGTGAACACTTCTGCTTCCCAGGCACAGAGAAGGTGCTAGCAGGGAATTCTCTGCCTGCTTTTCCCCAGTACTCTGCAAGCTCTCCAGCACAACATAAAATATGGGGCTCTGTGCTTTCTTTCCTTCTGAACAAGTGTTACTGTTTTCTGCACAAAAGCGATACTGCTAAGAAATGTGAACACTTCTGTTTCCCAGGCACAGAGAAGGTGCTAGCAGGGAATTCTCTGCCTGCTTTTCCCCAGTGCTCTGCAAGCTCTCCAGGACAACATAAATTCTGGGGCTCTGTGCTTTCTTTTGTTTTGAACAAGTGTTACTGTTTTCTGCACAAAAGCGATTCTGCGAAGCAATGTGAACAGGCACAGAGAATGTGCTAGCAGGGAATTCTCTGCCTGCTTTTCCCCAGTGCTCTGCAAGCTCTCCAGGACAACATAAAATCTGGGGCTCTGTGCTTTCTTTCGTCTGAACAAGTGTTACTGTTTTCTGCACAAAAGCGATTCTGCCAAGCAATGTGAACATTTCTGCTTCCCAGGCACAGAGAAGGTGCTAGCAGGGAATTCTCTGCCTGCTTTTCCCCAGTACTCTGCAAGCTCTCCAGCACAACATAAAATCTGGGGCTCTGTGCTTTCTTTCGTTCTGAACAAGTGTTACTGTTTTCTGCACAAAAGCGATACTGCTAAGAAATGTGAACACTTCTGTTTCCCAGGCACAGAGAAGGTGCTAGCAGGGAATTCTCTGCCTGCTTTTCCCCAGTGCTCTGCAAGCTCTCCAGGACAACATAGAATCTGGGGCTCTGTGCTTTCTTTTGTTCTGAACAAGTGTTAGTGTTTTCTGCACAAAAGCGATTCTGCGAAGCAATGTGAACACTTCTGCTTCCCAGGCACAGAGAAGGTGCTAGCAGGGAATTCTCTGCCTGCCTTTCCCCAGTGCTCTGCAAGCTCTCCAGGACAACATAAAATCTGGGGCTCTGTGCTTTCTTTCGTTCTGAACAAGTGTTATTGTTTTCTGCAGAAAAGCGATTCTGCGAAGCAATGTGAACACTTCTGTTTCCCAGGCACAGAGAAGGTGCTAGCAGGGAATTCTCTGCCTGCTTTTCCCCAGTGCTCTGCAAGCTCTCCAGGACAACATAAAATCTGGGGCTCTGTGCTTTCTTTCGTCTGAACAAGTGTTACTGTTTTCTGCACAAAAGCGATTCTGCGAAGCAATGTGAACAGGCACAGAGAATGTGCTAGCAGGGAATTCTCTGCCTGCTTTTCCCCAGTGCTCTGCAAGCTCTCCAGGACAACATAAAATCTGGGGCTCTGTGCTTTCTTTCGTTCTGAACAAGTATTACTGTTTTCTGCACAAAAGCGATTCTGCGAAGCAATGGGAACACTTCTGTTTCCCAGGCACAGAGAAGGTGCTAGCAGGGAATTCTCTGCCTGCTTTTCCCCAGTGCTCTGCAAGCTCTCCAGGACAACATAAAATCTGGGGCTCTGTGCTTTCTTTCGTACTGAACAAGTGTTACTGTTTTCTGCACAAAAGCGATTCTGCGAAGCAATGTGAACACTTCTGCTTCCCAGGCACAGAGAAGGTGCTAGCAGGGAATTCTCTGCCTGCTTTTCCCCAGTGCTCTGCAAGCTCTCCAGGACAACATAAAATCTGGGGCTCTGTGCTTTCTTTCGTTCTGAACAAGTGTTACTGTTTTCTGCACAAAAGCGATTCTGCCAAGCAATGTGAACACTTCTGCTTCCCAGGCACAGAGAAGGTGCTAGCAGGGAATTCTCTGCCTGCCTTTCCCCAGTGCTCTGCAAGCTCTCCAGGACAACATAAAATCTGGGGCTCTGTGCTTTCTTTCGTCTGAACAAGTGTTACTGTTTTCTGCACAAAAGCGATTCTGCCAAGCAATGTGAACAGGCACAGAGAAGGTGCTAGCAGGGAATTCTCTGCCTGCCTTTCCCCAGTGCTCTGCAAGCTCTCCAGGACAACATAAAATCTGGGGCTCTGTGCTTTCTTTCGTCTGAACAAGTGTTACTGTTTTCTGCACAAAAGCGATACTGCTAAGAAATGTGAACACTTCTGTTTCCCAGGCACAGAGAAGGTGCTAGCAGGGAATTCTCTGCCTGCTTTTCCCCAGTGATCTGTAAGCTCTCCAGGACATCATAAAATCTGGGGCTCTGTGCTTTCTTTCGTTCTGAACAAGTGTTACTGTTTTCTGCACAAAAGCGATTCTGCGAAGTAATGTGAACAGGCACAGAGAAGGTGCTAGCAGGGAATTCTCTGCCTGCCTTTCCCCAGTGCTCTGCAAGCTCTCCAGGACAACATAAAATCTGGGGCTCTGTGCTTTCTTTCGTTCTGAACAAGTGTTACTGTTTTCTGCACAAAAGCGATTCTGCCAAGCAATGTGAACATTTCTGCTTCCCAGGCACAGAGAAGGTGCTAGCAGGGAATTCTCTGCCTGCTTTTCCCCAGTACTCTGCAAGCTCTCCAGGACAACATAAAATCTGGGGCTCTGTGCTTTCTTTCCTTCTGAACAAGTGTTACTGTTTTCTGCACAAAAGCGATACTGCTAAGAAATGTGAACACTTCTGTTTCCCAGGCACAGAGAAGGTGCTAGCAGGGAATTCTCTGCCTGCTTTTCCCCAGTGCTCTGCAAGCTCTCCAGGACAACATAAATTCTGGGGCTCTGTGCTTTCTTTTGTTCTGAACAAGTGTTACTGTTTTCTGCACAAAAGCGATTCTGCCAAGCAATGTGAACACTTCTGCTTCCCAGGCACAGAGAAGGTGCTAGCAGGGAATTCTCTGCCTGCCTTTCCCCAGTGCTCTGCAAGCTCTCCAGGACAACATAAAATCTGGGGCTCTGTGCTTTCTTTCGTACTGAACAAGTGTTACTGTTTTCTGCACAAAAGCGATTCTGCGAAGCAATGTGAACACTTCTGCTTCCCAGGCACAGAGAAGGTGCTAGCAGGGAATTCTCTGCCTGCTTTTCCCCAGTGCTCTGCAAGCTCTCCAGGACAACATAAAATCTGGGGCTCTGTGCTTTCTTTCCTTCTGAACAAGTGTTACTGTTTTCTGCACAAAAGCGATTCTGCGAAGCAATGTGAACACTTCTGCTTCCCAGGCACAGAGAAGGTGCTAGCAGGGAATTCTCTGCCTGCCTTTCCCCAGTGCTCTGCAAGCTCTCCAGGACAACATAGAATCTGGGGCTCTGTGCTTTCTTTCCTTCTGAACAAGTGTTATTGTTTTCTGCACAAAAGCGATTCTGCGAAGCAATGTGAACACTTCTGCTTCCCAGGCACAGAGAAGGTGCTAGCAGGGAATTCTCTGCCTGCCTTTCCCCAGTGCTCTGCAAGCTCTGCAGGACAACATAAAATCTGGGGCTCTGTGCTTTCTTTCGTTCTGAACAAGTGTTAGTGTTTTCTGCACAAAAGCGATTCTGCGAAGCAATGTGAACACTTCTGTTTCCCAGGCACAGAGAAGGTGCTAGCAGGGAATTCTCTGCCTGGTTTTCCCCAGTACTCTGCAAGCTCTCCAGCACAACATAAAATATGGGGCTCTGTGCTTTCTTTCCTTCTGAACAAGTGTTACTGTTTTCTGCACAAAAGCGATTCTGCGAAGCAATGTGAACACTTCTGTTTCCCAGGCACAGAGAAGGTGCTAGCAGGGAATTCTCTGCCTGCTTTTCCCCAGTGCTCTGCAAGCTCTCCAGGACAACATAAATTCTGGGGCTCTGTGCTTTCTTTTGTTCTGAACAAGTGTTACTGTTTTCTGCACAAAAGCGATTCTGCGAAGCAATGTGAACACTTCTGCTTCCCAGGCACAGAGAAGGTGCTAGCAGGGAATTCTCTGCCTGCCTTTCCCCAGTGCTCTGCAAGCTCTCCAGGACAACATAAAATCTGGGGCTCTGTGCTTTCTTTCCTTCTGAACAAGTGTTAGTGTTTTCTGCACAAAAGCGATTCTGCGAAGCAATGTGAACACTTCTGTTTCCCAGGCACAGAGAAGGTGCTAGCAGGGAATTCTCTGCCTGCTTTTCCCCAGTGCTCTGCAAGCTCTCCAGGACAACATAAAATCTGGGGCTCTGTGCTTTCTTTCGTCTGAACAAGTGTTACTGTTTTCTGCACAAAAGCGATTCTGCGAAGGAATGTGAACAGGCACAGAGAAGGTGCTAGCAGGGAATTCTCTGCCTGCCTTTCCCCAGTGCTCTGCAAGCTCTCCAGGACAACATAAAATCTGGGGCTCTGTGCTTTCTTTCGTTCTGAACAAGTATTACTGTTTTCTGCACAAAAGCGATTCTGCGAAGCAATGGGAACACTTCTGTTTCCCAGGCACAGAGAAGGTGCTAGCAGGGAATTCTCTGCCTGCTTTTCCCCAGTGCTCTGCAAGCTCTCCAGGACAACATAAAATCTGGGGCTCTGTGCTTTCTTTCGTACTGAACAAGTGTTACTGTTTTCTGCACAAAAGCGATTCTGCGAAGCAATGTGAACACTTCTGCTTCCCAGGCACAGAGAAGGTGCTAGCAGGGAATTCTCTGCCTGCTTTTCCCCAGTGCTCTGCAAGCTCTCCAGGACAACATAAAATCTGGGGCTCTGTGCTTTCTTTCGTTCTGAACAAGTGTTACTGTTTTCTGCACAAAAGCGATTCTGCGAAGCAATGTGAACACTTCTGCTTCCCAGGCACAGAGAAGGTGCTAGCAGGGAATTCTCTGCCTGCTTTTCCCCAGTGCTCTGCAAGCTCTCCAGGACAACATAAAATCTGGGGCTCTGTGCTTTCTTTCGTTCTGAACAAGTGTTACTGTTTTCTGCACAAAAGCGATTCTGCCAAGCAATGTGAACACTTCTGCTTCCCAGGCACAGAGAAGGTGCTAGCAGGGAATTCTCTGCCTGCCTTTCCCCAGTGCTCTGCAAGCTCTCCAGGACAACATAAAATCTGGGGCTCTGTGCTTTCTTTCGTCTGAACAAGTGTTACTGTTTTCTGCACAAAAGCGATTCTGCGAAGCAATGTGAACAGGCACAGAGAAGGTGCTAGCAGGGAATTCTCTGCCTGCCTTTCCCCAGTGCTCTGCAAGCTCTCCAGGACAACATAAAATCTGGGGCTCTGTGCTTTCTTTCGTCTGAACAAGTGTTACTGTTTTCTGCACAAAAGCGATACTGCTAAGAAATGTGAACACTTCTGTTTCCCAGGCACAGAGAAGGTGCTAGCAGGGAATTCTCTGCCTGCTTTTCCCCAGTGATCTGTAAGCTCTCCAGGACATCATAAAATCTGGGGCTCTGTGCTTTCTTTCGTTCTGAACAAGTGTTACTGTTTTCTGCACAAAAGCGATTCTGCGAAGGAATGTGAAAAGGCACAGAGAAGGTGCTAGCAGGGAATTCTCTGCCTGCCTTTCCCCAGTGCTCTGCAAGCTCTCCAGGACAACATAAAATCTGGGGCTCTGTGCTTTCTTTCGTTCTGAACAAGTGTTATTGTTTTCTGCACAAAAGCGATTCTGCGAAGCAATGTGAACACTTCTGCTTCCCAGGCACAGAGAAGGTGCTAGCAGGGAATTCTCTGCCTGCCTTTCCCCAGTGCTCTGCAAGCTCTCCAGGACAACATAAAATCTGGGGCTCTGTGCTTTCTTTCGTCTGAACAAGTGTTACTGTTTTCTGCACAAAAGCGATTCTGCCAAGCAATGTGAAGACTTCTGCTTCCCAGGCACAGAGAAGGTGCTAGCAGGGAATTCTCTGCCTGCCTTTCCCCAGTGCTCTGCAAGCTCTCCAGGACAACATAAAATCTGGGGCTCTGTGCTTTCTTTCGTCTGAACAAGTGTTACTGTTTTCTGCACACAAGCGATTCTGCGAAGCAATGTGAACACTTCTGTTTCCCAGGCACAGAGAAGGTGCTAGCAGGGAATTCTCTGCCTGCCTTTCCCCAGTGCTCTGCAAGCTCTCCAGGACAACATAAAATCTGGGGCTCTGTGCTTTCTTTCGTTCTGAACAAGTGTTACTGTTTTCTGCACAAAAGCGATTCTGCGAAGCAATGTGAACACTTCTGTTTCCCAGGCACAGAGAAGGTGCTAGCAGGGAATTCTCTGCCTGCTTTTCCCCAGTGCTCTGCAAGCTCTCCAGGGCAACATAAAATCTGGGGCTCTGTGCTTTCTTTTGTTCTGAACAAGTGTTACTGTTTTCTGCACAAAAGCGATTCTGCGAAGGAATGTGAACAGGCACAGAGAATGTGCTAGCAGGGAATTCTCTGCCTGCCTTTCCCCAGTGCTCTGCAAGCTCTCCAGGACAACATAAAATCTGGGGCTCTGTGCTTTCTTTCGTTCTGAACAAGTGTTATTGTTTTCTGCACAAAAGCGATTCTGCGAAGCAATGTGAAGACTTCTGCTTCCCAGGCACAGAGAAGGTGCTAGCAGGGAATTCTCTGCCTGCCTTTCCCCAGTGCTCTGCAAGCTCTCCAGGACAACATAAAATCTGGGGCTCTGTGCTTTCTTTCGTTCTGAACAAGTGTTACTGTTTTCTGCACAAAAGCGATTCTGCGAAGCAATGGGAACACTTCTGTTTCCCAGGCACAGAGAAGGTGCTAGCAGGGAATTCTCTGCCTGCTTTTCCCCAGTGCTCTGCAAGCTCTCCAGGACAACATAGAATCTGGGGCTCTGTGCTTTCTTTCGTTCTGAACAAGTGTTATTGTTTTCTGCACAAAAGCGATTCTGCGAAGCAATGGGAACACTTCTGTTTCCCAGGCACAGAGAAGGTGCTAGCAGGGAATTCTCTGCCTGCTTTTCCCCAGTGCTCTGCAAGCTCTCCAGGACAACATAAAATCTGGGGCTCTGTGCTTTCTTTCGTACTGAACAAGTGTTACTGTTTTCTGCACAAAAGCGATTCTGCGAAGCAATGTGAACACTTCTGCTTCCCAGGCACAGAGAAGGTGCTAGCAGGGAATTCTCTGCCTGCTTTTCCCCAGTGCTCTGCAAGCTCTCCAGGACAACATAAAATCTGGGGCTCTGTGCTTTCTTTCGTTCTGAACAAGTGTTACTGTTTTCTGCACAAAAGCGATTCTGCGAAGCAATGTGAACACTTCTGCTTCCCAGGCACAGAGAAGGTGCTAGCAGGGAATTCTCTGCCTGCTTTTCCCCAGTGCTCTGCAAGCTCTCCAGGACAACATAAAATCTGGGGCTCTGTGCTTTCTTTCGTTCTGAACAAGTGTTACTGTTTTCTGCACAAAAGCGATTCTGCCAAGCAATGTGAACACTTCTGCTTCCCAGGCACAGAGAAGGTGCTAGCAGGGAATTCTCTGCCTGCCTTTCCCCAGTGCTCTGCAAGCTCTCCAGGACAACATAAAATCTGGGGCTCTGTGCTTTCTTTCGTCTGAACAAGTGTTACTGTTTTCTGCACAAAAGCGATTCTGCGAAGCAATGTGAACAGGCACAGAGAAGGTGCTAGCAGGGAATTCTCTGCCTGCCTTTCCCCAGTGCTCTGCAAGCTCTCCAGGACAACATAAAATCTGGGGCTCTGTGCTTTCTTTCGTCTGAACAAGTGTTACTGTTTTCTGCACAAAAGCGATACTGCTAAGAAATGTGAACACTTCTGTTTCCCAGGCACAGAGAAGGTGCTAGCAGGGAATTCTCTGCCTGCTTTTCCCCAGTGATCTGTAAGCTCTCCAGGACATCATAAAATCTGGGGCTCTGTGCTTTCTTTCGTTCTGAACAAGTGTTACTGTTTTCTGCACAAAAGCGATTCTGCGAAGGAATGTGAAAAGGCACAGAGAAGGTGCTAGCAGGGAATTCTCTGCCTGCCTTTCCCCAGTGCTCTGCAAGCTCTCCAGGACAACATAAAATCTGGGGCTCTGTGCTTTCTTTCGTTCTGAACAAGTGTTATTGTTTTCTGCACAAAAGCGATTCTGCGAAGCAATGTGAACACTTCTGCTTCCCAGGCACAGAGAAGGTGCTAGCAGGGAATTCTCTGCCTGCCTTTCCCCAGTGCTCTGCAAGCTCTCCAGGACAACATAAAATCTGGGGCTCTGTGCTTTCTTTCGTCTGAACAAGTGTTACTGTTTTCTGCACAAAAGCGATTCTGCCAAGCAATGTGAAGACTTCTGCTTCCCAGGCACAGAGAAGGTGCTAGCAGGGAATTCTCTGCCTGCCTTTCCCCAGTGCTCTGCAAGCTCTCCAGGACAACATAAAATCTGGGGCTCTGTGCTTTCTTTCGTCTGAACAAGTGTTACTGTTTTCTGCACACAAGCGATTCTGCGAAGCAATGTGAACACTTCTGTTTCCCAGGCACAGAGAAGGTGCTAGCAGGGAATTCTCTGCCTGCCTTTCCCCAGTGCTCTGCAAGCTCTCCAGGACAACATAAAATCTGGGGCTCTGTGCTTTCTTTCGTTCTGAACAAGTGTTACTGTTTTCTGCACAAAAGCGATTCTGCGAAGCAATGTGAACACTTCTGTTTCCCAGGCACAGAGAAGGTGCTAGCAGGGAATTCTCTGCCTGCTTTTCCCCAGTGCTCTGCAAGCTCTCCAGGGCAACATAAAATCTGGGGCTCTGTGCTTTCTTTTGTTCTGAACAAGTGTTACTGTTTTCTGCACAAAAGCGATTCTGCGAAGGAATGTGAACAGGCACAGAGAATGTGCTAGCAGGGAATTCTCTGCCTGCCTTTCCCCAGTGCTCTGCAAGCTCTCCAGGACAACATAAAATCTGGGGCTCTGTGCTTTCTTTCGTTCTGAACAAGTGTTATTGTTTTCTGCACAAAAGCGATTCTGCGAAGCAATGTGAAGACTTCTGCTTCCCAGGCACAGAGAAGGTGCTAGCAGGGAATTCTCTGCCTGCCTTTCCCCAGTGCTCTGCAAGCTCTCCAGGACAACATAAAATCTGGGGCTCTGTGCTTTCTTTCGTTCTGAACAAGTGTTACTGTTTTCTGCACAAAAGCGATTCTGCGAAGCAATGGGAACACTTCTGTTTCCCAGGCACAGAGAAGGTGCTAGCAGGGAATTCTCTGCCTGCTTTTCCCCAGTGCTCTGCAAGCTCTCCAGGACAACATAGAATCTGGGGCTCTGTGCTTTCTTTCGTTCTGAACAAGTGTTATTGTTTTCTGCACAAAAGCGATTCTGCGAAGCAATGGGAACACTTCTGTTTCCCAGGCACAGAGAAGGTGCTAGCAGGGAATTCTCTGCCTGCTTTTCCCCAGTGCTCTGCAAGCTCTCCAGGACAACATAAAATCTGGGGCTCTGTGCTTTCTTTCGTTCTGAACAAGTGTTAGTGTTTTCTGCACAAAAGCGATTCTGCGAAGCAATGGGAACACTTCTGTTTCCCAGGCACAGAGAAGGTGCTAGCAGGGAATTCTCTGCCTGCTTTTCCCCAGTGCTCTGCAAGCTCTCCAGGACAACATAAAATCTGGGGCTCTGTGCTTTCTTTCGTCTGAACAAGTGTTACTGTTTTCTGCACAAAAGCGATTCTGCGAAGCAATGTGAACAGGCACAGAGAAGGTGCTAGCAGGGAATTCTCTGCCTGCCTTTCCCCAGTGCTCTGCAAGCTCTCCAGGACAACATAAAATCTGGGGCTCTGTGCTTTCTTTCGTTCTGAACAAGTGTTATTGTATTCTGCACAAAAGCGATTCTGCGAAGCAATGTGAAGACTTCTGCTTCCCAGGCACAGAGAAGGTGCTAGCAGGGAATTCTCTGCCTGCTTTTCCCCAGTGCTCTGCAGGCTCTCCAGGACAACATAAAATCTGGGGCTCTGTGCTTTCTTTTGTTCTGAACAAGTGTTAGTGTTTTCTGCACAAAAGCGATTCTGCGAAGCAATGTGAACACTTCTGCTTCCCAGGCACAGAGAAGGTGCTAGCAGGGAATTCTCTGCCTGCTTTTCCCCAGTGCTCTGCAAGCTCTCCAGGACAACATAAAATATGGGGCTCTGTGCTTTCTTTCCTTCTGAACAAGTGTTACTGTTTTCTGCACAAAAGCGATACTGCTAAGGAATGTGAACACTTCTCTTTCCCAGGCACAGAGAAGGTGCTAGCAGGGAATTCTCTGCCTGCCTTTCCCCAGTGCTCTGCAAGCTCTCCAGGACAACATAAAATCTGGGGCTCTGTGCTTTCTTTCGTCTGAACAAGTGTTACTGTTTTCTGCACAAAAGCGATTCTGCGAAGTAATGTGAACAGGCACAGAGAAGGTGCTAGCAGGGAATTCTCTGCCTGCCTTTCCCCAGTGCTCTGCAAGCTCTCCAGGACAACATAAAATCTGGGGCTCTGTGCTTTCTTTCATTCTGAACAAGTGTTACTGTATTCTGCACAAAAGCGATTCTGCGAAGCAATGGGAACACTTCTCTTTGCCAGGCACAGAGAAGGTGCTAGCAGGGAATTCTCTGCCTGCTTTTCCCCAGTGCTCTGCAAGCTCTCCAGGACAACATAAAATCTGGTGCTCTGTGCTTTCTTTCGTTCTGAACAAGTGTTACTGTTTTCTGCACAAAAGCGTTTCTGCGAAGGAATGTGAACAGGCACAGAGAAGGTGCTAGCAGGGAATTCTCTGCCTGCCTTTCCCCAGTGCTCTGCAAGCTCTCCAGGACAACATAAAATCTGGGGCTCTGTGCTTTCTTTCGTTCTGAACAAGTGTTATTGTTTTCTGCACAAAAGCGATTCTGCGAAGCAATGTGAAGACTTCTGCTTCCCAGGCACAGAGAAGGTGCTAGCAGGGAATTCTCTGCCTGCCTTTCCCCAGTGCTCTGCAAGCTCTCCAGGACAACATAAAATCTGGGGCTCTGTGCTTTCTTTCCTTCTGAACAAGTGTTACTGTTTTCTGCACAAAAGCGATTCTGCGAAGCAATGTGAACACTTCTGTTTCCCAGGCACAGAGAAGGTGCTAGCAGGGAATTCTCTGCCTGCTTTTCCCCAGTGCTCTGCAAGCTCTCCAGGACAACATAAAATCTGGGGCTCTGTGCTTTCTTTTGTTCTGAACAAGTGTTACTGTTTTCTGCACAAAAGCGATTCTGCGAAGCAATGTGAACACTTCTGTTTCCCAGGCACAGAGAAGGTGCTAGCAGGGAATTCTCTGCCTGCCTTTCCCCAGTACTCTGCAAGCTCTCCAGGACAACATAGAATCTGGGGCTCTGTGCTTTCTTTCCTTCTGAACAAGTGTTATTGTTTTCTGCACAAAAGCGATTCTGCGAAGCAATGTGAACACTTCTGCTTCCCAGGCACAGAGAAGGTGCTAGCAGGGAATTCTCTGCCTGCCTTTCCCCAGTGCTCTGCAAGCTCTCCAGGACAACATAGAATCTGGGGCTCTGTGCTTTCTTTCCTTCTGAACAAGTGTTATTGTTTTCTGCACAAAAGCGATTCTGCGAAGCAATGTGAACACTTCTGCTTCCCAGGCACAGAGAAGGTGCTAGCAGGGAATTCTCTGCCTGCCTTTCCCCAGTGCTCTGCAAGCTCTCCAGGACAACATAAAATCTGGGGCTCTGTGCTTTCTTTTGTTCTGAACAAGTGTTACTGTTTTCTGCACAAAAGCGATTCTGCGAAGCAATGTGAAGACTTCTGCTTCCCAGGCACAGAGAAGGTGCTAGCAGGGAATTCTCTGCCTGCCTTTCCCCAGTGCTCTGCAAGCTCTCCAGGACAACATAAAATCTGGGGCTCTGTGCTTTCTTTCGTCTGAACAAGTGTTAGTGTTTTCTGCACAAAAGCGATTCTGCGAAGCAATGTGAACAGGCACAGAGAAGGTGCTAGCAGGGAATTCTCTGCCTGCCTTTCCCCAGTGCTCTGCAAGCTCTCCAGGACAACATAAAATCTGGGGCTCTGTGCTTTCTTTTGTTCTGAACAAGTGTTACTGTTTTCTGCACAAAAGCGATACTGCTAAGAAATGTGAACACTTCTGTTTCCCAGGCACAGAGAAGGTGCTAGCAGGGAATTCTCTGCCTGCTTTTCCCCAGTGATCTGTAAGCTCTCCAGGACATCATAAAATCTGGGGCTCTGTGCTTTCTTTCGTTCTGAACAAGTGTTACTGTTTTCTGCACAAATGCGATTCTGCGAAGGAATGTGAAAAGGCACAGAGAAGGTGCTAGCAGGGAATTCTCTGCCTGCCTTTCCCCAGTGCTCTGCAAGCTCTCCAGGACAACATAAAATCTGGGGCTCTGTGCTTTCTTTTGTTCTGAACAAGTGTTACTGTTTTCTGCACAAAAGCGATTCTGCGAAGCAATGTGAACACTTCTGCTTCCCAGGCACAGAGAAGGTGCTAACAGGGAATTCTCTGCCTGCTTTTCCCCAGTGCTCTGCAAGCTCTCCAGGACAACATAAATTCTGGGGCTCTGTGCTTTCTTTTGTTCTGAACAAGTGTTACTGTTTTCTGCACAAAAGCGATTCTGCGAAGCAATGTGAACACTTCTGCTTCCCAGGCACAGAGAAGGTGCTAGCAGGGAATTCTCTGCCTGCCTTTCCCCAGTGCTCTGCAAGCTCTCCAGGACAACATAAAATCTGGGGCTCTGTGCTTTCTTTCGTTCTGAACAAGTGTTACTGTTTTCTGCACAAAAGCGATTCTGCGAAGCAATGTGAACACTTCTGTTTCCCAGGCACAGAGAAGGTGCTAGCAGGGAATTCTCTGCCTGCTTTTCCCCAGTGCTCTGCAAGCTCTCCAGGACAACATAAAATCTGGGGCTCTGTGCTTTCTTTCGTCTGAACAAGTGTTACTGTTTTCTGCACAAAAGCGATTCTGCGAAGCAATGTGAACAGGCACAGAGAATGTGCTAGCAGGGAATTCTCTGCCTGCCTTTCCCCAGTGCTCTGCAAGCTCTCCAGGACAACATAAAATCTGGGGCTCTGTGCTTTCTTTCGTTCTGAACAAGTATTACTGTTTTCTGCACAAAAGCGATTCTGCGAAGCAATGGGAACACTTCTGTTTCCCAGGCACAGAGAAGGTGCTAGCAGGGAATTCTCTGCTTGCTTTTCCCCAGTGCTCTGCAAGCTCTCCAGGACAACATAAAATCTGGGGCTCTGTGCTTTCTTTCGTACTGAACAAGTGTTACTGTTTTCTGCACAAAAGCGATTCTGCGAAGCAAGGTGAACACTTCTGCTTCCCAGGCACAGAGAAGGTGCTAGCAGGGAATTCTCTGCCTGCTTTTCCCCAGTGCTCTGCAAGCTCTCCAGGACAACATAAAATCTGGGGCTCTGTGCTTTCTTTCGTTCTGAACAAGTGTTACTGTTTTCTGCACAAAAGCGATTCTGCCAAGCAATGTGAACACTTCTGCTTCCCAGGCACAGAGAAGGTGCTAGCAGGGAATTCTCTGCCTGCTTTTCCCCAGTACTCTGCAAGCTCTCCAGCACAACATAAAATCTGGGGCTCTGTGCTTTCTTTCGTTCTGAACAAGTGTTACTGTTTTCTGCACAAAAGCGATTCTGCCAAGCAATGTGAACACTTCTGCTTCCCAGGCACAGAGAAGGTGCTAGCAGGAAATTCTCTGCCTGCCTTTCCCCAGTGCTCTGCAAGCTCTCCAGGACAACATAGAATCTGGGGCTCTGTGCTTTCTTTTGTTCTGAACAAGTGTTAGTGTTTTCTGCACAAAAGCGATTCTGCGAAGCAATGTGAAGACTTCTGCTTCCCAGGCACAGAGAAGGTGCTAGCAGGGAATTCTCTGCCTGCCTTTCCCCAGTGCTCTGCAAGCTCTCCAGGACAACATAAAATCTGGGGCTCTGTGCTTTCTTTCGTCTGAACAAGTGTTACTGTTTTCTGCACAAAAGCGATTCTGCGAAGCAATGTGAACAGGCACAGAGAAGGTGCTAGCAGGGAATTCTCTGCCTGCCTTTCCCCAGTGCTCTGCAAGCTCTCCAGGACAACATAAAATCTGGGGCTCTGTGCTTTCTTTCGTCTGAACAAGTGTTACTGTTTTCTGCACAAAAGCGATACTGCTAAGAAATGTGAACACTTCTGTTTCCCAGGCACAGAGAAGGTGCTAGCAGGGAATTCTCTGCCTGCTTTTCCCCAGTGATCTGTAAGCTCTCCAGGACATCATAAAATCTGGGGCTCTGTGCTTTCTTTCGTTCTGAACAAGTGTTACTGTTTTCTGCACAAAAGCGATTCTGCGAAGGAATGTGAAAAGGCACAGAGAAGGTGCTAGCAGGGAATTCTCTGCCTGCCTTTCCCCAGTGCTCTGCAAGCTCTCCAGGACAACATAAAATCTGGGGCTCTGTGCTTTCTTTCGTTCTGAACAAGTGTTACTGTTTTCTGCACAAAAGCGATTCTGCGAAGCAATGTGAACACTTCTGCTTCCCAGGCACAGAGAAGGTGCTAGCAGGGAATTCTCTGCCTGCCTTTCCCCAGTGCTCTGCAAGCTCTCCAGGACAACATAAAATCTGGGGCTCTGTGCTTTCTTTCGTTCTGAACAAGTGTTACTGTTTTCTGCACAAAAGCGATTCTGCGAAGCAATGTGAACACTTCTGCTTCCCAGGCACAGAGAAGGTGCTAGCAGGGAATTCTCTGCCTGCTTTTCCCCAGTACTCTGCAAGCTCTCCAGCACAACATAAAATATGGGGCTCTGTGCTTTCTTTCCTTCTGAACAAGTGTTACTGTTTTCTGCACAAAAGCGATACTGCTAAGAAATGTGAACACTTCTGTTTCCCAGGCACAGAGAAGGTGCTAGCAGGGAATTCTCTGCCTGCTTTTCCCCAGTGCTCTGCAAGCTCTCCAGGACAACATAAATTCTGGGGCTCTGTGCTTTCTTTTGTTTTGAACAAGTGTTACTGTTTTCTGCACAAAAGCGATTCTGCGAAGCAATGTGAACAGGCACAGAGAATGTGCTAGCAGGGAATTCTCTGCCTGCTTTTCCCCAGTGCTCTGCAAGCTCTCCAGGACAACATAAAATCTGGGGCTCTGTGCTTTCTTTCGTCTGAACAAGTGTTACTGTTTTCTGCACAAAAGCGATTCTGCCAAGCAATGTGAACATTTCTGCTTCCCAGGCACAGAGAAGGTGCTAGCAGGGAATTCTCTGCCTGCTTTTCCCCAGTACTCTGCAAGCTCTCCAGCACAACATAAAATCTGGGGCTCTGTGCTTTCTTTCGTTCTGAACAAGTGTTACTGTTTTCTGCACAAAAGCGATACTGCTAAGAAATGTGAACACTTCTGTTTCCCAGGCACAGAGAAGGTGCTAGCAGGGAATTCTCTGCCTGCTTTTCCCCAGTGCTCTGCAAGCTCTCCAGGACAACATAAATTCTGGGGCTCTGTGCTTTCTTTTGTTCTGAACAAGTGTTACTGTTTTCTGCACAAAAGCGATTCTGCGAAGCAATGTGAACACTTCTGCTTCCCAGGCACAGAGAAGGTGCTAGCAGGGAATTCTCTGCCTGCCTTTCCCCAGTGCTCTGCAAGCTCTCCAGGACAACATAAAATCTGGGGCTCTGTGCTTTCTTTCGTTCTGAACAAGTGTTATTGTTTTCTGCAGAAAAGCGATTCTGCGAAGCAATGTGAACACTTCTGTTTCCCAGGCACAGAGAAGGTGCTAGCAGGGAATTCTCTGCCTGCTTTTCCCCAGTGCTCTGCAAGCTCTCCAGGACAACATAAAATCTGGGGCTCTGTGCTTTCTTTCGTCTGAACAAGTGTTACTGTTTTCTGCACAAAAGCGATTCTGCGAAGCAATGTGAACAGGCACAGAGAATGTGCTAGCAGGGAATTCTCTGCCTGCTTTTCCCCAGTGCTCTGCAAGCTCTCCAGGACAACATAAAATCTGGGGCTCTGTGCTTTCTTTCGTTCTGAACAAGTATTACTGTTTTCTGCACAAAAGCGATTCTGCGAAGCAATGGGAACACTTCTGTTTCCCAGGCACAGAGAAGGTGCTAGCAGGGAATTCTCTGCCTGCTTTTCCCCAGTGCTCTGCAAGCTCTCCAGGACAACATAAAATCTGGGGCTCTGTGCTTTCTTTCGTACTGAACAAGTGTTACTGTTTTCTGCACAAAAGCGATTCTGCGAAGCAATGTGAACACTTCTGCTTCCCAGGCACAGAGAAGGTGCTAGCAGGGAATTCTCTGCCTGCTTTTCCCCAGTGCTCTGCAAGCTCTCCAGGACAACATAAAATCTGGGGCTCTGTGCTTTCTTTCGTTCTGAACAAGTGTTACTGTTTTCTGCACAAAAGCGATTCTGCCAAGCAATGTGAACACTTCTGCTTCCCAGGCACAGAGAAGGTGCTAGCAGGGAATTCTCTGCCTGCCTTTCCCCAGTGCTCTGCAAGCTCTCCAGGACAACATAAAATCTGGGGCTCTGTGCTTTCTTTCGTCTGAACAAGTGTTACTGTTTTCTGCACAAAAGCGATTCTGCGAAGCAATGTGAACAGGCACAGAGAAGGTGCTAGCAGGGAATTCTCTGCCTGCCTTTCCCCAGTGCTCTGCAAGCTCTCCAGGACAACATAAAATCTGGGGCTCTGTGCTTTCTTTCGTCTGAACAAGTGTTACTGTTTTCTGCACAAAAGCGATACTGCTAAGAAATGTGAACACTTCTGTTTCCCAGGCACAGAGAAGGTGCTAGCAGGGAATTCTCTGCCTGCTTTTCCCCAGTGATCTGTAAGCTCTCCAGGACATCATAAAATCTGGGGCTCTGTGCTTTCTTTCGTTCTGAACAAGTGTTACTGTTTTCTGCACAAAAGCGATTCTGCGAAGTAATGTGAACAGGCACAGAGAAGGTGCTAGCAGGGAATTCTCTGCCTGCCTTTCCCCAGTGCTCTGCAAGCTCTCCAGGACAACATAAAATCTGGGGCTCTGTGCTTTCTTTCGTTCTGAACAAGTGTTACTGTTTTCTGCACAAAAGCGATTCTGCCAAGCAATGTGAACATTTCTGCTTCCCAGGCACAGAGAAGGTGCTAGCAGGGAATTCTCTGCCTGCTTTTCCCCAGTACTCTGCAAGCTCTCCAGGACAACATAAAATCTGGGGCTCTGTGCTTTCTTTCCTTCTGAACAAGTGTTACTGTTTTCTGCACAAAAGCGATACTGCTAAGAAATGTGAACACTTCTGTTTCCCAGGCACAGAGAAGGTGCTAGCAGGGAATTCTCTGCCTGCTTTTCCCCAGTGCTCTGCAAGCTCTCCAGGACAACATAAATTCTGGGGCTCTGTGCTTTCTTTTGTTCTGAACAAGTGTTACTGTTTTCTGCACAAAAGCGATTCTGCCAAGCAATGTGAACACTTCTGCTTCCCAGGCACAGAGAAGGTGCTAGCAGGGAATTCTCTGCCTGCCTTTCCCCAGTGCTCTGCAAGCTCTCCAGGACAACATAAAATCTGGGGCTCTGTGCTTTCTTTCCTTCTGAACAAGTGTTACTGTTTTCTGCACAAAAGCGATTCTGCGAAGCAATGTGAACACTTCTGCTTCCCAGGCACAGAGAAGGTGCTAGCAGGGAATTCTCTGCCTGCCTTTCCCCAGTGCTCTGCAAGCTCTCCAGGACAACATAGAATCTGGGGCTCTGTGCTTTCTTTCCTTCTGAACAAGTGTTACTGTTTTCTGCACAAAAGCGATTCTGCGAAGCAATGTGAACACTTCTGCTTCCCAGGCACAGAGAAGGTGCTAGCAGGGAATTCTCTGCCTGCCTTTCCCCAGTGCTCTGCAAGCTCTGCAGGACAACATAAAATCTGGGGCTCTGTGCTTTCTTTCGTTCTGAACAAGTGTTAGTGTTTTCTGCACAAAAGCGATTCTGCGAAGCAATGTGAACACTTCTGTTTCCCAGGCACAGAGAAGGTGCTAGCAGGGAATTCTCTGCCTGGTTTTCCCCAGTACTCTGCAAGCTCTCCAGCACAACATAAAATATGGGGCTCTGTGCTTTCTTTCCTTCTGAACAAGTGTTACTGTTTTCTGCACAAAAGCGATTCTGCGAAGCAATGTGAACACTTCTGTTTCCCAGGCACAGAGAAGGTGCTAGCAGGGAATTCTCTGCCTGCTTTTCCCCAGTGCTCTGCAAGCTCTCCAGGACAACATAAATTCTGGGGCTCTGTGCTTTCTTTTGTTCTGAACAAGTGTTACTGTTTTCTGCACAAAAGCGATTCTGCGAAGCAATGTGAACACTTCTGCTTCCCAGGCACAGAGAAGGTGCTAGCAGGGAATTCTCTGCCTGCCTTTCCCCAGTGCTCTGCAAGCTCTCCAGGACAACATAAAATCTGGGGCTCTGTGCTTTCTTTCTTTCTGAACAAGTGTTAGTGTTTTCTGCACAAAAGCGATTCTGCGAAGCAATGTGAACACTTCTGTTTCCCAGGCACAGAGAAGGTGCTAGCAGGGAATTCTCTGCCTGCTTTTCCCCAGTGCTCTGCAAGCTCTCCAGGACAACATAAAATCTGGGGCTCTGTGCTTTCTTTCGTCTGAACAAGTGTTACTGTTTTCTGCACAAAAGCGATTCTGCGAAGGAATGTGAACAGGCACAGAGAAGGTGCTAGCAGGGAATTCTCTGCCTGCCTTTCCCCAGTGCTCTGCAAGCTCTCCAGGACAACATAAAATCTGGGGCTCTGTGCTTTCTTTCGTTCTGAACAAGTATTACTGTTTTCTGCACAAAAGCGATTCTGCGAAGCAATGGGAACACTTCTGTTTCCCAGGCACAGAGAAGGTGCTAGCAGGGAATTCTCTGCCTGCTTTTCCCCAGTGCTCTGCAAGCTCTCCAGGACAACATAAAATCTGGGGCTCTGTGCTTTCTTTCGTACTGAACAAGTGTTACTGTTTTCTGCACAAAAGCGATTCTGCGAAGCAATGTGAACACTTCTGCTTCCCAGGCACAGAGAAGGTGCTAGCAGGGAATTCTCTGCCTGCTTTTCCCCAGTGCTCTGCAAGCTCTCCAGGACAACATAAAATCTGGGGCTCTGTGCTTTCTTTCGTTCTGAACAAGTGTTACTGTTTTCTGCACAAAAGCGATTCTGCGAAGCAATGTGAACACTTCTGCTTCCCAGGCACAGAGAAGGTGCTAGCAGGGAATTCTCTGCCTGCTTTTCCCCAGTGCTCTGCAAGCTCTCCAGGACAACATAAAATCTGGGGCTCTGTGCTTTCTTTCGTTCTGAACAAGTGTTACTGTTTTCTGCACAAAAGCGATTCTGCCAAGCAATGTGAACACTTCTGCTTCCCAGGCACAGAGAAGGTGCTAGCAGGGAATTCTCTGCCTGCCTTTCCCCAGTGCTCTGCAAGCTCTCCAGGACAACATAAAATCTGGGGCTCTGTGCTTTCTTTCGTCTGAACAAGTGTTACTGTTTTCTGCACAAAAGCGATTCTGCGAAGCAATGTGAACAGGCACAGAGAAGGTGCTAGCAGGGAATTCTCTGCCTGCCTTTCCCCAGTGCTCTGCAAGCTCTCCAGGACAACATAAAATCTGGGGCTCTGTGCTTTCTTTCGTCTGAACAAGTGTTACTGTTTTCTGCACAAAAGCGATACTGCTAAGAAATGTGAACACTTCTGTTTCCCAGGCACAGAGAAGGTGCTAGCAGGGAATTCTCTGCCTGCTTTTCCCCAGTGATCTGTAAGCTCTCCAGGACATCATAAAATCTGGGGCTCTGTGCTTTCTTTCGTTCTGAACAAGTGTTACTGTTTTCTGCACAAAAGCGATTCTGCGAAGGAATGTGAAAAGGCACAGAGAAGGTGCTAGCAGGGAATTCTCTGCCTGCCTTTCCCCAGTGCTCTGCAAGCTCTCCAGGACAACATAAAATCTGGGGCTCTGTGCTTTCTTTCGTTCTGAACAAGTGTTATTGTTTTCTGCACAAAAGCGATTCTGCGAAGCAATGTGAACACTTCTGCTTCCCAGGCACAGAGAAGGTGCTAGCAGGGAATTCTCTGCCTGCCTTTCCCCAGTGCTCTGCAAGCTCTCCAGGACAACATAAAATCTGGGGCTCTGTGCTTTCTTTCGTCTGAACAAGTGTTACTGTTTTCTGCACAAAAGCGATTCTGCCAAGCAATGTGAAGACTTCTGCTTCCCAGGCACAGAGAAGGTGCTAGCAGGGAATTCTCTGCCTGCCTTTCCCCAGTGCTCTGCAAGCTCTCCAGGACAACATAAAATCTGGGGCTCTGTGCTTTCTTTCGTCTGAACAAGTGTTACTGTTTTCTGCACACAAGCGATTCTGCGAAGCAATGTGAACACTTCTGTTTCCCAGGCACAGAGAAGGTGCTAGCAGGGAATTCTCTGCCTGCCTTTCCCCAGTGCTCTGCAAGCTCTCCAGGACAACATAAAATCTGGGGCTCTGTGCTTTCTTTCGTTCTGAACAAGTGTTACTGTTTTCTGCACAAAAGCGATTCTGCGAAGCAATGTGAACACTTCTGTTTCCCAGGCACAGAGAAGGTGCTAGCAGGGAATTCTCTGCCTGCTTTTCCCCAGTGCTCTGCAAGCTCTCCAGGGCAACATAAAATCTGGGGCTCTGTGCTTTCTTTTGTTCTGAACAAGTGTTACTGTTTTCTGCACAAAAGCGATACTGCTAAGAAATGTGAACACTTCTGTTTCCCAGGCACAGAGAAGGTGCTAGCAGGGAATTCTCTGCCTGCCTTTCCCCAGTGCTCTGCAAGCTCTCCAGGACAACATAAAATCTGGGGCTCTGTGCTTTCTTTCGTTCTGAACAAGTGTTACTGTTTTCTGCACAAAAGCGATTCTGCGAAGGAATGTGAACAGGCACAGAGAATGTGCTAGCAGGGAATTCTCTGCCTGCCTTTCCCCAGTGCTCTGCAAGCTCTCCAGGACAACATAAAATCTGGGGCTCTGTGCTTTCTTTCGTTCTGAACAAGTGTTATTGTTTTCTGCACAAAAGCGATTCTGCGAAGCAATGTGAAGACTTCTGCTTCCCAGGCACAGAGAAGGTGCTAGCAGGGAATTCTCTGCCTGCCTTTCCCCAGTGCTCTGCAAGCTCTCCAGGACAACATAAAATCTGGGGCTCTGTGCTTTCTTTCGTTCTGAACAAGTGTTACTGTTTTCTGCACAAAAGCGATTCTGCGAAGCAATGGGAACACTTCTGTTTCCCAGGCACAGAGAAGGTGCTAGCAGGGAATTCTCTGCCTGCTTTTCCCCAGTGCTCTGCAAGCTCTCCAGGACAACATAGAATCTGGGGCTCTGTGCTTTCTTTCGTTCTGAACAAGTGTTATTGTTTTCTGCACAAAAGCGATTCTGCGAAGCAATGGGAACACTTCTGTTTCCCAGGCACAGAGAAGGTGCTAGCAGGGAATTCTCTGCCTGCTTTTCCCCAGTGCTCTGCAAGCTCTCCAGGACAACATAAAATCTGGGGCTCTGTGCTTTCTTTCGTTCTGAACAAGTGTTAGTGTTTTCTGCACAAAAGCGATTCTGCGAAGCAATGGGAAGACTTCTGTTTCCCAGGCACAGAGAAGGTGCTAGCAGGGAATTCTCTGCCTGCTTTTCCCCAGTGCTCTGCAAGCTCTCCAGGACAACATAAAATCTGGGGCTCTGTGCTTTCTTTCGTCTGAACAAGTGTTACTGTTTTCTGCACAAAAGCGATTCTGCGAAGCAATGTGAACAGGCACAGAGAAGGTGCTAGCAGGGAATTCTCTGCCTGCCTTTCCCCAGTGCTCTGCAAGCTCTCCAGGACAACATAAAATCTGGGGCTCTGTGCTTTCTTTCGTTCTGAACAAGTGTTATTGTATTCTGCACAAAAGCGATTCTGCGAAGCAATGTGAAGACTTCTGCTTCCCAGGCACAGAGAAGGTGCTAGCAGGGAATTCTCTGCCTGCTTTTCCCCAGTGCTCTGCAGGCTCTCCAGGACAACATAAAATCTGGGGCTCTGTGCTTTCTTTTGTTCTGAACAAGTGTTAGTGTTTTCTGCACAAAAGCGATTCTGCGAAGCAATGTGAACACTTCTGCTTCCCAGGCACAGAGAAGGTGCTAGCAGGGAATTCTCTGCCTGCTTTTCCCCAGTGCTCTGCAAGCTCTCCAGCACAACATAAAATATGGGGCTCTGTGCTTTCTTTCCTTCTGAACAAGTGTTACTGTTTTCTGCACAAAAGCGATACTGCTAAGGAATGTGAACACTTCTCTTTCCCAGGCACAGAGAAGGTGCTAGCAGGGAATTCTCTGCCTGCCTTTCCCCAGTGCTCTGCAAGCTCTCCAGGACAACATAAAATCTGGGGCTCTGTGCTTTCTTTCGTCTGAACAAGTGTTACTGTTTTCTGCACAAAAGCGATTCTGCGAAGTAATGTGAACAGGCACAGAGAAGGTGCTAGCAGGGAATTCTCTGCCTGCCTTTCCCCAGTGCTCTGCAAGCTCTCCAGGACAACATAAAATCTGGGGCTCTGTGCTTTCTTTCATTCTGAACAAGTGTTACTGTTTTCTGCACAAAAGCGATTCTGCGAAGCAATGGGAACACTTCTCTTTCCCAGGCACAGAGAAGGTGCTAGCAGGGAATTCTCTGCCTGCTTTTCCCCAGTGCTCTGCAAGCTCTCCAGGACAACATAAAATCTGGTGCTCTGTGCTTTCTTTCGTTCTGAACAAGTGTTACTGTTTTCTGCACAAAAGCGTTTCTGCGAAGGAATGTGAACAGGCACAGAGAAGGTGCTAGCAGGGAATTCTCTGCCTGCCTTTCCCCAGTGCTCTGCAAGCTCTCCAGGACAACATAAAATCTGGGGCTCTGTGCTTTCTTTCGTTCTGAACAAGTGTTATTGTTTTCTGCACAAAAGCGATTCTGCGAAGCAATGTGAAGACTTCTGCTTCCCAGGCACAGAGAAGGTGCTAGCAGGGAATTCTCTGCCTGCCTTTCCCCAGTGCTCTGCAAGCTCTCCAGGACAACATAAAATCTGGGGCTCTGTGCTTTCTTTCCTTCTGAACAAGTGTTACTGTTTTCTGCACAAAAGCGATTCTGCGAAGCAATGTGAACACTTCTGTTTCCCAGGCACAGAGAAGGTGCTAGCAGGGAATTCTCTGCCTGCTTTTCCCCAGTGCTCTGCAAGCTCTCCAGGACAACATAAAATCTGGGGCTCTGTGCTTTCTTTTGTTCTGAACAAGTGTTACTGTTTTCTGCACAAAAGCGATTCTGCGAAGCAATGTGAACACTTCTGTTTCCCAGGCACAGAGAAGGTGCTAGCAGGGAATTCTCTGCCTGCCTTTCCCCAGTGCTCTGCAAGCTCTCCAGGACAACATAGAATCTGGGGCTCTGTGCTTTCTTTCGTTCTGAACAAGTATTACTGTTTTCTGCACAAAAGCGATTCTGCGAAGCAATGTGAACACTTCTGCTTCCCAGGCACAGAGAAGGTGCTAGCAGGGAATTCTCTGCCTGCCTTTCCCCAGTGCTCTGCAAGCTCTCCAGGACAACATAGAATCTGGGGCTCTGTGCTTTCTTTCCTTCTGAACAAGTGTTATTGTTTTCTGCACAAAAGCGATTCTGCGAAGCAATGTGAACACTTCTGCTTCCCAGGCACAGAGAAGGTGCTAGCAGGGAATTCTCTGCCTGCTTTTCCCCAGTGATCTGTAAGCTCTCCAGGACAACATAAAATCTGGGGCTCTGTGCTTTCTTTCGTTCTGAACAAGTGTTACTGTTTTCTGCACAAAAGCGATTCTGCGAAGGAATGTGAAAAGGCACAGAGAAGGTGCTAGCAGGGAATTCTCTGCCTGCCTTTCCCCAGTGCTCTGCAAGCTCTCCAGGACAACATAAAATCTGGGGCTCTGTGCTTTCTTTTGTTCTGAACAAGTGTTACTGTTTTCTGCACAAAAGCGATTCTGCGAAGCAATGTGAACACTTCTGCTTCCCAGGCACAGAGAAGGTGCTAGCAGGGAATTCTCTGCCTGCCTTTCCCCAGTGCTCTGCAAGCTCTCCAGGACAACATAAAATCTGGGGCTCTGTGCTTTCTTTCGTTCTGAACAAGTGTTATTGTATTCTGCACAAAAGCGATTCTGCGAAGCAATGTGAAGACTTCTGCTTCCCAGGCACAGAGAAGGTGCTAGCAGGGAATTCTCTGCCTGCTTTTCCCCAGTGCTCTGCAGGCTCTCCAGGACAACATAAAATCTGGGGCTCTGTGCTTTCTTTTGTTCTGAACAAGTGTTAGTGTTTTCTGCACAAAAGCGATTCTGCGAAGCAATGTGAACACTTCTGCTTCCCAGGCACAGAGAAGGTGCTAGCAGGGAATTCTCTGCCTGCTTTTCCCCAGTGCTCTGCAAGCTCTCCAGCACAACATAAAATATGGGGCTCTGTGCTTTCTTTCCTTCTGAACAAGTGTTACTGTTTTCTGCACAAAAGCGATACTGCTAAGGAATGTGAACACTTCTCTTTCCCAGGCACAGAGAAGGTGCTAGCAGGGAATTCTCTGCCTGCCTTTCCCCAGTGCTCTGCAAGCTCTCCAGGACAACATAAAATCTGGGGCTCTGTGCTTTCTTTCGTCTGAACAAGTGTTACTGTTTTCTGCACAAAAGCGATTCTGCGAAGTAATGTGAACAGGCACAGAGAAGGTGCTAGCAGGGAATTCTCTGCCTGCCTTTCCCCAGTGCTCTGCAAGCTCTCCAGGACAACATAAAATCTGGGGCTCTGTGCTTTCTTTCATTCTGAACAAGTGTTACTGTTTTCTGCACAAAAGCGATTCTGCGAAGCAATGGGAACACTTCTCTTTCCCAGGCACAGAGAAGGTGCTAGCAGGGAATTCTCTGCCTGCTTTTCCCCAGTGCTCTGCAAGCTCTCCAGGACAACATAAAATCTGGTGCTCTGTGCTTTCTTTCGTTCTGAACAAGTGTTACTGTTTTCTGCACAAAAGCGTTTCTGCGAAGCAATGTGAACAGGCACAGAGAAGGTGCTAGCAGGGAATTCTCTGCCTGCCTTTCCCCAGTGCTCTGCAAGCTCTCCAGGACAACATAAAATCTGGGGCTCTGTGCTTTCTTTCGTTCTGAACAAGTGTTATTGTTTTCTGCACAAAAGCGATTCTGCGAAGCAATGTGAAGACTTCTGCTTCCCAGGCACAGAGAAGGTGCTAGCAGGGAATTCTCTGCCTGCCTTTCCCCAGTGCTCTGCAAGCTCTCCAGGACAACATAAAATCTGGGGCTCTGTGCTTTCTTTCCTTCTGAACAAGTGTTACTGTTTTCTGCACAAAAGCGATTCTGCGAAGCAATGTGAACACTTCTGTTTCCCAGGCACAGAGAAGGTGCTAGCAGGGAATTCTCTGCCTGCTTTTCCCCAGTGCTCTGCAAGCTCTCCAGGACAACATAAAATCTGGGGCTCTGTGCTTTCTTTTGTTCTGAACAAGTGTTACTGTTTTCTGCACAAAAGCGATTCTGCGAAGCAATGTGAACACTTCTGTTTCCCAGGCACAGAGAAGGTGCTAGCAGGGAATTCTCTGCCTGCCTTTCCCCAGTGCTCTGCAAGCTCTCCAGGACAACATAGAATCTGGGGCTCTGTGCTTTCTTTCCTTCTGAACAAGTGTTATTGTTTTCTGCACAAAAGCGATTCTGCGAAGCAATGTGAACACTTCTGCTTCCCAGGCACAGAGAAGGTGCTAGCAGGGAATTCTCTGCCTGCCTTTCCCCAGTGCTCTGCAAGCTCTCCAGGACAACATAGACTCTGGGGCTCTGTGCTTTCTTTCCTTCTGAACAAGTGTTATTGTTTTCTGCACAAAAGCGATTCTGCGAAGCAATGTGAACACTTCTGCTTCCCAGGCACAGAGAAGGTGCTAGCAGGGAATTCTCTGCCTGCTTTTCCCCAGTGATCTGTAAGCTCTCCAGGACATCATAAAATCTGGGGCTCTGTGCTTTCTTTCGTTCTGAACAAGTGTTACTGTTTTCTGCACAAAAGCGATTCTGCGAAGGAATGTTAAAAGGCACAGAGAAGGTGCTAGCAGGGAATTCTCTGCCTGCCTTTCCCCAGTGCTCTGCAAGCTCTCCAGGACAACATAAAATCTGGGGCTCTGTGCTTTCTTTTGTTCTGAACAAGTGTTACTGTTTTCTGCACAAAAGCGATTCTGCGAAGCAATGTGAACACTTCTGCTTCCCAGGCACAGAGAAGGTGCTAGCAGGGAATTCTCTGCCTGCCTTTCCCCAGTGCTCTGCAAGCTCTCCAGGACAACATAAAATCTGGGGCTCTGTGCTTTCTTTCGTTCTGAACAAGTGTTATTGTTTTCTGCAGAAAAGCGATTCTGCGAAGCAATGTGAACACTTCTGTTTCCCAGGCACAGAGAAGGTGCTAGCAGGGAAGTCTCTGCCTGCTTTTCCCCAGTGCTCTGCAAGCTCTCCAGGACAACATAAAATCTGGGGCTCTGTGCTTTCTTTCGTCTGAACAAGTGTTACTGTTTTCTGCACAAAAGCGATTCTGCGAAGCAATGTGAACAGGCACAGAGAATGTGCTAGCAGGGAATTCTCTGCCTGCTTTTCCCCAGTGCTCTGCAAGCTCTCCAGGACAACATAAAATCTGGGGCTCTGTGCTTTCTTTCGTTCTGAACAAGTATTACTGTTTTCTGCACAAAAGCGATTCTGCGAAGCAATGGGAACACTTCTGTTTCCCAGGCACAGAGAAGGTGCTAGCAGGGAATTCTCTGCCTGCTTTTCCCCAGTGCTCTGCAAGCTCTCCAGGACAACATAAAATCTGGGGCTCTGTGCTTTCTTTCGTACTGAACAAGTGTTACTGTTTTCTGCACAAAAGCGATTCTGCGAAGCAATGTGAACACTTCTGCTTCCCAGGCACAGAGAAGGTGCTAGCAGGGAATTCTCTGCCTGCTTTTCCCCAGTGCTCTGCAAGCTCTCCAGGACAACATAAAATCTGGGGCTCTGTGCTTTCTTTCGTTCTGAACAAGTGTTACTGTTTTCTGCACAAAAGCGATTCTGCCAAGCAATGTGAACACTTCTGCTTCCCAGGCACAGAGAAGGTGCTAGCAGGGAATTCTCTGCCTGCTTTTCCCCAGTACTCTGCAAGCTCTCCAGCACAACATAAAATCTGGGGCTCTGTGCTTTCTTTCGTTCTGAACAAGTGTTACTGTTTTCTGCACAAAAGCGATTCTGCGAAGCAATGTGAACACTTCTGCTTCCCAGGCACAGAGAAGGTGCTAGCAGGGAATTCTCTGCCTGCCTTTCCCCAGTGCTCTGCAAGCTCTCCAGGACAACATAAAATCTGGGGCTCTGTGCTTTCTTTCGTCTGAACAAGTGTTACTGTTTTCTGCACAAAAGCGATTCTGCCAAGCAATGTGAACAGGCACAGAGAAGGTGCTAGCAGGGAATTCTCTGCCTGCCTTTCCCCAGTGCTCTGCAAGCTCTCCAGGACAACATAAAATCTGGGGCTCTGTGCTTTCTTTCGTCTGAACAAGTGTTACTGTTTTCTGCACAAAAGCGATACTGCTAAGAAATGTGAACACTTCTGTTTCCCAGGCACAGAGAAGGTGCTAGCAGGGAATTCTCTGCCTGCTTTTCCCCAGTGATCTGTAAGCTCTCCAGGACAACATAGAATCTGGGGCTCTGTGCTTTCTTTCGTTCTGAACAAGTGTTACTGTTTTCTGCACAAAAGCGATTCTGCGAAGGAATGTGAAAAGGCACAGAGAAGGTGCTAGCAGGGAATTCTCTGCCTGCCTTTCCCCAGTGCTCTGCAAGCTCTCCAGGACAACATAAAATCTGGGGCTCTGTGCTTTCTTTTGTTCTGAACAAGTGTTACTGTTTTCTGCACAAAAGCGATTCTGCGAAGCAATGTGAACACTTCTGCTTCCCAGGCACAGAGAAGGTGCTAGCAGGGAATTCTCTGCCTGCCTTTCCCCAGTGCTCTGCAAGCTCTCCAGGACAACATAAAATCTGGGGCTCTGTGCTTTCTTTCGTTCTGAACAAGTGTTACTGTTTTCTGCACAAAAGCGATTCTGCGAAGCAATGTGAACACTACTGCTTCCCAGGCACAGAGAAGGTGCTAGCAGGGAATTCTCTGCCTGCCTTTCCCCAGTGCTCTGCAAGCTCTCCAGGACAACATAAAATCTGGGGCTCTGTGCTTTCTTTCGTCTGAACAAGTGTTACTGTTTTCTGCACAAAAGCGATTCTGCGAAGTAATGTGAACAGGCACAGAGAAGGTGCTAGCAGGGAATTCTCTGCCTGCCTTTCCCCAGTGCTCTGCAAGCTCTCCAGGACAACATAAAATCTGGGGCTCTGTGCTTTCTTTCGTTCTGAACAAGTGTTACTGTTTTCTGCACAAAAGCGATTCTGCGAAGGAATGTGAACAGGCACAGAGAAGGTGCTAGCAGGGAATTCTCTGCCTGCCTTTCCCCAGTGCTCTGCAAGCTCTCCAGGACAACATAAAATCTGGGGCTCTGTGCTTTCTTTCGTTCTGCACAAGTGTTATTGTTTTCTGCACAAAAGCGATTCTGCGAAGCAATGTGAAGACTTCTGCTTCCCAGGCACAGAGAAGGTGCTAGCAGGGAATTCTCTGCCTGCCTTTCCCCAGTGCTCTGCAAGCTCTCCAGGACAACATAAAATCTGGGGCTCTGTGCTTTCTTTCGTTCTGAACAAGTGTTACTGTTTTCTGCAGAAAAGCGATTCTGCCAAGCAATGTGAACACTTCTGTTTCCCAGGCACAGAGAAGGTGCTAGCAGGGAATTCTCTGCCTGCTTTTCCCCAGTGCTCTGCAAGCTCTCCAGGACAACATAAAATCTGGGGCTCTGTGCTTTCTTTCGTACTGAACAAGTGTTACTGTTTTCTGCACAAAAGCGATTCTGCGAAGCAATGTGAACACTTCTGCTTCCCAGGCACAGAGAAGGTGCTAGCAGGGAATTCTCTGCCTGATTTTCCCCAGTGCTCTGCAAGCTCTCCAGGACAACATAAAATCTGGGGCTCTGTGCTTTCTTTCGTTCTGAACAAGTGTTATTGTTTTCTGCACAAAAGCGATTCTGCGAAGCAATGTGAAGACTTCTGCTTCCCAGGCACAGAGAAGGTGCTAGCAGGGAATTCTCTGCCTGCTTTTCCCCAGTGCTCTGCAAGCTCTCCAGGACAACATAAAATCTGGGGCTCTGTGCTTTCTTTTGTTCTGAACAAGTGTTAGTGTTTTCTGCACAAAAGCGATTCTGCGAAGCAATGTGAACACTTCTGCTTCCCAGGCACAGAGAAGGTGCTAGCAGGGAATTCTCTGCCTGCCTTTCCCCAGTGCTCTGCAAGCTCTCCAGGACAACATAAAATCTGGTGCTCTGTGCTTTCTTTCCTTCTGAACAAGTGTTAGTGTTTTCTGCACAAAAGCGATTCTGCGAAGCAATGTGAACACTTCTGTTTCCCAGGCACAGAGAAGGTGCTAGCAGGGAATTCTCTGCCTGCTTTTCCCCAGTGCTCTGCAAGCTCTCCAGGACAACATAAAATCTGGGGCTCTGTGCTTTCTTTTGTTCTGAACAAGTGTTACTGTTTTCTGCACAAAAGCGATTCTGCCAAGCAATGTGAACACTTCTGCTTCCCAGGCACAGAGAAGGTGCTAGCAGGGAATTCTCTGCCTGCCTTTCCCCAGTGCTCTGCAAGCTCTCCAGGACAACATAGAATCTGGGGCTCTGTGCTTTCTTTCCTTCTGAACAAGTGTTATTGTTTTCTGCACAAAAGCGATTCTGCGAAGCAATGTGAAGACTTCTGCTTCCCAGGCACAGAGAAGGTGCTAGCAGGGAATTCTCTGCCTGCCTTTCCCCAGTGCTCTGCAAGCTCTGCAGGACAACATAAAATCTGGGGCTCTGTGCTTTCTTTCGTTCTGAACAAGTGTTACTGTTTTCTGCACAAAAGCGATTCTGCGAAGCAATGTGAACACTTCTGTTTCCCAGGCACAGAGAAGGTGCTAGCAGGGAATTCTCTGCCTGCCTTTCCCCAGTGCTCTGCAAGCTCTCCAGGACAACATAAAATCTGGGGCTCTGTGCTTTCTTTCGTTCTGAACAAGTGTTATTGTTTTCTGCAGAAAAGCGATTCTGCGAAGCAATGTGAACACTTCTGTTTCCCAGGCACAGAGAAGGTGCTAGCAGGGAATTCTCTGCCTGCTTTTCCCCAGTGCTCTGCAAGCTCTCCAGGACAACATAAAATCTGGGGCTCTGTGCTTTCTTTCGTCTGAACAAGTGTTACTGTTTTCTGCACAAAAGCGATTCTGCGAAGCAATGTGAACAGGCACAGAGAATGTGCTAGCAGGGAATTCTCTGCCTGCTTTTCCCCAGTGCTCTGCAAGCTCTCCAGGACAACATAAAATCTGGGGCTCTGTGCTTTCTTTCGTTCTGAACAAGTATTACTGTTTTCTGCACAAAAGCGATTCTGCGAAGCAATGGGAACACTTCTGCTTCCCAGGCACAGAGAAGGTGCTAGCAGGGAATTCTCTGCCTGCTTTTCCCCAGTGCTCTGCAAGCTCTCCAGTACAACATAAAATCTGGGGCTCTGTGCTTTCTTTCGTTCTGAACAAGTGTTACTGTTTTCTGCACAAAAGCGATTCTGCCAAGCAATGTGAACACTTCTGCTTCCCAGGCACAGAGAAGGTGCTAGCAGGGAATTCTCTGCCTGCTTTTCCCCAGTACTCTGCAAGCTCTCCAGCACAACATAAAATCTGGGGCTCTGTGCTTTCTTTCGTTCTGAACAAGTGTTACTGTTTTCTGCACAAAAGCGATTCTGCGAAGCAATGTGAACACTTCTGCTTCCCAGGCACAGAGAAGGTGCTAGCAGGGAATTCTCTGCCTGCCTTTCCCCAGTGCTCTGCAAGCTCTCCAGGACAACATAAATTCTGGGGCTCTGTGCTTTCTTTCGTCTGAACAAGTGTTACTGTTTTCTGCACAAAAGCGATTCTGCGAAGCAATGTGAACAGGCACAGAGAAGGTGCTAGCAGGGAATTCTCTGCCTGCCTTTCCCCAGTGCTCTGCAAGCTCTCCAGGACAACATAAAATCTGGGGCTCTGTGCTTTCTTTCGTCTGAACAAGTGTTACTGTTTTCTGCACAAAAGCGATACTGCTAAGAAATGTGAACACTTCTGTTTCCCAGGCACAGAGAAGGTGCTAGCAGGGAATTCTCTGCCTGCTTTTCCCCAGTGATCTGTAAGCTCTCCAGGACAACATAGAATCTGGGGCTCTGTGCTTTCTTTCGTTCTGAACAAGTGTTACTGTTTTCTGCACAAAAGCGATTCTGCGAAGGAATGTGAAAAGGCACAGAGAAGGTGCTAGCAGGGAATTCTCTGCCTGCCTTTCCCCAGTGCTCTGCAAGCTCTCCAGGACAACATAAAATCTGGGGCTCTGTGCTTTCTTTTGTTCTGAACAAGTGTTACTGTTTTCTGCACAAAAGCGATTCTGCGAAGCAATGTGAACACTTCTGCTTCCCAGGCACACAGAAGGTGCTAGCAGGGAATTCTCTGCCTGCCTTTCCCCAGTGCTCTGCAAGCTCTCCAGGACAACATAAAATCTGGGGCTCTGTGCTTTCTTTCGTTCTGAACAAGTGTTACTGTTTTCTGCACAAAAGCGATTCTGCGAAGCAATGTGAACACTACTGCTTCCCAGGCACAGAGAAGGTGCTAGCAGGGAATTCTCTGCCTGCCTTTCCCCAGTGCTCTGCAAGCTCTCCAGGACAACATAAAATCTGGGGCTCTGTGCTTTCTTTCGTCTGAACAAGTGTTACTGTTTTCTGCACAAAAGCGATTCTGCGAAGTAATGTGAACAGGCACAGAGAAGGTGCTAGCAGGGAATTCTCTGCCTGCCTTTCCCCAGTGCTCTGCAAGCTCTCCAGGACAACATAAAATCTGGGGCTCTGTGCTTTCTTTCGTTCTGAACAAGTGTTACTGTTTTCTGCACAAAAGCGATTCTGCGAAGGAATGTGAACAGGCACAGAGAAGGTGCTAGCAGGGAATTCTCTGCCTGCCTTTCCCCAGTGCTCTGCAAGCTCTCCAGGACAACATAAAATCTGGGGCTCTGTGCTTTCTTTCGTTCTGAACAAGTGTTATTGTTTTCTGCACAAAAGCGATTCTGCGAAGCAATGTGAAGTCTTCTGCTTCCCAGGCACAGAGAAGGTGCTAGCAGGGAATTCTCTGCCTGCTTTTCCCCAGTGCTCTGCAAGCTCTCCAGGACAACATAAAATCTGGGGCTCTGTGCTTTCTTTTGTTCTGAACAAGTGTTACTGTTTTCTGCACAAAAGCGATTCTGCGAAGCAATGTGAACACTTCTGCTTCCCAGGCACAGAGAAGGTGCTAGCAGGGAATTCTCTGCCTGCCTTTCCCCAGTGCTCTGCAAGCTCTCCAGGACAACATAAAATCTGGTGCTCTGTGCTTTCTTTCCTTCTGAACAAGTGTTAGTGTTTTCTGCACAAAAGCGATTCTGCGAAGCAATGTGAACACTTCTGCTTCCCAGGCACAGAGAAGGTGCTAGCAGGGAATTCTCTGCCTGCCTTTCCCCAGTGCTCTGCAAGCTCTCCAGGACAACATAGAATCTGGGGCTCTGTGCTTTCTTTCCTTCTGAACAAGTGTTATTGTTTTCTGCACAAAAGCGATTCTGCGAAGCAATGTGAAGACTTCTGCTTCCCAGGCACAGAGAAGGTGCTAGCAGGGAATTCTCTGCCTGCCTTTCCCCAGTGCTCTGCAAGCTCTGCAGGACAACATAAAATCTGGGGCTCTGTGCTTTCTTTCGTTCTGAACAAGTGTTACTGTTTTCTGCACAAAAGCGATTCTGCGAAGCAATGTGAACACTTCTGTTTCCCAGGCACAGAGAAGGTGCTAGCAGGGAATTCTCTGCCTGGTTTTCCCCAGTACTCTGCAAGCTCTCCAGCACAACATAAAATATGGGGCTCTGTGCTTTCTTTCCTTCTGAACAAGTGTTACTGTTTTCTGCACAAAAGCGATACTGCGAAGCAATGTGAACACTTCTGTTTCCCAGGCACAGAGAAGGTGCTAGCAGGGAATTCTCTGCCTGCTTTTCCCCAGTGCTCTGCAAGCTCTCCAGGACAACATAAATTCTGGGGCTCTGTGCTTTCTTTTGTTCTGAACAAGTGTTACTGTTTTCTGCACAAAAGCGATTCTGCGAAGCAATGTGAACACTTCTGCTTCCCAGGCACAGAGAAGGTGCTAGCAGGGAATTCTCTGCCTGCCTTTCCCCAGTGCTCTGCAAGCTCTGCAGGACAACATAAAATCTGGGGCTCTGTGCTTTCTTTTGTTCTGAACAAGTGTTACTGTTTTCTGCACAAAAGCGATTCTGCGAAGCAATGTGAACACTTCTGCTTCCCAGGCACAGAGAAGGTGCTAGCAGGGAATTCTCTGCCTGCCTTTCCCCAGTGCTCTGCAAGCTCTCCAGGACAACATAAAATCTGGGGCTCTGTGCTTTCTTTCGTTCTGAACAAGTGTTATTGTTTTCTGCAGAAAAGCGATTCTGCGAAGCAATGTGAACACTTCTGTTTCCCAGGCACAGAGAAGGTGCTAGCAGGGAATTCTCTGCCTGCTTTTCCCCAGTGCTCTGCAAGCTCTCCAGGACAACATAAAATCTGGGGCTCTGTGCTTTCTTTCGTCTGAACAAGTGTTACTGTTTTCTGCACAAAAGCGATTCTGCGAAGCAATGTGAACAGGCACAGAGAATGTGCTAGCAGGGAATTCTCTGCCTGCTTTTCCCCAGTGCTCTGCAAGCTCTCCAGGACAACATAAAATCTGGGGCTCTGTGCTTTCTTTCGTTCTGAACAAGTGTTACTGTTTTCTGCACAAAAGCGATACTGCGAAGCAATGTGAACACTTCTGTTTCCCAGGCACAGAGAAGGTGCTAGCAGGGAATTCTCTGCCTGCTTTTCCCCAGTGCTCTGCAAGCTCTCCAGGACAACATAAATTCTGGGGCTCTGTGCTTTCTTTTGTTCTGAACAAGTGTTACTGTTTTCTGCACAAAAGCGATTCTGCGAAGCAATGTGAACACTTCTGCTTCCCAGGCACAGAGAAGGTGCTAGCAGGGAATTCTCTGCCTGCCTTTCCCCAGTGCTCTGCAAGCTCTGCAGGACAACATAAAATCTGGGGCTCTGTGCTTTCTTTTGTTCTGAACAAGTGTTACTGTTTTCTGCACAAAAGCGATTCTGCGAAGCAATGTGAACACTTCTGCTTCCCAGGCACAGAGAAGGTGCTAGCAGGGAATTCTCTGCCTGCCTTTCCCCAGTGCTCTGCAAGCTCTGCAGGACAACATAAAATCTGGGGCTCTGTGCTTTCTTTTGTTCTGAACAAGTGTTACTGTTTTCTGCACAAAAGCGATTCTGCGAAGCAATGTGAACACTTCTGCTTCCCAGGCACAGAGAAGGTGCTAGCAGGGAATTCTCTGCCTGCCTTTCCCCAGTGCTCTGCAAGCTCTCCAGGACAACATAAAATCTGGGGCTCTGTGCTTTCTTTCGTTCTGAACAAGTGTTATTGTTTTCTGCAGAAAAGCGATTCTGCGAAGCAATGTGAACACTTCTGTTTCCCAGGCACAGAGAAGGTGCTAGCAGGGAATTCTCTGCCTGCTTTTCCCCAGTGCTCTGCAAGCTCTCCAGGACAACATAAAATCTGGGGCTCTGTGCTTTCTTTCGTCTGAACAAGTGTTACTGTTTTCTGCACAAAAGCGATTCTGCGAAGCAATGTGAACAGGCACAGAGAATGTGCTAGCAGGGAATTCTCTGCCTGCTTTTCCCCAGTGCTCTGCAAGCTCTCCAGGACAACATAAAATCTGGGGCTCTGTGCTTTCTTTCGTTCTGAACAAGTATTACTGTTTTCTGCACAAAAGCGATTCTGCGAAGCAATGGGAACACTTCTGCTTCCCAGGCACAGAGAAGGTGCTAGCAGGGAATTCTCTGCCTGCTTTTCCCCAGTGCTCTGCAAGCTCTCCAGGACAACATAAATTCTGGGGCTCTGTGCTTTCTTTTGTTCTGAACAAGTGTTACTGTTTTCTGCACAAAAGCGATTCTGCGAAGCAATGTGAACACTTCTGCTTCCCAGGCACAGAGAAGGTGCTAGCAGGGAATTCTCTGCCTGCCTTTCCCCAGTGCTCTGCAAGCTCTGCAGGACAACATAAAATCTGGGGCTCTGTGCTTTCTTTTGTTCTGAACAAGTGTTACTGTTTTCTGCACAAAAGCGATTCTGCGAAGCAATGTGAACACTTCTGCTTCCCAGGCACAGAGAAGGTGCTAGCAGGGAATTCTCTGCCTGCCTTTCCCCAGTGCTCTGCAAGCTCTCCAGGACAACATAAAATCTGGGGCTCTGTGCTTTCTTTCGTTCTGAACAAGTGTTATTGTTTTCTGCAGAAAAGCGATTCTGCGAAGCAATGTGAACACTTCTGTTTCCCAGGCACAGAGAAGGTGCTAGCAGGGAATTCTCTGCCTGCTTTTCCCCAGTGCTCTGCAAGCTCTCCAGGACAACATAAAATCTGGGGCTCTGTGCTTTCTTTCGTCTGAACAAGTGTTACTGTTTTCTGCACAAAAGCGATTCTGCGAAGCAATGTGAACAGGCACAGAGAATGTGCTAGCAGGGAATTCTCTGCCTGCTTTTCCCCAGTGCTCTGCAAGCTCTCCAGGACAACATAAAATCTGGGGCTCTGTGCTTTCTTTCGTTCTGAACAAGTATTACTGTTTTCTGCACAAAAGCGATTCTGCGAAGCAATGGGAACACTTCTGCTTCCCAGGCACAGAGAAGGTGCTAGCAGGGAATTCTCTGCCTGCTTTTCCCCAGTGCTCTGCAAGCTCTCCAGGACAACATAAAATCTGGGGCTCTGTGCTTTCTTTCGTTCTGAACAAGTGTTACTGTTTTCTGCACAAAAGCGATTCTGCCAAGCAATGTGAACACTTCTGCTTCCCAGGCACAGAGAAGGTGCTAGCAGGGAATTCTCTGCCTGCTTTTCCCCAGTACTCTGCAAGCTCTCCAGCACAACATAAAATCTGGGGCTCTGTGCTTTCTTTCGTTCTGAACAAGTGTTACTGTTTTCTGCACAAAAGCGATTCTGCGAAGCAATGTGAACACTTCTGCTTCCCAGGCACAGAGAAGGTGCTAGCAGGGAATTCTCTGCCTGCCTTTCCCCAGTGCTCTGCAAGCTCTCCAGGACAACATAAATTCTGGGGCTCTGTGCTTTCTTTCGTCTGAACAAGTGTTACTGTTTTCTGCACAAAAGCGATTCTGCGAAGCAATGTGAACAGGCACAGAGAAGGTGCTAGCAGGGAATTCTCTGCCTGCCTTTCCCCAGTGCTCTGCAAGCTCTCCAGGACAACATAAAATCTGGGGCTCTGTGCTTTCTTTCGTCTGAACAAGTGTTACTGTTTTCTGCACAAAAGCGATACTGCTAAGAAATGTGAACACTTCTGTTTCCCAGGCACAGAGAAGGTGCTAGCAGGGAATTCTCTGCCTGCTTTTCCCCAGTGATCTGTAAGCTCTCCAGGACAACATAGAATCTGGGGCTCTGTGCTTTCTTTCGTTCTGAACAAGTGTTACTGTTTTCTGCACAAAAGCGATTCTGCGAAGGAATGTGAAAAGGCACAGAGAAGGTGCTAGCAGGGAATTCTCTGCCTGCCTTTCCCCAGTGCTCTGCAAGCTCTCCAGGACAACATAAAATCTGGGGCTCTGTGCTTTCTTTTGTTCTGAACAAGTGTTACTGTTTTCTGCACAAAAGCGATTCTGCGAAGCAATGTGAACACTTCTGCTTCCCAGGCACACAGAAGGTGCTAGCAGGGAATTCTCTGCCTGCCTTTCCCCAGTGCTCTGCAAGCTCTCCAGGACAACATAAAATCTGGGGCTCTGTGCTTTCTTTCGTTCTGAACAAGTGTTACTGTTTTCTGCACAAAAGTGATTCTGCGAAGCAATGTGAACACTACTGCTTCCCAGGCACAGAGAAGGTGCTAGCAGGGAATTCTCTGCCTGCCTTTCCCCAGTGCTCTGCAAGCTCTCCAGGACAACATAAAATCTGGGGCTCTGTGCTTTCTTTCGTCTGAACAAGTGTTACTGTTTTCTGCACAAAAGCGATTCTGCGAAGTAATGTGAACAGGCACAGAGAAGGTGCTAGCAGGGAATTCTCTGCCTGCCTTTCCCCAGTGCTCTGCAAGCTCTCCAGGACAACATAAAATCTGGGGCTCTGTGCTTTCTTTCGTTCTGAACAAGTGTTACTGTTTTCTGCACAAAAGCGATTCTGCGAAGGAATGTGAACAGGCACAGAGAAGGTGCTAGCAGGGAATTCTCTGCCTGCCTTTCCCCAGTGCTCTGCAAGCTCTCCAGGACAACATAAAATCTGGGGCTCTGTGCTTTCTTTCGTTCTGAACAAGTGTTATTGTTTTCTGCACAAAAGCGATTCTGCGAAGCAATGTGAAGTCTTCTGCTTCCCAGGCACAGAGAAGGTGCTAGCAGGGAATTCTCTGCCTGCTTTTCCCCAGTGCTCTGCAAGCTCTCCAGGACAACATAAAATCTGGGGCTCTGTGCTTTCTTTTGTTCTGAACAAGTGTTAGTGTTTTCTGCACAAAAGCGATTCTGCGAAGCAATGTGAACACTTCTGCTTCCCAGGCACAGAGAAGGTGCTAGCAGGGAATTCTCTGCCTGCTTTTCCCCAGTACTCTGCAAGCTCTCCAGGACAACATAAAATCTGGGGCTCTGTGCTTTCTTTCGTTCTGAACAAGTGTTACTGTTTTCTGCACAAAAGCGATTCTGCGAAGCAATGTGAACACTTCTGCTTCCCAGGCACAGAGAAGGTGCTAGCAGGGAATTCTCTGCCTGCCTTTCCCCAGTGCTCTGCAAGCTCTCCAGGACAACATAAAATCTGGTGCTCTGTGCTTTCTTTCCTTCTGAACAAGTGTTAGTGTTTTCTGCACAAAAGCGATTCTGCGAAGCAATGTGAACACTTCTGCTTCCCAGGCACAGAGAAGGTGCTAGCAGGGAATTCTCTGCCTGCCTTTCCCCAGTGCTCTGCAACTCTCCAGGACAACATAGAATCTGGGGCTCTGTGCTTTCTTTCCTTCTGAACAAGTGTTATTGTTTTCTGCACAAAAGCGATTCTGCGAAGCAATGTGAAGACTTCTGCTTCCCAGGCACAGAGAAGGTGCTAGCAGGGAATTCTCTGCCTGCCTTTCCCCAGTGCTCTGCAAGCTCTGCAGGACAACATAAAATCTGGGGCTCTGTGCTTTCTTTCGTTCTGAACAAGTGTTACTGTTTTCTGCACAAAAGCGATTCTGCGAAGCAATGTGAACACTTCTGTTTCCCAGGCACAGAGAAGGTGCTAGCAGGGAATTCTCTGCCTGGTTTTCCCCAGTACTCTGCAAGCTCTCCAGCACAACATAAAATATGGGGCTCTGTGCTTTCTTTCCTTCTGAACAAGTGTTACTGTTTTCTGCACAAAAGCGATACTGCGAAGCAATGTGAACACTTCTGTTTCCCAGGCACAGAGAAGGTGCTAGCAGGGAATTCTCTGCCTGCTTTTCCCCAGTGCTCTGCAAGCTCTCCAGGACAACATAAATTCTGGGGCTCTGTGCTTTCTTTTGTTCTGAACAAGTGTTACTGTTTTCTGCACAAAAGCGATTCTGCCAAGCAATGTGAACACTTCTGCTTCCCAGGCACAGAGAAGGTGCTAGCAGGGAATTCTCTGCCTGCCTTTCCCCAGTGCTCTGCAAGCTCTGCAGGACAACATAAAATCTGGGGCTCTGTGCTTTCTTTTGTTCTGAACAAGTGTTACTGTTGTCTGCACAAAAGCGATTCTGCGAAGCAATGGGAACACTTCTGCTTCCCAGGCACAGAGAAGGTGCTAGCAGGGAATTCTCTGCCTGCCTTTCCCCAGTGCTCTGCAAGCTCTCCAGGACAACATAAAATCTGGGGCTCTGTGCTTTCTTTCGTTCTGAACAAGTGTTATTGTTTTCTGCAGAAAAGCGATTCTGCGAAGCAATGTGAACACTTCTGTTTCCCAGGCACAGAGAAGGTGCTAGCAGGGAATTCTCTGCCTGCCTTTCCCCAGTGCTCTGCAAGCTCTCCAGGACAACATAAATTCTGGGGCTCTGTGCTTTCTTTCGTCTGAACAAGTGTTACTGTTTTCTGCACAAAAGCGATTCTGCGAAGCAATGTGAACAGGCACAGAGAAGGTGCTAGCAGGGAATTCTCTGCCTGCCTTTCCCCAGTGCTCTGCAAGCTCTCCAGGACAACATAAAATCTGGGGCTCTGTGCTTTCTTTCGTCTGAACAAGTGTTACTGTTTTCTGCACAAAAGCGATACTGCTAAGAAATGTGAACACTTCTGTTTCCCAGGCACAGAGAAGGTGCTAGCAGGGAATTCTCTGCCTGCTTTTCCCCAGTGATCTGTAAGCTCTCCAGGACAACATAGAATCTGGGGCTCTGTGCTTTCTTTCGTTCTGAACAAGTGTTACTGTTTTCTGCACAAAAGCGATTCTGCGAAGGAATGTGAAAAGGCACAGAGAAGGTGCTAGCAGGGAATTCTCTGCCTGCCTTTCCCCAGTGCTCTGCAAGCTCTCCAGGACAACATAAAATCTGGGGCTCTGTGCTTTCTTTTGTTCTGAACAAGTGTTACTGTTTTCTGCACAAAAGCGATTCTGCGAAGCAATGTGAACACTTCTGCTTCCCAGGCACACAGAAGGTGCTAGCAGGGAATTCTCTGCCTGCCTTTCCCCAGTGCTCTGCAAGCTCTCCAGGACAACATAAAATCTGGGGCTCTGTGCTTTCTTTCGTTCTGAACAAGTGTTACTGTTTTCTGCACAAAAGTGATTCTGCGAAGCAATGTGAACACTACTGCTTCCCAGGCACAGAGAAGGTGCTAGCAGGGAATTCTCTGCCTGCCTTTCCCCAGTGCTCTGCAAGCTCTCCAGGACAACATAAAATCTGGGGCTCTGTGCTTTCTTTCGTCTGAACAAGTGTTACTGTTTTCTGCACAAAAGCGATTCTGCGAAGTAATGTGAACAGGCACAGAGAAGGTGCTAGCAGGGAATTCTCTGCCTGCCTTTCCCCAGTGCTCTGCAAGCTCTCCAGGACAACATAAAATCTGGGGCTCTGTGCTTTCTTTCGTTCTGAACAAGTGTTACTGTTTTCTGCACAAAAGCGATTCTGCGAAGGAATGTGAACAGGCACAGAGAAGGTGCTAGCAGGGAATTCTCTGCCTGCCTTTCCCCAGTGCTCTGCAAGCTCTCCAGGACAACATAAAATCTGGGGCTCTGTGCTTTCTTTCGTTCTGAACAAGTGTTATTGTTTTCTGCACAAAAGCGATTCTGCGAAGCAATGTGAAGTCTTCTGCTTCCCAGGCACAGAGAAGGTGCTAGCAGGGAATTCTCTGCCTGCTTTTCCCCAGTGCTCTGCAAGCTCTCCAGGACAACATAAAATCTGGGGCTCTGTGCTTTCTTTTGTTCTGAACAAGTGTTAGTGTTTTCTGCACAAAAGCGATTCTGCGAAGCAATGTGAACACTTCTGCTTCCCAGGCACAGAGAAGGTGCTAGCAGGGAATTCTCTGCCTGCTTTTCCCCAGTACTCTGCAAGCTCTCCAGGACAACATAAAATCTGGGGCTCTGTGCTTTCTTTCGTTCTGAACAAGTGTTACTGTTTTCTGCACAAAAGCGATTCTGCGAAGCAATGTGAACACTTCTGCTTCCCAGGCACAGAGAAGGTGCTAGCAGGGAATTCTCTGCCTGCCTTTCCCCAGTGCTCTGCAAGCTCTCCAGGACAACATAAAATCTGGTGCTCTGTGCTTTCTTTCCTTCTGAACAAGTGTTAGTGTTTTCTGCACAAAAGCGATTCTGCGAAGCAATGTGAACACTTCTGCTTCCCAGGCACAGAGAAGGTGCTAGCAGGGAATTCTCTGCCTGCCTTTCCCCAGTGCTCTGCAACTCTCCAGGACAACATAGAATCTGGGGCTCTGTGCTTTCTTTCCTTCTGAACAAGTGTTATTGTTTTCTGCACAAAAGCGATTCTGCGAAGCAATGTGAAGACTTCTGCTTCCCAGGCACAGAGAAGGTGCTAGCAGGGAATTCTCTGCCTGCCTTTCCCCAGTGCTCTGCAAGCTCTGCAGGACAACATAAAATCTGGGGCTCTGTGCTTTCTTTCGTTCTGAACAAGTGTTACTGTTTTCTGCACAAAAGCGATTCTGCGAAGCAATGTGAACACTTCTGTTTCCCAGGCACAGAGAAGGTGCTAGCAGGGAATTCTCTGCCTGGTTTTCCCCAGTACTCTGCAAGCTCTCCAGCACAACATAAAATATGGGGCTCTGTGCTTTCTTTCCTTCTGAACAAGTGTTACTGTTTTCTGCACAAAAGCGATACTGCGAAGCAATGTGAACACTTCTGTTTCCCAGGCACAGAGAAGGTGCTAGCAGGGAATTCTCTGCCTGCTTTTCCCCAGTGCTCTGCAAGCTCTCCAGGACAACATAAATTCTGGGGCTCTGTGCTTTCTTTTGTTCTGAACAAGTGTTACTGTTTTCTGCACAAAAGCGATTCTGCCAAGCAATGTGAACACTTCTGCTTCCCAGGCACAGAGAAGGTGCTAGCAGGGAATTCTCTGCCTGCCTTTCCCCAGTGCTCTGCAAGCTCTGCAGGACAACATAAAATCTGGGGCTCTGTGCTTTCTTTTGTTCTGAACAAGTGTTACTGTTGTCTGCACAAAAGCGATTCTGCGAAGCAATGGGAACACTTCTGCTTCCCAGGCACAGAGAAGGTGCTAGCAGGGAATTCTCTGCCTGCCTTTCCCCAGTGCTCTGCAAGCTCTCCAGGACAACATAAAATCTGGGGCTCTGTGCTTTCTTTCGTTCTGAACAAGTGTTATTGTTTTCTGCAGAAAAGCGATTCTGCGAAGCAATGTGAACACTTCTGTTTCCCAGGCACAGAGAAGGTGCTAGCAGGGAATTCTCTGCCTGCTTTTCCCCAGTGCTCTGCAAGCTCTCCAGGACAACATAAAATCTGGGGCTCTGTGCTTTCTTTCGTCTGAACAAGTGTTACTGTTTTCTGCACAAAAGCGATTCTGCGAAGCAATGTGAACAGGCACAGAGAATGTGCTAGCAGGGAATTCTCTGCCTGCTTTTCCCCAGTGCTCTGCAAGCTCTCCAGGACAACATAAAATCTGGGGCTCTGTGCTTTCTTTCGTTCTGAACAAGTGTTACTGTTTTCTGCACAAAAGCGATACTGCGAAGCAATGTGAACACTTCTGTTTCCCAGGCACAGAGAAGGTGCTAGCAGGGAATTCTCTGCCTGCTTTTCCCCAGTGCTCTGCAAGCTCTCCAGGACAACATAAATTCTGGGGCTCTGTGCTTTCTTTTGTTCTGAACAAGTGTTACTGTTTTCTGCACAAAAGCGATTCTGCGAAGCAATGTGAAGACTTCTGCTTCCCAGGCACAGAGAAGGTGCTAGCAGGGAATTCTCTGCCTGCCTTTCCCCAGTGCTCTGCAAGCTCTGCAGGACAACATAAAATCTGGGGCTCTGTGCTTTCTTTTGTTCTGAACAAGTGTTACTGTTTTCTGCACAAAAGCGATTCTGCGAAGCAATGTGAACACTTCTGCTTCCCAGGCACAGAGAAGGTGCTAGCAGGGAATTCTCTGCCTGCCTTTCCCCAGTGCTCTGCAAGCTCTGCAGGACAACATAAAATCTGGGGCTCTGTGCTTTCTTTTGTTCTGAACAAGTGTTACTGTTTTCTGCACAAAAGCGATTCTGCGAAGCAATGTGAACACTTCTGCTTCCCAGGCACAGAGAAGGTGCTAGCAGGGAATTCTCTGCCTGCCTTTCCCCAGTGCTCTGCAAGCTCTCCAGGACAACATAAAATCTGGGGCTCTGTGCTTTCTTTCGTTCTGAACAAGTGTTATTGTTTTCTGCAGAAAAGCGATTCTGCGAAGCAATGTGAACACTTCTGTTTCCCAGGCACAGAGAAGGTGCTAGCAGGGAATTCTCTGCCTGCTTTTCCCCAGTGCTCTGCAAGCTCTCCAGGACAACATAAAATCTGGGGCTCTGTGCTTTCTTTCGTCTGAACAAGTGTTACTGTTTTCTGCACAAAAGCGATTCTGCGAAGCAATGTGAACAGCCACAGAGAATGTGCTAGCAGGGAATTCTCTGCCTGCTTTTCCCCAGTGCTCTGCAAGCTCTCCAGGACAACATAAAATCTGGGGCTCTGTGCTTTCTTTCGTTCTGAACAAGTATTACTGTTTTCTGCACAAAAGCGATTCTGCGAAGCAATGGGAACACTTCTGCTTCCCAGGCACAGAGAAGGTGCTAGCAGGGAATTCTCTGCCTGCTTTTCCCCAGTGCTCTGCAAGCTCTCCAGGACAACATAAAATCTGGGGCTCTGTGCTTTCTTTCGTTCTGAACAAGTGTTACTGTTTTCTGCACAAAAGCGATTCTGCCAAGCAATGTGAACACTTCTGCTTCCCAGGCACAGAGAAGGTGCTAGCAGGGAATTCTCTGCCTGCTTTTCCCCAGTACTCTGCAAGCTCTCCAGCACAACATAAAATCTGGGGCTCTGTGCTTTCTTTCGTTCTGAACAAGTGTTACTGTTTTCTGCACAAAAGCGATTCTGCGAAGCAATGTGAACACTTCTGCTTCCCAGGCACAGAGAAGGTGCTAGCAGGGAATTCTCTGCCTGCCTTTCCCCAGTGCTCTGCAAGCTCTCCAGGACAACATAAATTCTGGGGCTCTGTGCTTTCTTTCGTCTGAACAAGTGTTACTGTTTTCTGCACAAAAGCGATTCTGCGAAGCAATGTGAACAGGCACAGAGAAGGTGCTAGCAGGGAATTCTCTGCCTGCCTTTCCCCAGTGCTCTGCAAGCTCTCCAGGACAACATAAAATCTGGGGCTCTGTGCTTTCTTTCGTCTGAACAAGTGTTACTGTTTTCTGCACAAAAGCGATACTGCTAAGAAATGTGAACACTTCTGTTTCCCAGGCACAGAGAAGGTGCTAGCAGGGAATTCTCTGCCTGCTTTTCCCCAGTGATCTGTAAGCTCTCCAGGACAACATAGAATCTGGGGCTCTGTGCTTTCTTTCGTTCTGAACAAGTGTTACTGTTTTCTGCACAAAAGCGATTCTGCGAAGGAATGTGAAAAGGCACAGAGAAGGTGCTAGCAGGGAATTCTCTGCCTGCCTTTCCCCAGTGCTCTGCAAGCTCTCCAGGACAACATAAAATCTGGGGCTCTGTGCTTTCTTTTGTTCTGAACAAGTGTTACTGTTTTCTGCACAAAAGCGATTCTGCGAAGCAATGTGAACACTTCTGCTTCCCAGGCACAGAGAAGGTGCTAGCAGGGAATTCTCTGCCTGCCTTTCCCCAGTGCTCTGCAAGCTCTCCAGGACAACATAAAATCTGGGGCTCTGTGCTTTCTTTTGTTCTGAACAAGTGTTACTGTTTTCTGCACAAAAGCGATTCTGCGAAGCAATGTGAACACTACTGCTTCCCAGGCACAGAGAAGGTGCTAGCAGGGAATTCTCTGCCTGCCTTTCCCCAGTGCTCTGCAAGCTCTCCAGGACAACATAAAATCTGGGGCTCTGTGCTTTCTTTCGTCTGAACAAGTGTTACTGTTTTCTGCACAAAAGCGATTCTGCGAAGTAATGTGAACAGGCACAGAGAAGGTGCTAGCAGGGAATTCTCTGCCTGCCTTTCCCCAGTGCTCTGCAAGCTCTCCAGGACAACATAAAATCTGGGGCTCTGTGCTTTCTTTCGTTCTGAACAAGTGTTACTGTTTTCTGCACAAAAGCGATTCTGCGAAGGAATGTGAACAGGCACAGAGAAGGTGCTAGCAGGGAATTCTCTGCCTGCCTTTCCCCAGTGCTCTGCAAGCTCTCCAGGACAACATAAAATCTGGGGCTCTGTGCTTTCTTTCGTTCTGAACAAGTGTTATTGTTTTCTGCACAAAAGCGATTCTGCGAAGCAATGTGAAGTCTTCTGCTTCCCAGGCACAGAGAAGGTGCTAGCAGGGAATTCTCTGCCTGCTTTTCCCCAGTGCTCTGCAAGCTCTCCAGGACAACATAAAATCTGGGGCTCTGTGCTTTCTTTTGTTCTGAACAAGTGTTAGTGTTTTCTGCACAAAAGCGATTCTGCGAAGCAATGTGAACACTTCTGCTTCCCAGGCACAGAGAAGGTGCTAGCAGGGAATTCTCTGCCTGCTTTTCCCCAGTACTCTGCAAGCTCTCCAGGACAACATAAAATCTGGGGCTCTGTGCTTTCTTTCGTTCTGAACAAGTGTTACTGTTTTCTGCACAAAAGCGATTCTGCGAAGCAATGTGAACACTTCTGCTTCCCAGGCACAGAGAAGGTGCTAGCAGGGAATTCTCTGCCTGCCTTTCCCCAGTGCTCTGCAAGCTCTCCAGGACAACATAAAATCTGGTGCTCTGTGCTTTCTTTCCTTCTGAACAAGTGTTAGTGTTTTCTGCACAAAAGCGATTCTGCGAAGCAATGTGAACACTTCTGCTTCCCAGGCACAGAGAAGGTGCTAGCAGGGAATTCTCTGCCTGCCTTTCCCCAGTGCTCTGCAAGCTCTCCAGGACAACATAGAATCTGGGGCTCTGTGCTTTCTTTCCTTCTGAACAAGTGTTATTGTTTTCTGCACAAAAGCGATTCTGCGAAGCAATGTGAAGACTTCTGCTTCCCAGGCACAGAGAAGGTGCTAGCAGGGAATTCTCTGCCTGCCTTTCCCCAGTGCTCTGCAAGCTCTGCAGGACAACATAAAATCTGGGGCTCTGTGCTTTCTTTCGTTCTGAACAAGTGTTACTGTTTTCTGCACAAAAGCGATTCTGCGAAGCAATGTGAACACTTCTGTTTCCCAGGCACAGAGAAGGTGCTAGCAGGGAATTCTCTGCCTGGTTTTCCCCAGTACTCTGCAAGCTCTCCAGCACAACATAAAATATGGGGCTCTGTGCTTTCTTTCCTTCTGAACAAGTGTTACTGTTTTCTGCACAAAAGCGATTCTGCCAAGCAATGTGAACACTTCTGCTTCCCAGGCACAGAGAAGGTGCTAGCAGGGAATTCTCTGCCTGCCTTTCCCCAGTGCTCTGCAAGCTCTGCAGGACAACATAAAATCTGGGGCTCTGTGCTTTCTTTCCTTCTGAACAAGTGTTACTGTTTTCTGCACAAAAGCGATTCTGCGAAGCAATGTGAACACTTCTGCTTCCCAGGCACAGAGAAGGTGCTAGCAGGGAATTCTCTGCCTGCCTTTCCCCAGTGCTCTGCAAGCTCTCCAGGACAACATAAAATCTGGGGCTCTGTGCTTTCTTTCGTTCTGAACAAGTGTTATTGTTTTCTGCAGAAAAGCGATTCTGCGAAGCAATGTGAACACTTCTGTTTCCCAGGCACAGAGAAGGTGCTAGCAGGGAATTCTCTGCCTGCTTTTCCCCAGTGCTCTGCAAGCTCTCCAGGACAACATAAAATCTGGGGCTCTGTGCTTTCTTTCGTCTGAACAAGTGTTACTGTTTTCTGCACAAAAGCGATTCTGCGAAGCAATGTGAACAGGCACAGAGAATGTGCTAGCAGGGAATTCTCTGCCTGCTTTTCCCCAGTGCTCTGCAAGCTCTCCAGGACAACATAAAATCTGGGGCTCTGTGCTTTCTTTCGTTCTGAACAAGTATTACTGTTTTCTGCACAAAAGCGATTCTGCGAAGCAATGGGAACACTTCTGCTTCCCAGGCACAGAGAAGGTGCTAGCAGGGAATTCTCTGCCTGCTTTTCCCCAGTGCTCTGCAAGCTCTCCAGGACAACATAAAATCTGGGGCTCTGTGCTTTCTTTCGTTCTGAACAAGTGTTACTGTTTTCTGCACAAAAGCGATTCTGCCAAGCAATGTGAACACTTCTGCTTCCCAGGCACAGAGAAGGTGCTAGCAGGGAATTCTCTGCCTGCTTTTCCCCAGTACTCTGCAAGCTCTCCAGCACAACATAAAATCTGGGGCTCTGTGCTTTCTTTCGTTCTGAACAAGTGTTACTGTTTTCTGCACAAAAGCGATTCTGCGAAGCAATGTGAACACTTCTGCTTCCCAGGCACAGAGAAGGTGCTAGCAGGGAATTCTCTGCCTGCCTTTCCCCAGTGCTCTGCAAGCTCTCCAGGACAACATAAATTCTGGGGCTCTGTGCTTTCTTTCGTCTGAACAAGTGTTACTGTTTTCTGCACAAAAGCGATTCTGCGAAGCAATGTGAACAGGCACAGAGAAGGTGCTAGCAGGGAATTCTCTGCCTGCCTTTCCCCAGTGCTCTGCAAGCTCTCCAGGACAACATAAAATCTGGGGCTCTGTGCTTTCTTTCGTCTGAACAAGTGTTACTGTTTTCTGCACAAAAGCGATACTGCTAAGAAATGTGAACACTTCTGTTTCCCAGGCACAGAGAAGGTGCTAGCAGGGAATTCTCTGCCTGCTTTTCCCCAGTGATCTGTAAGCTCTCCAGGACAACATAGAATCTGGGGCTCTGTGCTTTCTTTCGTTCTGAACAAGTGTTACTGTTTTCTGCACAAAAGCGATTCTGCGAAGGAATGTGAAAAGGCACAGAGAAGGTGCTAGCAGGGAATTCTCTGCCTGCCTTTCCCCAGTGCTCTGCAAGCTCTCCAGGACAACATAAAATCTGGGGCTCTGTGCTTTCTTTTGTTCTGAACAAGTGTTACTGTTTTCTGCACAAAAGCGATTCTGCGAAGCAATGTGAACACTTCTGCTTCCCAGGCACAGAGAAGGTGCTAGCAGGGAATTCTCTGCCTGCCTTTCCCCAGTGCTCTGCAAGCTCTCCAGGACAACATAAAATCTGGGGCTCTGTGCTTTCTTTCGTTCTGAACAAGTGTTACTGTTTTCTGCACAAAAGCGATTCTGCGAAGCAATGTGAACACTACTGCTTCCCAGGCACAGAGAAGGTGCTAGCAGGGAATTCTCTGCCTGCCTTTCCCCAGTGCTCTGCAAGCTCTCCAGGACAACATAAAATCTGGGGCTCTGTGCTTTCTTTCGTCTGAACAAGTGTTACTGTTTTCTGCACAAAAGCGATTCTGCGAAGTAATGTGAACAGGCACAGAGAAGGTGCTAGCAGGGAATTCTCTGCCTGCCTTTCCCCAGTGCTCTGCAAGCTCTCCAGGACAACATAAAATCTGGGGCTCTGTGCTTTCTTTCGTTCTGAACAAGTGTTACTGTTTTCTGCACAAAAGCGATTCTGCGAAGGAATGTGAACAGGCACAGAGAAGGTGCTAGCAGGGAATTCTCTGCCTGCCTTTCCCCAGTGCTCTGCAAGCTCTCCAGGACAACATAAAATCTGGGGCTCTGTGCTTTCTTTCGTTCTGAACAAGTGTTATTGTTTTCTGCACAAAAGCGATTCTGCGAAGCAATGTGAAGACTTCTGCTTCCCAGGCACAGAGAAGGTGCTAGCAGGGAATTCTCTGCCTGCCTTTCCCCAGTGCTCTGCAAGCTCTCCAGGACAACATAAAATCTGGGGCTCTGTGCTTTCTTTCGTTCTGAACAAGTGTTACTGTTTTCTGCAGAAAAGCGATTCTGCCAAGCAATGTGAACACTTCTGTTTCCCAGGCACAGAGAAGGTGCTAGCAGGGAATTCTCTGCCTGCTTTTCCCCAGTGCTCTGCAAGCTCTCCAGGACAACATAAAATCTGGGGCTCTGTGCTTTCTTTCGTACTGAACAAGTGTTACTGTTTTCTGCACAAAAGCGATTCTGCGAAGCAATGTGAACACTTCTGCTTCCCAGGCACAGAGAAGGTGCTAGCAGGGAATTCTCTGCCTGATTTTCCCCAGTGCTCTGCAAGCTCTCCAGGACAACATAAAATCTGGGGCTCTGTGCTTTCTTTCGTTCTGAACAAGTGTTATTGTTTTCTGCACAAAAGCGATTCTGCGAAGCAATGTGAAGACTTCTGCTTCCCAGGCACAGAGAAGGTGCTAGCAGGGAATTCTCTGCATGCTTTTCCCCAGTGCTCTGCAAGCTCTCCAGGACAACATAAAATCTGGGGCTCTGTGCTTTCTTTTGTTCTGAACAAGTGTTAGTGTTTTCTGCACAAAAGCGATTCTGCGAAGCAATGTGAACACTTCTGCTTCCCAGGCACAGAGAAGGTGCTAGCAGGGAATTCTCTGCCTGCCTTTCCCCAGTGCTCTGCAAGCTCTCCAGGACAACATAGAATCTGGGGCTCTGTGCTTTCTTTCCTTCTGAACAAGTGTTATTGTTTTCTGCACAAAAGCGATTCTGCGAAGCAATGTGAAGACTTCTGCTTCCCAGGCACAGAGAAGGTGCTAGCAGGGAATTCTCTGCCTGCCTTTCCCCAGTGCTCTGCAAGCTCTGCAGGACAACATAAAATCTGGGGCTCTGTGCTTTCTTTCGTTCTGAACAAGTGTTAGTGTTTTCTGCACAAAAGCGATTCTGCGAAGCAATGTGAACACTTCTGTTTCCCAGGCACAGAGAAGGTGCTAGCAGGGAATTCTCTGCCTGGTTTTCCCCAGTACTCTGCAAGCTCTCCAGCACAACATAAAATATGGGGCTCTGTGCTTTCTTTCCTTCTGAACAAGTGTTACTGTTTTCTGCACAAAAGCGATACTGCGAAGCAATGTGAACACTTCTGTTTCCCAGGCACAGAGAAGGTGCTAGCAGGGAATTCTCTGCCTGCTTTTCCCCAGTGCTCTGCAAGCTCTCCAGGACAACATAAATTCTGGGGCTCTGTGCTTTCTTTTGTTCTGAACAAGTGTTACTGTTTTCTGCACAAAAGCGATTCTGCGAAGCAATGTGAACACTTCTGCTTCCCAGGCACAGAGAAGGTGCTAGCAGGGAATTCTCTGCCTGCCTTTCCCCAGTGCTCTGCAAGCTCTGCAGGACAACATAAAATCTGGGGCTCTGTGCTTTCTTTCGTTCTGAACAAGTGTTACTGTTTTCTGCACAAAAGCGATTCTGCGAAGCAATGTGAACACTTCTGCTTCCCAGGCACAGAGAAGGTGCTAGCAGGGAATTCTCTGCCTGCCTTTCCCCAGTGCTCTGCAAGCTCTCCAGGACAACATAAAATCTGGGGCTCTGTGCTTTCTTTCGTTCTGAACAAGTGTTATTGTTTTCTGCAGAAAAGCGATTCTGCGAAGCAATGTGAACACTTCTGTTTCCCAGGCACAGAGAAGGTGCTAGCAGGGAATTCTCTGCCTGCTTTTCCCCAGTGCTCTGCAAGCTCTCCAGGACAACATAAAATCTGGGGCTCTGTGCTTTCTTTCGTCTGAACAAGTGTTACTGTTTTCTGCACAAAAGCGATTCTGCGAAGCAATGTGAACAGGCACAGAGAATGTGCTAGCAGGGAATTCTCTGCCTGCTTTTCCCCAGTGCTCTGCAAGCTCTCCAGGACAACATAAAATCTGGGGCTCTGTGCTTTCTTTCGTTCTGAACAAGTATTACTGTTTTCTGCACAAAAGCGATTCTGCGAAGCAATGGGAACACTTCTGCTTCCCAGGCACAGAGAAGGTGCTAGCAGGGAATTCTCTGCCTGCTTTTCCCCAGTGCTCTGCAAGCTCTCCAGGACAACATAAAATCTGGGGCTCTGTGCTTTCTTTCGTTCTGAACAAGTGTTATTGTTTTCTGCACAAAAGCGATTCTGCGAAGCAATGTGAAGACTTCTGCTTCCCAGGCACAGAGAAGGTGCTAGCAGGGAATTCTCTGCATGCTTTTCCCCAGTGCTCTGCAAGCTCTCCAGGACAACATAAAATCTGGGGCTCTGTGCTTTCTTTTGTTCTGAACAAGTGTTAGTGTTTTCTGCACAAAAGCGATTCTGCGAAGCAATGTGAACACTTCTGCTTCCCAGGCACAGAGAAGGTGCTAGCAGGGAATTCTCTGCCTGCCTTTCCCCAGTGCTCTGCAAGCTCTCCAGGACAACATAGAATCTGGGGCTCTGTGCTTTCTTTCCTTCTGAACAAGTGTTATTGTTTTCTGCACAAAAGCGATTCTGCGAAGCAATGTGAAGACTTCTGCTTCCCAGGCACAGAGAAGGTGCTAGCAGGGAATTCTCTGCCTGCCTTTCCCCAGTGCTCTGCAAGCTCTGCAGGACAACATAAAATCTGGGGCTCTGTGCTTTCTTTCGTTCTGAACAAGTGTTAGTGTTTTCTGCACAAAAGCGATTCTGCGAAGCAATGTGAACACTTCTGTTTCCCAGGCACAGAGAAGGTGCTAGCAGGGAATTCTCTGCCTGGTTTTCCCCAGTACTCTGCAAGCTCTCCAGCACAACATAAAATATGGGGCTCTGTGCTTTCTTTCCTTCTGAACAAGTGTTACTGTTTTCTGCACAAAAGCGATACTGCGAAGCAATGTGAACACTTCTGTTTCCCAGGCACAGAGAAGGTGCTAGCAGGGAATTCTCTGCCTGCTTTTCCCCAGTGCTCTGCAAGCTCTCCAGGACAACATAAATTCTGGGGCTCTGTGCTTTCTTTTGTTCTGAACAAGTGTTACTGTTTTCTGCACAAAAGCGATTCTGCGAAGCAATGTGAACACTTCTGCTTCCCAGGCACAGAGAAGGTGCTAGCAGGGAATTCTCTGCCTGCCTTTCCCCAGTGCTCTGCAAGCTCTGCAGGACAACATAAAATCTGGGGCTCTGTGCTTTCTTTCGTTCTGAACAAGTGTTACTGTTTTCTGCACAAAAGCGATTCTGCGAAGCAATGTGAACACTTCTGCTTCCCAGGCACAGAGAAGGTGCTAGCAGGGAATTCTCTGCCTGCCTTTCCCCAGTGCTCTGCAAGCTCTCCAGGACAACATAAAATCTGGGGCTCTGTGCTTTCTTTCGTTCTGAACAAGTGTTATTGTTTTCTGCAGAAAAGCGATTCTGCGAAGCAATGTGAACACTTCTGTTTCCCAGGCACAGAGAAGGTGCTAGCAGGGAATTCTCTGCCTGCTTTTCCCCAGTGCTCTGCAAGCTCTCCAGGACAACATAAAATCTGGGGCTCTGTGCTTTCTTTCGTCTGAACAAGTGTTACTGTTTTCTGCACAAAAGCGATTCTGCGAAGCAATGTGAACAGGCACAGAGAATGTGCTAGCAGGGAATTCTCTGCCTGCTTTTCCCCAGTGCTCTGCAAGCTCTCCAGGACAACATAAAATCTGGGGCTCTGTGCTTTCTTTCGTTCTGAACAAGTATTACTGTTTTCTGCACAAAAGCGATTCTGCGAAGCAATGGGAACACTTCTGCTTCCCAGGCACAGAGAAGGTGCTAGCAGGGAATTCTCTGCCTGCTTTTCCCCAGTGCTCTGCAAGCTCTCCAGGACAACATAAAATCTGGGGCTCTGTGCTTTCTTTCGTTCTGAACAAGTGTTACTGTTTTCTGCACAAAAGCGATTCTGCCAAGCAATGTGAACACTTCTGCTTCCCAGGCACAGAGAAGGTGCTAGCAGGGAATTCTCTGCCTGCTTTTCCCCAGTACTCTGCAAGCTCTCCAGCACAACATAAAATCTGGGGCTCTGTGCTTTCTTTCGTTCTGAACAAGTGTTACTGTTTTCTGCACAAAAGCGATTCTGCCAAGCAATGTGAACACTTCTGCTTCCCAGGCACAGAGAAGGTGCTAGCAGGGAATTCTCTGCCTGCCTTTCCCCAGTGCTCTGCAAGCTCTCCAGGACAACATAAAATCTGGGGCTCTGTGCTTTCTTTCGTCTGAACAAGTGTTACTGTTTTCTGCACAAAAGCGATTCTGCGAAGCAATGTGAACAGGCACAGAGAAGGTGCTAGCAGGGAATTCTCTGCCTGCCTTTCCCCAGTGCTCTGCAAGCTCTCCAGGACAACATAAAATCTGGGGCTCTGTGCTTTCTTTCGTCTGAACAAGTGTTACTGTTTTCTGCACAAAAGCGATACTGCTAAGAAATGTGAACACTTCTGTTTCCCAGGCACAGAGAAGGTGCTAGCAGGGAATTCTCTGCCTGCTTTTCCCCAGTGATCTGTAAGCTCTCCAGGACATCATAAAATCTGGGGCTCTGTGCTTTCTTTCGTTCTGAACAAGTGTTACTGTTTTCTGCACAAAAGCGATTCTGCGAAGGAATGTGAAAAGGCACAGAGAAGGTGCTAGCAGGGAATTCTCTGCCTGCCTTTCCCCAGTGCTCTGCAAGCTCTCCAGGACAACATAAAATCTGGGGCTCTGTGCTTTCTTTTGTTCTGAACAAGTGTTACTGTTTTCTGCACAAAAGCGATTCTGCGAAGCAATGTGAACACTTCTGCTTCCCAGGCACAGAGAAGGTGCTAGCAGGGAATTCTCTGCCTGGTTTTCCCCAGTACTCTGCAAGCTCTCCAGCACAACATAAAATATGGGGCTCTGTGCTTTCTTTCCTTCTGAACAAGTGTTACTGTTTTCTGCACAAAAGCGATTCTGCGAAGCAATGTGAACACTTCTGCTTCCCAGGCACAGAGAAGGTGCTAGCAGGGAATTCTCTGCCTGCCTTTCCCCAGTGCTCTGCAAGCTCTGCAGGACAACATAAAATCTGGGGCTCTGTGCTTTCTTTTGTTCTGAACAAGTGTTACTGTTTTCTGCACAAAAGCGATTCTGCGAAGCAATGTGAACACTTCTGCTTCCCAGGCACAGAGAAGGTGCTAGCAGGGAATTCTCTGCCTGCCTTTCCCCAGTGCTCTGCAAGCTCTCCAGGACAACATAAAATCTGGGGCTCTGTGCTTTCTTTCGTTCTGAACAAGTGTTAGTGTTTTCTGCAGAAAAGCGATTCTGCGAAGCAATGTGAACACTTCTGTTTCCCAGGCACAGAGAAGGTGCTAGCAGGGAATTCTCTGCCTGCTTTTCCCCAGTGCTCTGCAAGCTCTCCAGGACAACATAAAATCTGGGGCTCTGTGCTTTCTTTCGTCTGAACAAGTGTTACTGTTTTCTGCACAAAAGCGATTCTGCGAAGCAATGTGAACAGGCACAGAGAATGTGCTAGCAGGGAATTCTCTGCCTGCTTTTCCCCAGTGCTCTGCAAGCTCTCCAGGACAACATAAAATCTGGGGCTCTGTGCTTTCTTTCGTTCTGAACAAGTATTACTGTTTTCTGCACAAAAGCGATTCTGCGAAGCAATGGGAACACTTCTGTTTCCCAGGCACAGAGAAGGTGCTAGCAGGGAATTCTCTGCCTGCTTTTCCCCAGTGCTCTGCAAGCTCTCCAGGACAACATAAAATCTGGGGCTCTGTGCTTTCTTTCGTACTGAACAAGTGTTACTGTTTTCTGCACAAAAGCGATTCTGCGAAGCAATGTGAACACTTCTGCTTCCCAGGCACAGAGAAGGTGCTAGCAGGGAATTCTCTGCCTGCTTTTCCCCAGTGCTCTGCAAGCTCTCCAGGACAACATAAAATCTGGGGCTCTGTGCTTTCTTTCGTTCTGAACAAGTGTTACTGTTTTCTGCACAAAAGCGATTCTGCCAAGCAATGTGAACACTTCTGCTTCCCAGGCACAGAGAAGGTGCTAGCAGGGAATTCTCTGCCTGCCTTTCCCCAGTGCTCTGCAAGCTCTCCAGGACAACATAAAATCTGGGGCTCTGTGCTTTCTTTCGTCTGAACAAGTGTTACTGTTTTCTGCACAAAAGCGATTCTGCGAAGCAATGTGAACAGGCACAGAGAAGGTGCTAGCAGGGAATTCTCTGCCTGCCTTTCCCCAGTGCTCTGCAAGCTCTCCAGGACAACATAAAATCTGGGGCTCTGTGCTTTCTTTCGTCTGAACAAGTGTTACTGTTTTCTGCACAAAAGCGATACTGCTAAGAAATGTGAACACTTCTGTTTCCCAGGCACAGAGAAGGTGCTAGCAGGGAATTCTCTGCCTGCTTTTCCCCAGTGATCTGTAAGCTCTCCAGGACATCATAAAATCTGGGGCTCTGTGCTTTCTTTCGTTCTGAACAAGTGTTACTGTTTTCTGCACAAAAGCGATTCTGCGAAGGAATGTGAAAAGGCACAGAGAAGGTGCTAGCAGGGAATTCTCTGCCTGCCTTTCCCCAGTGCTCTGCAAGCTCTCCAGGACAACATAAAATCTGGGGCTCTGTGCTTTCTTTTGTTCTGAACAAGTGTTACTGTTTTCTGCACAAAAGCGATTCTGCGAAGCAATGTGAACACTTCTGCTTCCCAGGCACAGAGAAGGTGCTAGCAGGGAATTCTCTGCCTGCCTTTCCCCAGTGCTCTGCAAGCTCTCCAGGACAACATAAAATCTGGGGCTCTGTGCTTTCTTTCGTTCTGAACAAGTGTTACTGTTTTCTGCACAAAAGCGATTCTGCGAAGCAATGTGAAGACTTCTGCTTCCCAGGCACAGAGAAGGTGCTAGCAGGGAATTCTCTGCCTGCCTTTCCCCAGTGCTCTGCAAGCTCTCCAGGACAACATAGAATCTGGGGCTCTGTGCTTTCTTTCCTTCTGAACAAGTGTTATTGTTTTCTGCACAAAAGCGATTCTGCGAAGCAATGTGAAGACTTCTGCTTCCCAGGCACAGAGAAGGTGCTAGCAGGGAATTCTCTGCCTGCCTTTCCCCAGTGCTCTGCAAGCTCTGCAGGACAACATAAAATCTGGGGCTCTGTGCTTTCTTTCGTTCTGAACAAGTGTTAGTGTTTTCTGCACAAAAGCGATTCTGCGAAGCAATGTGAACACTTCTGTTTCCCAGGCACAGAGAAGGTGCTAGCAGGGAATTCTCTGCCTGCTTTTCCCCAGTACTCTGCAAGCTCTCCAGCACAACATAAAATATGGGGCTCTGTGCTTTCTTTCCTTCTGAACAAGTGTTACTGTTTTCTGCACAAAAGCGATTCTGCGAAGCAATGTGAACACTTCTGCTTCCCAGGCACAGAGAAGGTGCTAGCAGGGAATTCTCTGCCTGCCTTTCCCCAGTGCTCTGCAAGCTCTGCAGGACAACATAAAATCTGGGGCTCTGTGCTTTCTTTTGTTCTGAACAAGTGTTACTGTTTTCTGCACAAAAGCGATTCTGCGAAGCAATGTGAACACTTCTGCTTCCCAGGCACAGAGAAGGTGCTAGCAGGGAATTCTCTGCCTGCCTTTCCCCAGTGCTCTGCAAGCTCTCCAGGACAACATAAAATCTGGGGCTCTGTGCTTTCTTTCGTTCTGAACAAGTGTTAGTGTTTTCTGCAGAAAAGCGATTCTGCGAAGCAATGTGAACACTTCTGTTTCCCAGGCACAGAGAAGGTGCTAGCAGGGAATTCTCTGCCTGCTTTTCCCCAGTGCTCTGCAAGCTCTCCAGGACAACATAAAATCTGGGGCTCTGTGCTTTCTTTCGTCTGAACAAGTGTTACTGTTTTCTGCACAAAAGCGATTCTGCGAAGCAATGTGAACAGGCACAGAGAATGTGCTAGCAGGGAATTCTCTGCCTGCTTTTCCCCAGTGCTCTGCAAGCTCTCCAGGACAACATAAAATCTGGGGCTCTGTGCTTTCTTTCGTTCTGAACAAGTATTACTGTTTTCTGCACAAAAGCGATTCTGCGAAGCAATGGGAACACTTCTGTTTCCCAGGCACAGAGAAGGTGCTAGCAGGGAATTCTCTGCCTGCTTTTCCCCAGTGCTCTGCAAGCTCTCCAGGACAACATAAAATCTGGGGCTCTGTGCTTTCTTTCGTACTGAACAAGTGTTACTGTTTTCTGCACAAAAGCGATTCTGCGAAGCAATGTGAACACTTCTGCTTCCCAGGCACAGAGAAGGTGCTAGCAGGGAATTCTCTGCCTGCTTTTCCCCAGTGCTCTGCAAGCTCTCCAGGACAACATAAAATCTGGGGCTCTGTGCTTTCTTTCGTTCTGAACAAGTGTTACTGTTTTCTGCACAAAAGCGATTCTGCGAAGCAATGTGAACACTTCTCCTTCCCAGGCACAGAGAAGGTGCTAGCAGGGAATTCTCTGCCTGCTTTTCCCCAGTACTCTGCAAGCTCTCCAGCACAACATAAAATCTGGGGCTCTGTGCTTTCTTTCGTTCTGAACAAGTGTTACTGTTTTCTGCACAAAAGCGATTCTGCCAAGCAATGTGAACACTTCTGCTTCCCAGGCACAGAGAAGGTGCTAGCAGGGAATTCTCTGCCTGCCTTTCCCCAGTGCTCTGCAAGCTCTCCAGGACAACATAAAATCTGGGGCTCTGTGCTTTCTTTCGTCTGAACAAGTGTTACTGTTTTCTGCACAAAAGCGATTCTGCGAAGCAATGTGAACAGGCACAGAGAAGGTGCTAGCAGGGAATTCTCTGCCTGCCTTTCCCCAGTGCTCTGCAAGCTCTCCAGGACAACATAAAATCTGGGGCTCTGTGCTTTCTTTCGTCTGAACAAGTGTTACTGTTTTCTGCACAAAAGCGATACTGCTAAGAAATGTGAACACTTCTGTTTCCCAGGCACAGAGAAGGTGCTAGCAGGGAATTCTCTGCCTGCTTTTCCCCAGTGATCTGTAAGCTCTCCAGGACATCATAAAATCTGGGGCTCTGTGCTTTCTTTCGTTCTGAACAAGTGTTACTGTTTTCTGCACAAAAGCGATTCTGCGAAGGAATGTGAAAAGGCACAGAGAAGGTGCTAGCAGGGAATTCTCTGCCTGCCTTTCCCCAGTGCTCTCCAAGCTCTCCAGGACAACATAAAATCTGGGGCTCTGTGCTTTCTTTTGTTCTGAACAAGTGTTACTGTTTTCTGCACAAAAGCGATTCTGCGAAGCAATGTGAACACTTCTGCTTCCCAGGCACAGAGAAGGTGCTAGCAGGGAATTCTCTGCCTGCCTTTCCCCAGTGCTCTGCAAGCTCTCCAGGACAACATAAAATCTGGGGCTCTGTGCTTTCTTTCGTCTGAACAAGTGTTACTGTTTTCTGCACAAAAGCGATTCTGCGAAGCAATGTGAACACTTCTGTTTCCCAGGCACAGAGAAGGTGCTAGCAGGGAATTCTCTGCCTGCTTTTCCCCAGTGCTCTGCAAGCTCTCCAGGACAACATAAAATCTGGGGCTCTGTGCTTTCTTTTGTTCTGAACAAGTGTTACTGTTTTCTGCACAAAAGCGATACTGCTAAGAAATGTGAACACTTCTGTTTCCCAGGCACAGAGAAGGTGCTAGCAGGGAATTCTCTGCCTGCTTTTCCCCAGTGCTCTGCAAGCTCTCCAGGACAACATAAAATCTGGGGCTCTGTGCTTTCTTTCGTTCTGAACAAGTGTTACTGTTTTCTGCACAAAAGCGATTCTGCGAAGGAATATGAACAGGCACAGAGAATGTGCTAGCAGGGAATTCTCTGCCTGCCTTTCCCCAGTGCTCTGCAAGCTCTCCAGGACAACATAAAATCTGGGGCTCTGTGCTTTCTTTCGTTCTGAACAAGTGTTACTGTTTTCTGCACAAAAGCGATTCTGCGAAGCAATGGGAACACTTCTGTTTCCCAGGCACAGAGAAGGTGCTAGCAGGGAATTCTCTGCCTGCTTTTCCCCAGTGCTCTGCAAGCTCTCCAGGACAACATAAAATCTGGGGCTCTGTGCTTTCTTTCGTACTGAACAAGTGTTACTGTTTTCTGCACAAAAGCGATTCTGCGAAGGAATGTGAACAGGCACAGAGAAGGTGCTAGCAGGGAATTCTCTGCCTGCCTTTCCCCAGTGCTCTGCAAGCTCTCCAGGACAACATAAAATCTGGGGCTCTGTGCTTTCTTTCGTTCTGAACAAGTGTTATTGTTTTCTGCAGAAAAGCGATTCTGCGAAGCAATGTGAACACTTCTGTTTCCCAGGCACAGAGAAGGTGCTAGCAGGGAATTCTCTGCCTGCTTTTCCCCAGTGCTCTGCAAGCTCTCCAGGACAACATAAAATCTGGGGCTCTGTGCTTTCTTTCGTCTGAACAAGTGTTACTGTTTTCTGCACAAAAGCGATTCTGCGAAGCAATGTGAACAGGCACAGAGAATGTGCTAGCAGGGAATTCTCTGCCTGCTTTTCCCCAGTGCTCTGCAAGCTCTCCAGGACAACATAAAATCTGGGGCTCTGTGCTTTCTTTCGTTCTGAACAAGTGTTACTGTTTTCTGCACAAAAGCGATACTGCGAAGCAATGTGAACACTTCTGTTTCCCAGGCACAGAGAAGGTGCTAGCAGGGAATTCTCTGCCTGCTTTTCCCCAGTGCTCTGCAAGCTCTCCAGGACAACATAAATTCTGGGGCTCTGTGCTTTCTTTTGTTCTGAACAAGTGTTACTGTTTTCTGCACAAAAGCGATTCTGCGAAGCAATGTGAACACTTCTGCTTCCCAGGCACAGAGAAGGTGCTAGCAGGGAATTCTCTGCCTGCCTTTCCCCAGTGCTCTGCAAGCTCTGCAGGACAACATAAAATCTGGGGCTCTGTGCTTTCTTTTGTTCTGAACAAGTGTTACTGTTTTCTGCACAAAAGCGATTCTGCGAAGCAATGTGAACACTTCTGCTTCCCAGGCACAGAGAAGGTGCTAGCAGGGAATTCTCTGCCTGCCTTTCCCCAGTGCTCTGCAAGCTCTGCAGGACAACATAAAATCTGGGGCTCTGTGCTTTCTTTTGTTCTGAACAAGTGTTACTGTTTTCTGCACAAAAGCGATTCTGCGAAGCAATGTGAACACTTCTGCTTCCCAGGCACAGAGAAGGTGCTAGCAGGGAATTCTCTGCCTGCCTTTCCCCAGTGCTCTGCAAGCTCTCCAGGACAACATAAAATCTGGGGCTCTGTGCTTTCTTTCGTTCTGAACAAGTGTTATTGTTTTCTGCAGAAAAGCGATTCTGCGAAGCAATGTGAACACTTCTGTTTCCCAGGCACAGAGAAGGTGCTAGCAGGGAATTCTCTGCCTGCTTTTCCCCAGTGCTCTGCAAGCTCTCCAGGACAACATAAAATCTGGGGCTCTGTGCTTTCTTTCGTCTGAACAAGTGTTACTGTTTTCTGCACAAAAGCGATTCTGCGAAGCAATGTGAACAGGCACAGAGAATGTGCTAGCAGGGAATTCTCTGCCTGCTTTTCCCCAGTGCTCTGCAAGCTCTCCAGGACAACATAAACTCTGGGGCTCTGTGCTTTCTTTCGTTCTGAACAAGTATTACTGTTTTCTGCACAAAAGCGATTCTGCGAAGCAATGGGAACACTTCTGCTTCCCAGGCACAGAGAAGGTGCTAGCAGGGAATTCTCTGCCTGCTTTTCCCCAGTGCTCTGCAAGCTCTCCAGGACAACATAAAATCTGGGGCTCTGTGCTTTCTTTCGTTCTGAACAAGTGTTACTGTTTTCTGCACAAAAGCGATTCTGCCAAGCAATGTGAACACTTCTGCTTCCCAGGCACAGAGAAGGTGCTAGCAGGGAATTCTCTGCCTGCTTTTCCCCAGTACTCTGCAAGCTCTCCAGCACAACATAAAATCTGGGGCTCTGTGCTTTCTTTCGTTCTGAACAAGTGTTACTGTTTTCTGCACAAAAGCGATTCTGCGAAGCAATGTGAACACTTCTGCTTCCCAGGCACAGAGAAGGTGCTAGCAGGGAATTCTCTGCCTGCCTTTCCCCAGTGCTCTGCAAGCTCTCCAGGACAACATAAATTCTGGGGCTCTGTGCTTTCTTTCGTCTGAACAAGTGTTACTGTTTTCTGCACAAAAGCGATTCTGCGAAGCAATGTGAACAGGCACAGAGAAGGTGCTAGCAGGGAATTCTCTGCCTGCCTTTCCCCAGTGCTCTGCAAGCTCTCCAGGACAACATAAAATCTGGGGCTCTGTGCTTTCTTTCGTCTGAACAAGTGTTACTGTTTTCTGCACAAAAGCGATACTGCTAAGAAATGTGAACACTTCTGTTTCCCAGGCACAGAGAAGGTGCTAGCAGGGAATTCTCTGCCTGCTTTTCCCCAGTGATCTGTAAGCTCTCCAGGACAACATAGAATCTGGGGCTCTGTGCTTTCTTTCGTTCTGAACAAGTGTTACTGTTTTCTGCACAAAAGCGATTCTGCGAAGGAATGTGAAAAGGCACAGAGAAGGTGCTAGCAGGGAATTCTCTGCCTGCCTTTCCCCAGTGCTCTGCAAGCTCTCCAGGACAACATAAAATCTGGGGCTCTGTGCTTTCTTTTGTTCTGAACAAGTGTTACTGTTTTCTGCACAAAAGCGATTCTGCGAAGCAATGTGAACACTTCTGCTTCCCAGGCACAGAGAAGGTGCTAGCAGGGAATTCTCTGCCTGCCTTTCCCCAGTGCTCTGCAAGCTCTCCAGGACAACATAAAATCTGGGGCTCTGTGCTTTCTTTTGTTCTGAACAAGTGTTACTGTTTTCTGCACAAAAGCGATTCTGCGAAGCAATGTGAACACTTCTGCTTCCCAGGCACAGAGAAGGTGCTAGCAGGGAATTCTCTGCCTGCCTTTCCCCAGTGCTCTGCAAGCTCTGCAGGACAACATAAAATCTGGTGCTCTGTGCTTTCTTTTGTTCTGAACAAGTGTTACTGTTTTCTGCACAAAAGCGATTCTGCGAAGCAATGTGAACACTTCTGCTTCCCAGGCACAGAGAAGGTGCTAGCAGGGAATTCTCTGCCTGCCTTTCCCCAGTGCTCTGCAAGCTCTCCAGGACAACATAAAATCTGGGGCTCTGTGCTTTCTTTCGTTCTGAACAAGTGTTATTGTTTTCTGCAGAAAAGCGATTCTGCGAAGCAATGTGAACACTTCTGTTTCCCAGGCACAGAGAAGGTGCTAGCAGGGAATTCTCTGCCTGCTTTTCCCCAGTGCTCTGCAAGCTCTCCAGGACAACATAAAATCTGGGGCTCTGTGCTTTCTTTCGTCTGAACAAGTGTTACTGTTTTCTGCACAAAAGCGATTCTGCGAAGCAATGTGAACAGGCACAGAGAATGTGCTAGCAGGGAATTCTCTGCCTGCTTTTCCCCAGTGCTCTGCAAGCTCTCCAGGACAACATAAACTCTGGGGCTCTGTGCTTTCTTTCGTTCTGAACAAGTATTACTGTTTTCTGCACAAAAGCGATTCTGCGAAGCAATGGGAACACTTCTGCTTCCCAGGCACAGAGAAGGTGCTAGCAGGGAATTCTCTGCCTGCTTTTCCCCAGTGCTCTGCAAGCTCTCCAGGACAACATAAAATCTGGGGCTCTGTGCTTTCTTTCGTTCTGAACAAGTGTTACTGTTTTCTGCACAAAAGCGATTCTGCCAAGCAATGTGAACACTTCTGCTTCCCAGGCACAGAGAAGGTGCTAGCAGGGAATTCTCTGCCTGCTTTTCCCCAGTACTCTGCAAGCTCTCCAGCACAACATAAAATCTGGGGCTCTGTGCTTTCTTTCGTTCTGAACAAGTGTTACTGTTTTCTGCACAAAAGCGATTCTGCGAAGCAATGTGAACACTTCTGCTTCCCAGGCACAGAGAAGGTGCTAGCAGGGAATTCTCTGCCTGCCTTTCCCCAGTGCTCTGCAAGCTCTCCAGGACAACATAAATTCTGGGGCTCTGTGCTTTCTTTCGTCTGAACAAGTGTTACTGTTTTCTGCACAAAAGCGATTCTGCGAAGCAATGTGAACAGGCACAGAGAAGGTGCTAGCAGGGAATTCTCTGCCTGCCTTTCCCCAGTGCTCTGCAAGCTCTCCAGGACAACATAAAATCTGGGGCTCTGTGCTTTCTTTCGTCTGAACAAGTGTTACTGTTTTCTGCACAAAAGCGATACTGCTAAGAAATGTGAACACTTCTGTTTCCCAGGCACAGAGAAGGTGCTAGCAGGGAATTCTCTGCCTGCTTTTCCCCAGTGATCTGTAAGCTCTCCAGGACAACATAGAATCTGGGGCTCTGTGCTTTCTTTCGTTCTGAACAAGTGTTACTGTTTTCTGCACAAAAGCGATTCTGCGAAGGAATGTGAAAAGGCACAGAGAAGGTGCTAGCAGGGAATTCTCTGCCTGCCTTTCCCCAGTGCTCTGCAAGCTCTCCAGGACAACATAAAATCTGGGGCTCTGTGCTTTCTTTTGTTCTGAACAAGTGTTACTGTTTTCTGCACAAAAGCGATTCTGCGAAGCAATGTGAACACTTCTGCTTCCCAGGCACAGAGAAGGTGCTAGCAGGGAATTCTCTGCCTGCCTTTCCCCAGTGCTCTGCAAGCTCTCCAGGACAACATAAAATCTGGGGCTCTGTGCTTTCTTTTGTTCTGAACAAGTGTTACTGTTTTCTGCACAAAAGCGATTCTGCGAAGCAATGTGAACACTACTGCTTCCCAGGCACAGAGAAGGTGCTAGCAGGGAATTCTCTGCCTGCCTTTCCCCAGTGCTCTGCAAGCTCTCCAGGACAACATAAAATCTGGGGCTCTGTGCTTTCTTTCGTCTGAACAAGTGTTACTGTTTTCTGCACAAAAGCGATTCTGCGAAGTAATGTGAACAGGCACAGAGAAGGTGCTAGCAGGGAATTCTCTGCCTGCCTTTCCCCAGTGCTCTGCAAGCTCTCCAGGACAACATAAATTCTGGGGCTCTGTGCTTTCTTTCGTCTGAACAAGTGTTACTGTTTTCTGCACAAAAGCGATTCTGCGAAGCAATGTGAACAGGCACAGAGAAGGTGCTAGCAGGGAATTCTCTGCCTGCCTTTCCCCAGTGCTCTGCAAGCTCTCCAGGACAACATAAAATCTGGGGCTCTGTGCTTTCTTTCGTCTGAACAAGTGTTACTGTTTTCTGCACAAAAGCGATACTGCTAAGAAATGTGAACACTTCTGTTTCCCAGGCACAGAGAAGGTGCTAGCAGGGAATTCTCTGCCTGCTTTTCCCCAGTGATCTGTAAGCTCTCCAGGACAACATAGAATCTGGGGCTCTGTGCTTTCTTTCGTTCTGAACAAGTGTTACTGTTTTCTGCACAAAAGCGATTCTGCGAAGGAATGTGAAAAGGCACAGAGAAGGTGCTAGCAGGGAATTCTCTGCCTGCCTTTCCCCAGTGCTCTGCAAGCTCTCCAGGACAACATAAAATCTGGGGCTCTGTGCTTTCTTTTGTTCTGAACAAGTGTTACTGTTTTCTGCACAAAAGCGATTCTGCGAAGCAATGTGAACACTTCTGCTTCCCAGGCACAGAGAAGGTGCTAGCAGGGAATTCTCTGCCTGCCTTTCCCCAGTGCTCTGCAAGCTCTCCAGGACAACATAAAATCTGGGGCTCTGTGCTTTCTTTCGTTCTGAACAAGTGTTACTGTTTTCTGCACAAAAGCGATTCTGCGAAGCAATGTGAACACTTCTGCTTCCCAGGCACAGAGAAGGTGCTAGCAGGGAATTCTCTGCCTGCCTTTCCCCAGTGCTCTGCAAGCTCTCCAGGACAACATAAAATCTGGGGCTCTGTGCTTTCTTTCGTCTGAACAAGTGTTACTGTTTTCTGCACAAAAGCGATTCTGCGAAGTAATGTGAACAGGCACAGAGAAGGTGCTAGCAGGGAATTCTCTGCCTGCCTTTCCCCAGTGCTCTGCAAGCTCTCCAGGACAACATAAAATCTGGGGCTCTGTGCTTTCTTTCGTTCTGAACAAGTGTTACTGTTTTCTGCACAAAAGCGATTCTGCGAAGGAATGTGAACAGGCACAGAGAAGGTGCTAGCAGGGAATTCTCTGCCTGCCTTTCCCCAGTGCTCTGCAAGCTCTCCAGGACAACATAAAATCTGGGGCTCTGTGCTTTCTTTCGTTCTGAACAAGTGTTATTGTTTTCTGCACAAAAGCGATTCTGCGAAGCAATGTGAAGACTTCTGCTTCCCAGGCACAGAGAAGGTGCTAGTAGGGAATTCTCTGCCTGCCTTTCCCCAGTGCTCTGCAAGCTCTCCAGGACAACATAAAATCTGGGGCTCTGTGCTTTCTTTCGTTCTGAACAAGTGTTACTGTTTTCTGCAGAAAAGCGATTCTGCCAAGCAATGTGAACACTTCTGTTTCCCAGGCACAGAGAAGGTGCTAGCAGGGAATTCTCTGCCTGCTTTTCCCCAGTGCTCTGCAAGCTCTCCAGGACAACATAAAATCTGGGGCTCTGTGCTTTCTTTCGTACTGAACAAGTGTTACTGTTTTCTGCACAAAAGCGATTCTGCGAAGCAATGTGAACACTTCTGCTTCCCAGGCACAGAGAAGGTGCTAGCAGGGAATTCTCTGCCTGATTTTCCCCAGTGCTCTGCAAGCTCTCCAGGACAACATAAAATCTGGGGCTCTGTGCTTTCTTTCGTTCTGAACAAGTGTTATTGTTTTCTGCACAAAAGCGATTCTGCGAAGCAATGTGAAGACTTCTGCTTCCCAGGCACAGAGAAGGTGCTAGCAGGGAATTCTCTGCCTGCTTTTCCCCAGTGCTCTGCAAGCTCTCCAGGACAACATAAAATCTGGGGCTCTGTGCTTTCTTTTGTTCTGAACAAGTGTTAGTGTTTTCTGCACAAAAGCGATTCTGCGAAGCAATATGAACACTTCTGCTTCCCAGGCACAGAGAAGGTGCTAGCAGGGAATTCTCTGCCTGCCTTTCCCCAGTGCTCTGCAAGCTCTCCAGGACAACATAAAATCTGGTGCTCTGTGCTTTCTTTCCTTCTGAACAAGTGTTAGTGTTTTCTGCACAAAAGCGATTCTGCGAAGCAATGTGAACACTTCTGTTTCCCAGGCACAGAGAAGGTGCTAGCAGGGAATTCTCTGCCTGCTTTTCCCCAGTGCTCTGCAAGCTCTCCAGGACAACATAAAATCTGGGGCTCTGTGCTTTCTTTTGTTCTGAACAAGTGTTACTGTTTTCTGCACAAAAGCGATTCTGCGAAGCAATGTGAACACTTCTGCTTCCCAGGCACAGAGAAGGTGCTAGCAGGGAATTCTCTGCCTGCCTTTCCCCAGTGCTCTGCAAGCTCTCCAGGACAACATAGAATCTGGGGCTCTGTGCTTTCTTTCCTTCTGAACAAGTGTTATTGTTTTCTGCACAAAAGCGATTCTGCGAAGCAATGTGAAGACTTCTGCTTCCCAGGCACAGAGAAGGTGCTAGCAGGGAATTCTCTGCCTGCCTTTCCCCAGTGCTCTGCAAGCTCTGCAGGACAACATAAAATCTGGGGCTCTGTGCTTTCTTTCGTTCTGAACAAGTGTTAGTGTTTTCTGCACAAAAGCGATTCTGCGAAGCAATGTGAACACTTCTGTTTCCCAGGCACAGAGAAGGTGCTAGCAGGGAATTCTCTGCCTGGTTTTCCCCAGTACTCTGCAAGCTCTCCAGCACAACATAAAATATGGGGCTCTGTGCTTTCTTTCCTTCTGAACAAGTGTTACTGTTTTCTGCACAAAAGCGATACTGCGAAGCAATGTGAACACTTCTGTTTCCCAGGCACAGAGAAGGTGCTAGCAGGGAATTCTCTGCCTGCTTTTCCCCAGTGCTCTGCAAGCTCTCCAGGACAACATAAATTCTGGGGCTCTGTGCTTTCTTTTGTTCTGAACAAGTGTTACTGTTTTCTGCACAAAAGCGATTCTGCGAAGCAATGTGAACACTTCTGCTTCCCAGGCACAGAGAAGGTGCTAGCAGGGAATTCTCTGCCTGCCTTTCCCCAGTGCTCTGCAAGCTCTGCAGGACAACATAAAATCTGGGGCTCTGTGCTTTCTTTCGTTCTGAACAAGTGTTACTGTTTTCTGCACAAAAGCGATTCTGCGAAGCAATGTGAACACTTCTGCTTCCCAGGCACAGAGAAGGTGCTAGCAGGGAATTCTCTGCCTGCCTTTCCCCAGTGCTCTGCAAGCTCTCCAGGACAACATAAAATCTGGGGCTCTGTGCTTTCTTTCGTTCTGAACAAGTGTTATTGTTTTCTGCAGAAAAGCGATTCTGCGAAGCAATGTGAACACTTCTGTTTCCCAGGCACAGAGAAGGTGCTAGCAGGGAATTCTCTGCCTGCTTTTCCCCAGTGCTCTGCAAGCTCTCCAGGACAACATAAAATCTGGGGCTCTGTGCTTTCTTTCGTCTGAACAAGTGTTACTGTTTTCTGCACAAAAGCGATTCTGCGAAGCAATGTGAAGACTTCTGCTTCCCAGGCACAGAGAAGGTGCTAGCAGGGAATTCTCTGCCTGCTTTTCCCCAGTGCTCTGCAAGCTCTCCAGGACAACATAAAATCTGGGGCTCTGTGCTTTCTTTTGTTCTGAACAAGTGTTAGTGTTTTCTGCACAAAAGCGATTCTGCGAAGCAATATGAACACTTCTGCTTCCCAGGCACAGAGAAGGTGCTAGCAGGGAATTCTCTGCCTGCCTTTCCCCAGTGCTCTGCAAGCTCTCCAGGACAACATAAAATCTGGTGCTCTGTGCTTTCTTTCCTTCTGAACAAGTGTTAGTGTTTTCTGCACAAAAGCGATTCTGCGAAGCAATGTGAACACTTCTGTTTCCCAGGCACAGAGAAGGTGCTAGCAGGGAATTCTCTGCCTGCTTTTCCCCAGTGCTCTGCAAGCTCTCCAGGACAACATAAAATCTGGGGCTCTGTGCTTTCTTTTGTTCTGAACAAGTGTTACTGTTTTCTGCACAAAAGCGATTCTGCGAAGCAATGTGAACACTTCTGCTTCCCAGGCACAGAGAAGGTGCTAGCAGGGAATTCTCTGCCTGCCTTTCCCCAGTGCTCTGCAAGCTCTCCAGGACAACATAGAATCTGGGGCTCTGTGCTTTCTTTCCTTCTGAACAAGTGTTATTGTTTTCTGCACAAAAGCGATTCTGCGAAGCAATGTGAAGACTTCTGCTTCCCAGGCACAGAGAAGGTGCTAGCAGGGAATTCTCTGCCTGCCTTTCCCCAGTGCTCTGCAAGCTCTGCAGGACAACATAAAATCTGGGGCTCTGTGCTTTCTTTCGTTCTGAACAAGTGTTAGTGTTTTCTGCACAAAAGCGATTCTGCGAAGCAATGTGAACACTTCTGTTTCCCAGGCACAGAGAAGGTGCTAGCAGGGAATTCTCTGCCTGGTTTTCCCCAGTACTCTGCAAGCTCTCCAGCACAACATAAAATATGGGGCTCTGTGCTTTCTTTCCTTCTGAACAAGTGTTACTGTTTTCTGCACAAAAGCGATACTGCGAAGCAATGTGAACACTTCTGTTTCCCAGGCACAGAGAAGGTGCTAGCAGGGAATTCTCTGCCTGCTTTTCCCCAGTGCTCTGCAAGCTCTCCAGGACAACATAAATTCTGGGGCTCTGTGCTTTCTTTTGTTCTGAACAAGTGTTACTGTTTTCTGCACAAAAGCGATTCTGCGAAGCAATGTGAACACTTCTGCTTCCCAGGCACAGAGAAGGTGCTAGCAGGGAATTCTCTGCCTGCCTTTCCCCAGTGCTCTGCAAGCTCTGCAGGACAACATAAAATCTGGGGCTCTGTGCTTTCTTTCGTTCTGAACAAGTGTTACTGTTTTCTGCACAAAAGCGATTCTGCGAAGCAATGTGAACACTTCTGCTTCCCAGGCACAGAGAAGGTGCTAGCAGGGAATTCTCTGCCTGCCTTTCCCCAGTGCTCTGCAAGCTCTCCAGGACAACATAAAATCTGGGGCTCTGTGCTTTCTTTCGTTCTGAACAAGTGTTATTGTTTTCTGCAGAAAAGCGATTCTGCGAAGCAATGTGAACACTTCTGTTTCCCAGGCACAGAGAAGGTGCTAGCAGGGAATTCTCTGCCTGCTTTTCCCCAGTGCTCTGCAAGCTCTCCAGGACAACATAAAATCTGGGGCTCTGTGCTTTCTTTCGTCTGAACAAGTGTTACTGTTTTCTGCACAAAAGCGATTCTGCGAAGCAATGTGAACAGGCACAGAGAATGTGCTAGCAGGGAATTCTCTGCCTGCTTTTCCCCAGTGCTCTGCAAGCTCTCCAGGACAACATAAAATCTGGGGCTCTGTGCTTTCTTTCGTTCTGAACAAGTATTACTGTTTTCTGCACAAAAGCGATTCTGCGAAGCAATGGGAACACTTCTGCTTCCCAGGCACAGAGAAGGTGCTAGCAGGGAATTCTCTGCCTGCTTTTCCCCAGTGCTCTGCAAGCTCTCCAGGACAACATAAAATCTGGGGCTCTGTGCTTTCTTTCGTTCTGAACAAGTGTTACTGTTTTCTGCACAAAAGCGATTCTGCCAAGCAATGTGAACACTTCTGCTTCCCAGGCACAGAGAAGGTGCTAGCAGGGAATTCTCTGCCTGCTTTTCCCCAGTACTCTGCAAGCTCTCCAGCACAACATAAAATCTGGGGCTCTGTGCTTTCTTTCGTTCTGAACAAGTGTTACTGTTTTCTGCACAAAAGCGATTCTGCCAAGCAATGTGAACACTTCTGCTTCCCAGGCACAGAGAAGGTGCTAGCAGGGAATTCTCTGCCTGCCTTTCCCCAGTGCTCTGCAAGCTCTCCAGGACAACATAAAATCTGGGGCTCTGTGCTTTCTTTCGTCTGAACAAGTGTTACTGTTTTCTGCACAAAAGCGATTCTGCGAAGCAATGTGAACAGGCACAGAGAAGGTGCTAGCAGGGAATTCTCTGCCTGCCTTTCCCCAGTGCTCTGCAAGCTCTCCAGGACAACATAAAATCTGGGGCTCTGTGCTTTCTTTCGTCTGAACAAGTGTTACTGTTTTCTGCACAAAAGCGATACTGCTAAGAAATGTGAACACTTCTGTTTCCCAGGCACAGAGAAGGTGCTAGCAGGGAATTCTCTGCCTGCTTTTCCCCAGTGATCTGTAAGCTCTCCAGGACATCATAAAATCTGGGGCTCTGTGCTTTCTTTCGTTCTGAACAAGTGTTACTGTTTTCTGCACAAAAGCGATTCTGCGAAGGAATGTGAAAAGGCACAGAGAAGGTGCTAGCAGGGAATTCTCTGCCTGCCTTTCCCCAGTGCTCTGCAAGCTCTCCAGGACAACATAAAATCTGGGGCTCTGTGCTTTCTTTTGTTCTGAACAAGTGTTACTGTTTTCTGCACAAAAGCGATTCTGCGAAGCAATGTGAACACTTCTGCTTCCCAGGCACAGAGAAGGTGCTAGCAGGGAATTCTCTGCCTGGTTTTCCCCAGTACTCTGCAAGCTCTCCAGCACAACATAAAATATGGGGCTCTGTGCTTTCTTTCCTTCTGAACAAGTGTTACTGTTTTCTGCACAAAAGCGATTCTGCGAAGCAATGTGAACACTTCTGCTTCCCAGGCACAGAGAAGGTGCTAGCAGGGAATTCTCTGCCTGCCTTTCCCCAGTGCTCTGCAAGCTCTGCAGGACAACATAAAATCTGGGGCTCTGTGCTTTCTTTTGTTCTGAACAAGTGTTACTGTTTTCTGCACAAAAGCGATTCTGCGAAGCAATGTGAACACTTCTGCTTCCCAGGCACAGAGAAGGTGCTAGCAGGGAATTCTCTGCCTGCCTTTCCCCAGTGCTCTGCAAGCTCTCCAGGACAACATAAAATCTGGGGCTCTGTGCTTTCTTTCGTTCTGAACAAGTGTTAGTGTTTTCTGCAGAAAAGCGATTCTGCGAAGCAATGTGAACACTTCTGTTTCCCAGGCACAGAGAAGGTGCTAGCAGGGAATTCTCTGCCTGCTTTTCCCCAGTGCTCTGCAAGCTCTCCAGGACAACATAAAATCTGGGGCTCTGTGCTTTCTTTCGTCTGAACAAGTGTTACTGTTTTCTGCACAAAAGCGATTCTGCGAAGCAATGTGAACAGGCACAGAGAATGTGCTAGCAGGGAATTCTCTGCCTGCTTTTCCCCAGTGCTCTGCAAGCTCTCCAGGACAACATAAAATCTGGGGCTCTGTGCTTTCTTTCGTTCTGAACAAGTATTACTGTTTTCTGCACAAAAGCGATTCTGCGAAGCAATGGGAACACTTCTGTTTCCCAGGCACAGAGAAGGTGCTAGCAGGGAATTCTCTGCCTGCTTTTCCCCAGTGCTCTGCAAGCTCTCCAGGACAACATAAAATCTGGGGCTCTGTGCTTTCTTTCGTACTGAACAAGTGTTACTGTTTTCTGCACAAAAGCGATTCTGCGAAGCAATGTGAACACTTCTGCTTCCCAGGCACAGAGAAGGTGCTAGCAGGGAATTCTCTGCCTGCTTTTCCCCAGTGCTCTGCAAGCTCTCCAGGACAACATAAAATCTGGGGCTCTGTGCTTTCTTTCGTTCTGAACAAGTGTTACTGTTTTCTGCACAAAAGCGATTCTGCCAAGCAATGTGAACACTTCTGCTTCCCAGGCACAGAGAAGGTGCTAGCAGGGAATTCTCTGCCTGCCTTTCCCCAGTGCTCTGCAAGCTCTCCAGGACAACATAAAATCTGGGGCTCTGTGCTTTCTTTCGTCTGAACAAGTGTTACTGTTTTCTGCACAAAAGCGATTCTGCGAAGCAATGTGAACAGGCACAGAGAAGGTGCTAGCAGGGAATTCTCTGCCTGCCTTTCCCCAGTGCTCTGCAAGCTCTCCAGGACAACATAAAATCTGGGGCTCTGTGCTTTCTTTTGTTCTGAACAAGTGTTACTGTTTTCTGCACAAAAGCGATTCTGCGAAGCAATGTGAACACTTCTGCTTCCCAGGCACAGAGAAGGTGCTAGCAGGGAATTCTCTGCCTGCCTTTCCCCAGTGCTCTGCAAGCTCTCCAGGACAACATAAAATCTGGGGCTCTGTGCTTTCTTTCGTTCTGAACAAGTGTTACTGTTTTCTGCACAAAAGCGATTCTGCGAAGCAATGTGAAGACTTCTGCTTCCCAGGCACAGAGAAGGTGCTAGCAGGGAATTCTCTGCCTGCCTTTCCCCAGTGCTCTGCAAGCTCTCCAGGACAACATAGAATCTGGGGCTCTGTGCTTTCTTTCCTTCTGAACAAGTGTTATTGTTTTCTGCACAAAAGCGATTCTGCGAAGCAATGTGAAGACTTCTGCTTCCCAGGCACAGAGAAGGTGCTAGCAGGGAATTCTCTGCCTGCCTTTCCCCAGTGCTCTGCAAGCTCTGCAGGACAACATAAAATCTGGGGCTCTGTGCTTTCTTTCGTTCTGAACAAGTGTTAGTGTTTTCTGCACAAAAGCGATTCTGCGAAGCAATGTGAACACTTCTGTTTCCCAGGCACAGAGAAGGTGCTAGCAGGGAATTCTCTGCCTGGTTTTCCCCAGTACTCTGCAAGCTCTCCAGCACAACATAAAATATGGGGCTCTGTGCTTTCTTTCCTTCTGAACAAGTGTTACTGTTTTCTGCACAAAAGCGATTCTGCGAAGCAATGTGAACACTTCTGCTTCCCAGGCACAGAGAAGGTGCTAGCAGGGAATTCTCTGCCTGCCTTTCCCCAGTGCTCTGCAAGCTCTGCAGGACAACATAAAATCTGGGGCTCTGTGCTTTCTTTTGTTCTGAACAAGTGTTACTGTTTTCTGCACAAAAGCGATTCTGCGAAGCAATGTGAACACTTCTGCTTCCCAGGCACAGAGAAGGTGCTAGCAGGGAATTCTCTGCCTGCCTTTCCCCAGTGCTCTGCAAGCTCTCCAGGACAACATAAAATCTGGGGCTCTGTGCTTTCTTTCGTTCTGAACAAGTGTTAGTGTTTTCTGCAGAAAAGCGATTCTGCGAAGCAATGTGAACACTTCTGTTTCCCAGGCACAGAGAAGGTGCTAGCAGGGAATTCTCTGCCTGCTTTTCCCCAGTGCTCTGCAAGCTCTCCAGGACAACATAAAATCTGGGGCTCTGTGCTTTCTTTCGTCTGAACAAGTGTTACTGTTTTCTGCACAAAAGCGATTCTGCGAAGCAATGTGAACAGGCACAGAGAATGTGCTAGCAGGGAATTCTCTGCCTGCTTTTCCCCAGTGCTCTGCAAGCTCTCCAGGACAACATAAAATCTGGGGCTCTGTGCTTTCTTTCGTTCTGAACAAGTATTACTGTTTTCTGCACAAAAGCGATTCTGCGAAGCAATGGGAACACTTCTGTTTCCCAGGCACAGAGAAGGTGCTAGCAGGGAATTCTCTGCCTGCTTTTCCCCAGTGCTCTGCAAGCTCTCCAGGACAACATAAAATCTGGGGCTCTGTGCTTTCTTTCGTACTGAACAAGTGTTACTGTTTTCTGCACAAAAGCGATTCTGCGAAGCAATGTGAACACTTCTGCTTCCCAGGCACAGAGAAGGTGCTAGCAGGGAATTCTCTGCCTGCTTTTCCCCAGTGCTCTGCAAGCTCTCCAGGACAACATAAAATCTGGGGCTCTGTGCTTTCTTTCGTTCTGAACAAGTGTTACTGTTTTCTGCACAAAAGCGATTCTGCGAAGCAATGTGAACACTTCTCCTTCCCAGGCACAGAGAAGGTGCTAGCAGGGAATTCTCTGCCTGCTTTTCCCCAGTACTCTGCAAGCTCTCCAGCACAACATAAAATCTGGGGCTCTGTGCTTTCTTTCGTTCTGAACAAGTGTTACTGTTTTCTGCACAAAAGCGATTCTGCCAAGCAATGTGAACACTTCTGCTTCCCAGGCACAGAGAAGGTGCTAGCAGGGAATTCTCTGCCTGCCTTTCCCCAGTGCTCTGCAAGCTCTCCAGGACAACATAAAATCTGGGGCTCTGTGCTTTCTTTCGTCTGAACAAGTGTTACTGTTTTCTGCACAAAAGCGATTCTGCGAAGCAATGTGAACAGGCACAGAGAAGGTGCTAGCAGGGAATTCTCTGCCTGCCTTTCCCCAGTGCTCTGCAAGCTCTCCAGGACAACATAAAATCTGGGGCTCTGTGCTTTCTTTCGTCTGAACAAGTGTTACTGTTTTCTGCACAAAAGCGATACTGCTAAGAAATGTGAACACTTCTGTTTCCCAGGCACAGAGAAGGTGCTAGCAGGGAATTCTCTGCCTGCTTTTCCCCAGTGATCTGTAAGCTCTCCAGGACATCATAAAATCTGGGGCTCTGTGCTTTCTTTCGTTCTGAACAAGTGTTACTGTTTTCTGCACAAAAGCGATTCTGCGAAGGAATGTGAAAAGGCACAGAGAAGGTGCTAGCAGGGAATTCTCTGCCTGCCTTTCCCCAGTGCTCTCCAAGCTCTCCAGGACAACATAAAATCTGGGGCTCTGTGCTTTCTTTTGTTCTGAACAAGTGTTACTGTTTTCTGCACAAAAGCGATTCTGCGAAGCAATGTGAACACTTCTGCTTCCCAGGCACAGAGAAGGTGCTAGCAGGGAATTCTCTGCCTGCCTTTCCCCAGTGCTCTGCAAGCTCTCCAGGACAACATAAAATCTGGGGCTCTGTGCTTTCTTTTGTTCTGAACAAGTGTTACTGTTTTCTGCACAAAAGCGATACTGCTAAGAAATGTGAACACTTCTGTTTCCCAGGCACAGAGAAGGTGCTAGCAGGGAATTCTCTGCCTGCTTTTCCCCAGTGCTCTGCAAGCTCTCCAGGACAACATAAAATCTGGGGCTCTGTGCTTTCTTTCGTTCTGAACAAGTGTTACTGTTTTCTGCACAAAAGCGATTCTGCGAAGGAATGTGAACAGGCACAGAGAATGTGCTAGCAGGGAATTCTCTGCCTGCCTTTCCCCAGTGCTCTGCAAGCTCTCCAGGACAACATAAAATCTGGGGCTCTGTGCTTTCTTTCGTTCTGAACAAGTGTTACTGTTTTCTGCACAAAAGCGATTCTGCGAAGCAATGGGAACACTTCTGTTTCCCAGGCACAGAGAAGGTGCTAGCAGGGAATTCTCTGCCTGCTTTTCCCCAGTGCTCTGCAAGCTCTCCAGGACAACATAAAATCTGGGGCTCTGTGCTTTCTTTCGTACTGAACAAGTGTTACTGTTTTCTGCACAAAAGCGATTCTGCGAAGGAATGTGAACAGGCACAGAGAAGGTGCTAGCAGGGAATTCTCTGCCTGCTTTTCCCCAGTGCTCTGCAAGCTCTCCAGGACAACATAAAATCTGGGGCTCTGTGCTTTCTTTCGTTCTGAACAAGTGTTACTGTTTTCTGCACAAAAGCGATTCTGCGAAGCAATGTGAACACTTCTCCTTCCCAGGCACAGAGAAGGTGCTAGCAGGGAATTCTCTGCCTGCTTTTCCCCAGTACTCTGCAAGCTCTCCAGCACAACATAAAATCTGGGGCTCTGTGCTTTCTTTCGTTCTGAACAAGTGTTACTGTTTTCTGCACAAAAGCGATTCTGCCAAGCAATGTGAACACTTCTGCTTCCCAGGCACAGAGAAGGTGCTAGCAGGGAATTCTCTGCCTGCCTTTCCCCAGTGCTCTGCAAGCTCTCCAGGACAACATAAAATCTGGGGCTCTGTGCTTTCTTTCGTCTGAACAAGTGTTACTGTTTTCTGCACAAAAGCGATTCTGCGAAGCAATGTGAACAGGCACAGAGAAGGTGCTAGCAGGGAATTCTCTGCCTGCCTTTCCCCAGTGCTCTGCAAGCTCTCCAGGACAACATAAAATCTGGGGCTCTGTGCTTTCTTTCGTCTGAACAAGTGTTACTGTTTTCTGCACAAAAGCGATACTGCTAAGAAATGTGAACACTTCTGTTTCCCAGGCACAGAGAAGGTGCTAGCAGGGAATTCTCTGCCTGCTTTTCCCCAGTGATCTGTAAGCTCTCCAGGACATCATAAAATCTGGGGCTCTGTGCTTTCTTTCGTTCTGAACAAGTGTTACTGTTTTCTGCACAAAAGCGATTCTGCGAAGGAATGTGAAAAGGCACAGAGAAGGTGCTAGCAGGGAATTCTCTGCCTGCCTTTCCCCAGTGCTCTCCAAGCTCTCCAGGACAACATAAAATCTGGGGCTCTGTGCTTTCTTTTGTTCTGAACAAGTGTTACTGTTTTCTGCACAAAAGCGATTCTGCGAAGCAATGTGAACACTTCTGCTTCCCAGGCACAGAGAAGGTGCTAGCAGGGAATTCTCTGCCTGCCTTTCCCCAGTGCTCTGCAAGCTCTCCAGGACAACATAAAATCTGGGGCTCTGTGCTTTCTTTCGTCTGAACAAGTGTTACTGTTTTCTGCACAAAAGCGATTCTGCGAAGCAATGTGAACACTTCTGTTTCCCAGGCACAGAGAAGGTGCTAGCAGGGAATTCTCTGCCTGCTTTTCCCCAGTGCTCTGCAAGCTCTCCAGGACAACATAAAATCTGGGGCTCTGTGCTTTCTTTTGTTCTGAACAAGTGTTACTGTTTTCTGCACAAAAGCGATACTGCTAAGAAATGTGAACACTTCTGTTTCCCAGGCACAGAGAAGGTGCTAGCAGGGAATTCTCTGCCTGCTTTTCCCCAGTGCTCTGCAAGCTCTCCAGGACAACATAAAATCTGGGGCTCTGTGCTTTCTTTCGTTCTGAACAAGTGTTACTGTTTTCTGCACAAAAGCGATTCTGCGAAGGAATGTGAACAGGCACAGAGAATGTGCTAGCAGGGAATTCTCTGCCTGCCTTTCCCCAGTGCTCTGCAAGCTCTCCAGGACAACATAAAATCTGGGGCTCTGTGCTTTCTTTCGTTCTGAACAAGTGTTACTGTTTTCTGCACAAAAGCGATTCTGCGAAGCAATGGGAACACTTCTGTTTCCCAGGCACAGAGAAGGTGCTAGCAGGGAATTCTCTGCCTGCTTTTCCCCAGTGCTCTGCAAGCTCTCCAGGACAACATAAAATCTGGGGCTCTGTGCTTTCTTTCGTACTGAACAAGTGTTACTGTTTTCTGCACAAAAGCGATTCTGCGAAGGAATGTGAACAGGCACAGAGAAGGTGCTAGCAGGGAATTCTCTGCCTGCCTTTCCCCAGTGCTCTGCAAGCTCTCCAGGACAACATAAAATCTGGGGCTCTGTGCTTTCTTTCGTTCTGAACAAGTGTTATTGTTTTCTGCAGAAAAGCGATTCTGCGAAGCAATGTGAACACTTCTGTTTCCCAGGCACAGAGAAGGTGCTAGCAGGGAATTCTCTGCCTGCTTTTCCCCAGTGCTCTGCAAGCTCTCCAGGACAACATAAAATCTGGGGCTCTGTGCTTTCTTTCGTCTGAACAAGTGTTACTGTTTTCTGCACAAAAGCGATTCTGCGAAGCAATGTGAACAGGCACAGAGAATGTGCTAGCAGGGAATTCTCTGCCTGCTTTTCCCCAGTGCTCTGCAAGCTCTCCAGGACAACATAAAATCTGGGGCTCTGTGCTTTCTTTCGTTCTGAACAAGTGTTACTGTTTTCTGCACAAAAGCGATACTGCGAAGCAATGTGAACACTTCTGTTTCCCAGGCACAGAGAAGGTGCTAGCAGGGAATTCTCTGCCTGCTTTTCCCCAGTGCTCTGCAAGCTCTCCAGGACAACATAAATTCTGGGGCTCTGTGCTTTCTTTTGTTCTGAACAAGTGTTACTGTTTTCTGCACAAAAGCGATTCTGCGAAGCAATGTGAACACTTCTGCTTCCCAGGCACAGAGAAGGTGCTAGCAGGGAATTCTCTGCCTGCCTTTCCCCAGTGCTCTGCAAGCTCTGCAGGACAACATAAAATCTGGGGCTCTGTGCTTTCTTTTGTTCTGAACAAGTGTTACTGTTTTCTGCACAAAAGCGATTCTGCGAAGCAATGTGAACACTTCTGCTTCCCAGGCACAGAGAAGGTGCTAGCAGGGAATTCTCTGCCTGCCTTTCCCCAGTGCTCTGCAAGCTCTGCAGGACAACATAAAATCTGGGGCTCTGTGCTTTCTTTTGTTCTGAACAAGTGTTACTGTTTTCTGCACAAAAGCGATTCTGCGAAGCAATGTGAACACTTCTGCTTCCCAGGCACAGAGAAGGTGCTAGCAGGGAATTCTCTGCCTGCCTTTCCCCAGTGCTCTGCAAGCTCTCCAGGACAACATAAAATCTGGGGCTCTGTGCTTTCTTTCGTTCTGAACAAGTGTTATTGTTTTCTGCAGAAAAGCGATTCTGCGAAGCAATGTGAACACTTCTGTTTCCCAGGCACAGAGAAGGTGCTAGCAGGGAATTCTCTGCCTGCTTTTCCCCAGTGCTCTGCAAGCTCTCCAGGACAACATAAAATCTGGGGCTCTGTGCTTTCTTTCGTCTGAACAAGTGTTACTGTTTTCTGCACAAAAGCGATTCTGCGAAGCAATGTGAACAGGCACAGAGAATGTGCTAGCAGGGAATTCTCTGCCTGCTTTTCCCCAGTGCTCTGCAAGCTCTCCAGGACAACATAAACTCTGGGGCTCTGTGCTTTCTTTCGTTCTGAACAAGTATTACTGTTTTCTGCACAAAAGCGATTCTGCGAAGCAATGGGAACACTTCTGCTTCCCAGGCACAGAGAAGGTGCTAGCAGGGAATTCTCTGCCTGCTTTTCCCCAGTGCTCTGCAAGCTCTCCAGGACAACATAAAATCTGGGGCTCTGTGCTTTCTTTCGTTCTGAACAAGTGTTACTGTTTTCTGCACAAAAGCGATTCTGCCAAGCAATGTGAACACTTCTGCTTCCCAGGCACAGAGAAGGTGCTAGCAGGGAATTCTCTGCCTGCTTTTCCCCAGTACTCTGCAAGCTCTCCAGCACAACATAAAATCTGGGGCTCTGTGCTTTCTTTCGTCTGAACAAGTGTTACTGTTTTCTGCACAAAAGCGATACTGCTAAGAAATGTGAACACTTCTGTTTCCCAGGCACAGAGAAGGTGCTAGCAGGGAATTCTCTGCCTGCTTTTCCCCAGTGATCTGTAAGCTCTCCAGGACAACATAGAATCTGGGGCTCTGTGCTTTCTTTCGTTCTGAACAAGTGTTACTGTTTTCTGCACAAAAGCGATTCTGCGAAGGAATGTGAAAAGGCACAGAGAAGGTGCTAGCAGGGAATTCTCTGCCTGCCTTTCCCCAGTGCTCTGCAAGCTCTCCAGGACAACATAAAATCTGGGGCTCTGTGCTTTCTTTTGTTCTGAACAAGTGTTACTGTTTTCTGCACAAAAGCGATTCTGCGAAGCAATGTGAACACTTCTGCTTCCCAGGCACAGAGAAGGTGCTAGCAGGGAATTCTCTGCCTGCCTTTCCCCAGTGCTCTGCAAGCTCTCCAGGACAACATAAAATCTGGGGCTCTGTGCTTTCTTTTGTTCTGAACAAGTGTTACTGTTTTCTGCACAAAAGCGATTCTGCGAAGCAATGTGAACACTACTGCTTCCCAGGCACAGAGAAGGTGCTAGCAGGGAATTCTCTGCCTGCCTTTCCCCAGTGCTCTGCAAGCTCTCCAGGACAACATAAAATCTGGGGCTCTGTGCTTTCTTTCGTCTGAACAAGTGTTACTGTTTTCTGCACAAAAGCGATTCTGCGAAGTAATGTGAACAGGCACAGAGAAGGTGCTAGCAGGGAATTCTCTGCCTGCCTTTCCCCAGTGCTCTGCAAGCTCTCCAGGACAACATAAATTCTGGGGCTCTGTGCTTTCTTTCGTCTGAACAAGTGTTACTGTTTTCTGCACAAAAGCGATTCTGCGAAGCAATGTGAACAGGCACAGAGAAGGTGCTAGCAGGGAATTCTCTGCCTGCCTTTCCCCAGTGCTCTGCAAGCTCTCCAGGACAACATAAAATCTGGGGCTCTGTGCTTTCTTTCGTCTGAACAAGTGTTACTGTTTTCTGCACAAAAGCGATACTGCTAAGAAATGTGAACACTTCTGTTTCCCAGGCACAGAGAAGGTGCTAGCAGGGAATTCTCTGCCTGCTTTTCCCCAGTGATCTGTAAGCTCTCCAGGACAACGTAGAATCTGGGGCTCTGTGCTTTCTTTCGTTCTGAACAAGTGTTACTGTTTTCTGCACAAAAGCGATTCTGCGAAGGAATGTGAAAAGGCACAGAGAAGGTGCTAGCAGGGAATTCTCTGCCTGCCTTTCCCCAGTGCTCTGCAAGCTCTCCAGGACAACATAAAATCTGGGGCTCTGTGCTTTCTTTTGTTCTGAACAAGTGTTACTGTTTTCTGCACAAAAGCGATTCTGCGAAGCAATGTGAACACTTCTGCTTCCCAGGCACAGAGAAGGTGCTAGCAGGGAATTCTCTGCCTGCCTTTCCCCAGTGCTCTGCAAGCTCTCCAGGACAACATAAAATCTGGGGCTCTGTGCTTTCTTTCGTTCTGAACAAGTGTTACTGTTTTCTGCACAAAAGCGATTCTGCGAAGCAATGTGAACACTTCTGCTTCCCAGGCACAGAGAAGGTGCTAGCAGGGAATTCTCTGCCTGCCTTTCCCCAGTGCTCTGCAAGCTCTCCAGGACAACATAAAATCTGGGGCTCTGTGCTTTCTTTCGTCTGAACAAGTGTTACTGTTTTCTGCACAAAAGCGATTCTGCGAAGTAATGTGAACAGGCACAGAGAAGGTGCTAGCAGGGAATTCTCTGCCTGCCTTTCCCCAGTGCTCTGCAAGCTCTCCAGGACAACATAAAATCTGGGGCTCTGTGCTTTCTTTCGTTCTGAACAAGTGTTACTGTTTTCTGCACAAAAGCGATTCTGCGAAGGAATGTGAACAGGCACAGAGAAGGTGCTAGCAGGGAATTCTCTGCCTGCCTTTCCCCAGTGCTCTGCAAGCTCTCCAGGACAACATAAAATCTGGGGCTCTGTGCTTTCTTTCGTTCTGAACAAGTGTTATTGTTTTCTGCACAAAAGCGATTCTGCGAAGCAATGTGAAGACTTCTGCTTCCCAGGCACAGAGAAGGTGCTAGTAGGGAATTCTCTGCCTGCCTTTCCCCAGTGCTCTGCAAGCTCTCCAGGACAACATAAAATCTGGGGCTCTGTGCTTTCTTTCGTTCTGAACAAGTGTTACTGTTTTCTGCAGAAAAGCGATTCTGCCAAGCAATGTGAACACTTCTGTTTCCCAGGCACAGAGAAGGTGCTAGCAGGGAATTCTCTGCCTGCTTTTCCCCAGTGCTCTGCAAGCTCTCCAGGACAACATAAAATCTGGGGCTCTGTGCTTTCTTTCGTACTGAACAAGTGTTACTGTTTTCTGCACAAAAGCGATTCTGCGAAGCAATGTGAACACTTCTGCTTCCCAGGCACAGAGAAGGTGCTAGCAGGGAATTCTCTGCCTGATTTTCCCCAGTGCTCTGCAAGCTCTCCAGGACAACATAAAATCTGGGGCTCTGTGCTTTCTTTCGTTCTGAACAAGTGTTATTGTTTTCTGCACAAAAGCGATTCTGCGAAGCAATGTGAAGACTTCTGCTTCCCAGGCACAGAGAAGGTGCTAGCAGGGAATTCTCTGCCTGCTTTTCCCCAGTGCTCTGCAAGCTCTCCAGGACAACATAAAATCTGGGGCTCTGTGCTTTCTTTTGTTCTGAACAAGTGTTAGTGTTTTCTGCACAAAAGCGATTCTGCGAAGCAATGTGAACACTTCTGCTTCCCAGGCACAGAGAAGGTGCTAGCAGGGAATTCTCTGCCTGCCTTTCCCCAGTGCTCTGCAAGCTCTCCAGGACAACATAAAATCTGGTGCTCTGTGCTTTCTTTCCTTCTGAACAAGTGTTAGTGTTTTCTGCACAAAAGCGATTCTGCGAAGCAATGTGAACACTTCTGTTTCCCAGGCACAGAGAAGGTGCTAGCAGGGAATTCTCTGCCTGCTTTTCCCCAGTGCTCTGCAAGCTCTCCAGGACAACATAAAATCTGGGGCTCTGTGCTTTCTTTTGTTCTGAACAAGTGTTACTGTTTTCTGCACAAAAGCGATTCTGCGAAGCAATGTGAACACTTCTGCTTCCCAGGCACAGAGAAGGTGCTAGCAGGGAATTCTCTGCCTGCCTTTCCCCAGTGCTCTGCAAGCTCTCCAGGACAACATAGAATCTGGGGCTCTGTGCTTTCTTTCCTTCTGAACAAGTGTTATTGTTTTCTGCACAAAAGCGATTCTGCGAAGCAATGTGAAGACTTCTGCTTCCCAGGCACAGAGAAGGTGCTAGCAGGGAATTCTCTGCCTGCCTTTCCCCAGTGCTCTGCAAGCTCTGCAGGACAACATAAAATCTGGGGCTCTGTGCTTTCTTTCGTTCTGAACAAGTGTTACTGTTTTCTGCACAAAAGCGATTCTGCGAAGCAATGTGAACACTTCTGTTTCCCAGGCACAGAGAAGGTGCTAGCAGGGAATTCTCTGCCTGGTTTTCCCCAGTACTCTGCAAGCTCTCCAGCACAACATAAAATATGGGGCTCTGTGCTTTCTTTCCTTCTGAACAAGTGTTACTGTTTTCTGCACAAAAGCGATACTGCGAAGCAATGTGAACACTTCTGTTTCCCAGGCACAGAGAAGGTGCTAGCAGGGAATTCTCTGCCTGCTTTTCCCCAGTGCTCTGCAAGCTCTCCAGGACAACATAAATTCTGGGGCTCTGTGCTTTCTTTTGTTCTGAACAAGTGTTACTGTTTTCTGCACAAAAGCGATTCTGCGAAGCAATGTGAACACTTCTGCTTCCCAGGCACAGAGAAGGTGCTAGCAGGGAATTCTCTGCCTGCCTTTCCCCAGTGCTCTGCAAGCTCTGCAGGACAACATAAAATCTGGGGCTCTGTGCTTTCTTTTGTTCTGAACAAGTGTTACTGTTTTCTGCACAAAAGCGATTCTGCGAAGCAATGTGAACACTTCTGCTTCCCAGGCACAGAGAAGGTGCTAGCAGGGAATTCTCTGCCTGCCTTTCCCCAGTGCTCTGCAAGCTCTCCAGGACAACATAAAATCTGGGGCTCTGTGCTTTCTTTCGTTCTGAACAAGTGTTATTGTTTTCTGCAGAAAAGCGATTCTGCGAAGCAATGTGAACACTTCTGTTTCCCAGGCACAGAGAAGGTGCTAGCAGGGAATTCTCTGCCTGCTTTTCCCCAGTGCTCTGCAAGCTCTCCAGGACAACATAAAATCTGGGGCTCTGTGCTTTCTTTCGTCTGAACAAGTGTTACTGTTTTCTGCACAAAAGCGATTCTGCGAAGCAATGTGAACAGGCACAGAGAATGTGCTAGCAGGGAATTCTCTGCCTGCTTTTCCCCAGTGCTCTGCAAGCTCTCCAGGACAACATAAAATCTGGGGCTCTGTGCTTTCTTTCGTTCTGAACAAGTATTACTGTTTTCTGCACAAAAGCGATTCTGCGAAGCAATGGGAACACTTCTGCTTCCCAGGCACAGAGAAGGTGCTAGCAGGGAATTCTCTGCCTGCTTTTCCCCAGTACTCTGCAAGCTCTCCAGCACAACATAAAATCTGGGGCTCTGTGCTTTCTTTCGTTCTGAACAAGTGTTACTGTTTTCTGCACAAAAGCGATTCTGCCAAGCAATGTGAACACTTCTGCTTCCCAGGCACAGAGAAGGTGCTAGCAGGGAATTCTCTGCCTGCCTTTCCCCAGTGCTCTGCAAGCTCTCCAGGACAACATAAAATCTGGGGCTCTGTGCTTTCTTTCGTCTGAACAAGTGTTACTGTTTTCTGCACAAAAGCGATTCTGCGAAGCAATGTGAACAGGCACAGAGAAGGTGCTAGCAGGGAATTCTCTGCCTGCCTTTCCCCAGTGCTCTGCAAGCTCTCCAGGACAACATAAAATCTGGGGCTCTGTGCTTTCTTTCGTCTGAACAAGTGTTACTGTTTTCTGCACAAAAGCGATACTGCTAAGAAATGTGAACACTTCTGTTTCCCAGGCACAGAGAAGGTGCTAGCAGGGAATTCTCTGCCTGCTTTTCCCCAGTGATCTGTAAGCTCTCCAGGACATCATAAAATCTGGGGCTCTGTGCTTTCTTTCGTTCTGAACAAGTGTTACTGTTTTCTGCACAAAAGCGATTCTGCGAAGGAATGTGAAAAGGCACAGAGAAGGTGCTAGCAGGGAATTCTCTGCCTGCCTTTCCCCAGTGCTCTGCAAGCTCTCCAGGACAACATAAAATCCGGGGCTCTGTGCTTTCTTTTGTTCTGAACAAGTGTTACTGTTTTCTGCACAAAAGCGATTCTGCGAAGCAATGTGAACACTTCTGCTTCCCAGGCACAGAGAAGGTGCTAGCAGGGAATTCTCTGCCTGCCTTTCCCCAGTGCTCTGCAAGCTCTCCAGGACAACATAAAATCTGGGGCTCTGTGCTTTCTTTCGTTCTGAACAAGTGTTACTGTTTTCTGCACAAAAGCGATTCTGCGAAGCAATGTGAAGACTTCTGCTTCCCAGGCACAGAGAAGGTGCTAGCAGGGAATTCTCTGCCTGCCTTTCCCCAGTGCTCTGCAAGCTCTCCAGGACAACATAGAATCTGGGGCTCTGTGCTTTCTTTCCTTCTGAACAAGTGTTATTGTTTTCTGCACAAAAGCGATTCTGCGAAGCAATGTGAAGACTTCTGCTTCCCAGGCACAGAGAAGGTGCTAGCAGGGAATTCTCTGCCTGCCTTTCCCCAGTGCTCTGCAAGCTCTGCAGGACAACATAAAATCTGGGGCTCTGTGCTTTCTTTCGTTCTGAACAAGTGTTAGTGTTTTCTGCACAAAAGCGATTCTGCGAAGCAATGTGAACACTTCTGTTTCCCAGGCACAGAGAAGGTGCTAGCAGGGAATTCTCTGCCTGGTTTTCCCCAGTACTCTGCAAGCTCTCCAGCACAACATAAAATATGGGGCTCTGTGCTTTCTTTCCTTCTGAACAAGTGTTACTGTTTTCTGCACAAAAGCGATTCTGCGAAGCAATGTGAACACTTCTGCTTCCCAGGCACAGAGAAGGTGCTAGCAGGGAATTCTCTGCCTGCCTTTCCCCAGTGCTCTGCAAGCTCTGCAGGACAACATAAAATCTGGGGCTCTGTGCTTTCTTTTGTTCTGAACAAGTGTTACTGTTTTCTGCACAAAAGCGATTCTGCGAAGCAATGTGAACACTTCTGCTTCCCAGGCACAGAGAAGGTGCTAGCAGGGAATTCTCTGCCTGCCTTTCCCCAGTGCTCTGCAAGCTCTCCAGGACAACATAAAATCTGGGGCTCTGTGCTTTCTTTCGTTCTGAACAAGTGTTAGTGTTTTCTGCAGAAAAGCGATTCTGCGAAGCAATGTGAACACTTCTGTTTCCCAGGCACAGAGAAGGTGCTAGCAGGGAATTCTCTGCCTGCTTTTCCCCAGTGCTCTGCAAGCTCTCCAGGACAACATAAAATCTGGGGCTCTGTGCTTTCTTTCGTCTGAACAAGTGTTACTGTTTTCTGCACAAAAGCGATTCTGCGAAGCAATGTGAACAGGCACAGAGAATGTGCTAGCAGGGAATTCTCTGCCTGCTTTTCCCCAGTGCTCTGCAAGCTCTCCAGGACAACATAAAATCTGGGGCTCTGTGCTTTCTTTCGTTCTGAACAAGTATTACTGTTTTCTGCACAAAAGCGATTCTGCGAAGCAATGGGAACACTTCTGTTTCCCAGGCACAGAGAAGGTGCTAGCAGGGAATTCTCTGCCTGCTTTTCCCCAGTGCTCTGCAAGCTCTCCAGGACAACATAAAATCTGGGGCTCTGTGCTTTCTTTCGTACTGAACAAGTGTTACTGTTTTCTGCACAAAAGCGATTCTGCGAAGCAATGTGAACACTTCTGCTTCCCAGGCACAGAGAAGGTGCTAGCAGGGAATTCTCTGCCTGCTTTTCCCCAGTGCTCTGCAAGCTCTCCAGGACAACATAAAATCTGGGGCTCTGTGCTTTCTTTCGTTCTGAACAAGTGTTACTGTTTTCTGCACAAAAGCGATTCTGCCAAGCAATGTGAACACTTCTGCTTCCCAGGCACAGAGAAGGTGCTAGCAGGGAATTCTCTGCCTGCCTTTCCCCAGTGCTCTGCAAGCTCTCCAGGACAACATAAAATCTGGGGCTCTGTGCTTTCTTTCGTCTGAACAAGTGTTACTGTTTTCTGCACAAAAGCGATTCTGCGAAGCAATGTGAACAGGCACAGAGAAGGTGCTAGCAGGGAATTCTCTGCCTGCCTTTCCCCAGTGCTCTGCAAGCTCTCCAGGACAACATAAAATCTGGGGCTCTGTGCTTTCTTTCGTCTGAACAAGTGTTACTGTTTTCTGCACAAAAGCGATACTGCTAAGAAATGTGAACACTTCTGTTTCCCAGGCACAGAGAAGGTGCTAGCAGGGAATTCTCTGCCTGCTTTTCCCCAGTGATCTGTAAGCTCTCCAGGACATCATAAAATCTGGGGCTCTGTGCTTTCTTTCGTTCTGAACAAGTGTTACTGTTTTCTGCACAAAAGCGATTCTGCGAAGGAATGTGAAAAGGCACAGAGAAGGTGCTAGCAGGGAATTCTCTGCCTGCCTTTCCCCAGTGCTCTGCAAGCTCTCCAGGACAACATAAAATCTGGGGCTCTGTGCTTTCTTTTGTTCTGAACAAGTGTTACTGTTTTCTGCACAAAAGCGATTCTGCGAAGCAATGTGAAGACTTCTGCTTCCCAGGCACAGAGAAGGTGCTAGCAGGGAATTCTCTGCCTGCCTTTCCCCAGTGCTCTGCAAGCTCTCCAGGACAACATAAAATCTGGGGCTCTGTGCTTTCTTTCGTTCTGAACAAGTGTTACTGTTTTCTGCACAAAAGCGATTCTGCGAAGCAATGTGAAGACTTCTGCTTCCCAGGCACAGAGAAGGTGCTAGCAGGGAATTCTCTGCCTGCCTTTCCCCAGTGCTCTGCAAGCTCTCCAGGACAACATAGAATCTGGGGCTCTGTGCTTTCTTTCCTTCTGAACAAGTGTTATTGTTTTCTGCACAAAAGCGATTCTGCGAAGCAATGTGAAGACTTCTGCTTCCCAGGCACAGAGAAGGTGCTAGCAGGGAATTCTCTGCCTGCCTTTCCCCAGTGCTCTGCAAGCTCTGCAGGACAACATAAAATCTGGGGCTCTGTGCTTTCTTTCGTTCTGAACAAGTGTTAGTGTTTTCTGCACAAAAGCGATTCTGCGAAGCAATGTGAACACTTCTGTTTCCCAGGCACAGAGAAGGTGCTAGCAGGGAATTCTCTGCCTGGTTTTCCCCAGTACTCTGCAAGCTCTCCAGCACAACATAAAATATGGGGCTCTGTGCTTTCTTTCCTTCTGAACAAGTGTTACTGTTTTCTGCACAAAAGCGATTCTGCGAAGCAATGTGAACACTTCTGCTTCCCAGGCACAGAGAAGGTGCTAGCAGGGAATTCTCTGCCTGCCTTTCCCCAGTGCTCTGCAAGCTCTGCAGGACAACATAAAATCTGGGGCTCTGTGCTTTCTTTTGTTCTGAACAAGTGTTACTGTTTTCTGCACAAAAGCGATTCTGCGAAGCAATGTGAACACTTCTGCTTCCCAGGCACAGAGAAGGTGCTAGCAGGGAATTCTCTGCCTGCCTTTCCCCAGTGCTCTGCAAGCTCTCCAGGACAACATAAAATCTGGGGCTCTGTGCTTTCTTTCGTTCTGAACAAGTGTTAGTGTTTTCTGCAGAAAAGCGATTCTGCGAAGCAATGTGAACACTTCTGTTTCCCAGGCACAGAGAAGGTGCTAGCAGGGAATTCTCTGCCTGCTTTTCCCCAGTGCTCTGCAAGCTCTCCAGGACAACATAAAATCTGGGGCTCTGTGCTTTCTTTCGTCTGAACAAGTGTTACTGTTTTCTGCACAAAAGCGATTCTGCGAAGCAATGTGAACAGGCACAGAGAATGTGCTAGCAGGGAATTCTCTGCCTGCTTTTCCCCAGTGCTCTGCAAGCTCTCCAGGACAACATAAAATCTGGGGCTCTGTGCTTTCTTTCGTTCTGAACAAGTATTACTGTTTTCTGCACAAAAGCGATTCTGCGAAGCAATGGGAACACTTCTGTTTCCCAGGCACAGAGAAGGTGCTAGCAGGGAATTCTCTGCCTGCTTTTCCCCAGTGCTCTGCAAGCTCTCCAGGACAACATAAAATCTGGGGCTCTGTGCTTTCTTTCGTACTGAACAAGTGTTACTGTTTTCTGCACAAAAGCGATTCTGCGAAGCAATGTGAACACTTCTGCTTCCCAGGCACAGAGAAGGTGCTAGCAGGGAATTCTCTGCCTGCTTTTCCCCAGTGCTCTGCAAGCTCTCCAGGACAACATAAAATCTGGGGCTCTGTGCTTTCTTTCGTTCTGAACAAGTGTTACTGTTTTCTGCACAAAAGCGATTCTGCGAAGCAATGTGAACACTTCTGCTTCCCAGGCACAGAGAAGGTGCTAGCAGGGAATTCTCTGCCTGCTTTTCCCCAGTACTCTGCAAGCTCTCCAGCACAACATAAAATCTGGGGCTCTGTGCTTTCTTTCGTTCTGAACAAGTGTTACTGTTTTCTGCACAAAAGCGATTCTGCCAAGCAATGCGAACACTTCTGCTTCCCAGGCACAGAGAAGGTGCTAGCAGGGAATTCTCTGCCTGCCTTTCCCCAGTGCTCTGCAAGCTCTCCAGGACAACATAAAATCTGGGGCTCTGTGCTTTCTTTCGTCTGAACAAGTGTTACTGTTTTCTGCACAAAAGCGATTCTGCGAAGCAATGTGAACAGGCACAGAGAAGGTGCTAGCAGGGAATTCTCTGCCTGCCTTTCCCCAGTGCTCTGCAAGCTCTCCAGGACAACATAAAATCTGGGGCTCTGTGCTTTCTTTCGTCTGAACAAGTGTTACTGTTTTCTGCACAAAAGCGATACTGCTAAGAAATGTGAACACTTCTGTTTCCCAGGCACAGAGAAGGTGCTAGCAGGGAATTCTCTGCCTGCTTTTCCCCAGTGATCTGTAAGCTCTCCAGGACATCATAAAATCTGGGGCTCTGTGCTTTCTTTCGTTCTGAACAAGTGTTACTGTTTTCTGCACAAAAGCGATTCTGCGAAGGAATGTGAAAAGGCACAGAGAAGGTGCTAGCAGGGAATTCTCTGCCTGCCTTTCCCCAGTGCTCTCCAAGCTCTCCAGGACAACATAAAATCTGGGGCTCTGTGCTTTCTTTTGTTCTGAACAAGTGTTACTGTTTTCTGCACAAAAGCGATTCTGCGAAGCAATGTGAACACTTCTGCTTCCCAGGCACAGAGAAGGTGCTAGCAGGGAATTCTCTGCCTGCCTTTCCCCAGTGCTCTGCAAGCTCTCCAGGACAACATAAAATCTGGGGCTCTGTGCTTTCTTTCGTCTGAACAAGTGTTACTGTTTTCTGCACAAAAGCGATTCTGCGAAGCAATGTGAACACTTCTGTTTCCCAGGCACAGAGAAGGTGCTAGCAGGGAATTCTCTGCCTGCTTTTCCCCAGTGCTCTGCAAGCTCTCCAGGACAACATAAAATCTGGGGCTCTGTGCTTTCTTTTGTTCTGAACAAGTGTTACTGTTTTCTGCACAAAAGCGATACTGCTAAGAAATGTGAACACTTCTGTTTCCCAGGCACAGAGAAGGTGCTAGCAGGGAATTCTCTGCCTGCTTTTCCCCAGTGCTCTGCAAGCTCTCCAGGACAACATAAAATCTGGGGCTCTGTGCTTTCTTTCGTTCTGAACAAGTGTTACTGTTTTCTGCACAAAAGCGATTCTGCGAAGGAATGTGAACAGGCACAGAGAATGTGCTAGCAGGGAATTCTCTGCCTGCCTTTCCCCAGTGCTCTGCAAGCTCTCCAGGACAACATAAAATCTGGGGCTCTGTGCTTTCTTTCGTTCTGAACAAGTGTTACTGTTTTCTGCACAAAAGCGATTCTGCGAAGCAATGGGAACACTTCTGTTTCCCAGGCACAGAGAAGGTGCTAGCAGGGAATTCTCTGCCTGCTTTTCCCCAGTGCTCTGCAAGCTCTCCAGGACAACATAAAATCTGGGGCTCTGTGCTTTCTTTCGTACTGAACAAGTGTTACTGTTTTCTGCACAAAAGCGATTCTGCGAAGGAATGTGAACAGGCACAGAGAAGGTGCTAGCAGGGAATTCTCTGCCTGCCTTTCCCCAGTGCTCTGCAAGCTCTCCAGGACAACATAAAATCTGGGGCTCTGTGCTTTCTTTCGTTCTGAACAAGTGTTACTGTTTTCTGCACAAAAGCGATTCTGCGAAGGAATGTGAACAGGCACAGAGAAGGTGCTAGCAGGGAATTCTCTGCCTGCCTTTCCCCAGTGCTCTGCAAGCTCTCCAGGACAACATAAAATCTGGGGCTCTGTGCTTTCTTTCGTTCTGAACAAGTGTTACTGTTTTCTGCACAAAAGCGATTCTGCGAAGCAATGTGAACACTTCTGCTTACCAGGCACAGAGAAGGTGCTAGCAGGGAATTCTCTGCCTGCTTTTCCCCAGTGATCTGTAAGCTCTCCAGGACATCATAAAATCTGGGGCTCTGTGCTTTCTTTCGTTCTGAACAAGTGTTACTGTTTTCTGCACAAAAGCGATTCTGCGAAGGAATGTGAAAAGGCACAGAGAAGGTGCTAGCAGGGAATTCTCTGCCTGCCTTTCCCCAGTGCTCTCAAGCTCTCCAGGACAACATAAAATCTGGGGCTCTGTGCTTTCTTTTGTTCTGAACAAGTGTTACTGTTTTCTGCACAAAAGCGATTCTGCGAAGCAATGTGAACACTTCTGCTTCCCAGGCACAGAGAAGGTGCTAGCAGGGAATTCTCTGCCTGCCTTTCCCCAGTGCTCTGCAAGCTCTCCAGGACAACATAAAATCTGGGGCTCTGTGCTTTCTTTCCTTCTGAACAAGTGTTACTGTTTTCTGCACAAAAGCGATTCTGCGAAGCAATGTGAAGACTTCTGCTTCCCAGGCACAGAGAAGGTGCTAGCAGGGAATTCTCTGCCTGCCTTTCCCCAGTGCTCTGCAAGCTCTGCAGGACAACATAAAATCTGGGGCTCTGTGCTTTCTTTCGTTCTGAACAAGTGTTAGTGTTTTCTGCACAAAAGCGATTCTGCGAAGCAATGTGAACACTTCTGTTTCCCAGGCACAGAGAAGGTGCTAGCAGGGAATTCTCTGCCTGGTTTTCCCCAGTACTCTGCAAGCTCTCCAGCACAACATAAAATATGGGGCTCTGTGCTTTCTTTCCTTCTGAACAAGTGTTACTGTTTTCTGCACAAAAGCGATACTGCGAAGCAATGTGAACACTTCTGTTTCCCAGGCACAGAGAAGGTGCTAGCAGGGAATTCTCTGCCTGCTTTTCCCCAGTGCTCTGCAAGCTCTCCAGGACAACATAAATTCTGGGGCTCTGTGCTTTCTTTTGTTCTGAACAAGTGTTACTGTTTTCTGCACAAAAGCGATTCTGCGAAGCAATGTGAACACTTCTGCTTCCCAGGCACAGAGAAGGTGCTAGCAGGGAATTCTCTGCCTGCCTTTCCCCAGTGCTCTGCAAGCTCTGCAGGACAACATAAAATCTGGGGCTCTGTGCTTTCTTTTGTTCTGAACAAGTGTTACTGTTTTCTGCACAAAAGCGATTCTGCCAAGCAATGTGAACACTTCTGCTTCCCAGGCACAGAGAAGGTGCTAGCAGGGAATTCTCTGCCTGCCTTTCCCCAGTGCTCTGCAAGCTCTCCAGGACAACATAAAATCTGGGGCTCTGTGCTTTCTTTCGTTCTGAACAAGTGTTATTGTTTTCTGCAGAAAAGCGATTCTGCGAAGCAATGTGAACACTTCTGTTTCCCAGGCACAGAGAAGGTGCTAGCAGGGAATTCTCTGCCTGCTTTTCCCCAGTGCTCTGCAAGCTCTCCAGGACAACATAAAATCTGGGGCTCTGTGCTTTCTTTCGTCTGAACAAGTGTTACTGTTTTCTGCACAAAAGCGATTCTGCGAAGCAATGTGAACAGGCACAGAGAATGTGCTAGCAGGGAATTCTCTGCCTGCTTTTCCCCAGTGCTCTGCAAGCTCTCCAGGACAACATAAAATCTGGGGCTCTGTGCTTTCTTTCGTTCTGAACAAGTATTACTGTTTTCTGCACAAAAGCGATTCTGCGAAGCAATGGGAACACTTCTGTTTCCCAGGCACAGAGAAGGTGCTAGCAGGGAATTCTCTGCCTGCTTTTCCCCAGTGCTCTGCAAGCTCTCCAGGACAACATAAAATCTGGGGCTCTGTGCTTTCTTTCGTACTGAACAAGTGTTACTGTTTTCTGCACAAAAGCGATTCTGCGAAGCAATGTGAACACTTCTGCTTCCCAGGCACAGAGAAGGTGCTAGCAGGGAATTCTCTGCCTGCTTTTCCCCAGTGCTCTGCAAGCTCTCCAGGACAACATAAAATCTGGGGCTCTGTGCTTTCTTTCGTTCTGAACAAGTGTTACTGTTTTCTGCACAAAAGCGATTCTGCGAAGCAATGTGAACACTTCTGCTTCCCAGGCACAGAGAAGGTGCTAGCAGGGAATTCTCTGCCTGCTTTTCCCCAGTGCTCTGCAAGCTCTCCAGCACAACATAAAATCTGGGGCTCTGTGCTTTCTTTCGTTCTGAACAAGTGTTACTGTTTTCTGCACAAAAGCGATTCTGCCAAGCAATGTGAACACTTCTGCTTCCCAGGCACAGAGAAGGTGCTAGCAGGGAATTCTCTGCCTGCCTTTCCCCAGTGCTCTGCAAGCTCTCCAGGACAACATAAAATCTGGGGCTCTGTGCTTTCTTTCCTTCTGAACAAGTGTTACTGTTTTCTGCACAAAAGCGATACTGCTAAGAAATGTGAACACTTCTGTTTCCCAGGCACAGAGAAGGTGCTAGCAGGGAATTCTCTGCCTGCTTTTCCCCAGTGATCTGTAAGCTCTCCAGGACATCATAAAATCTGGGGCTCTGTGCTTTCTTTCGTTCTGAACAAGTGTTACTGTTTTCTGCACAAAAGCGATTCTGCGAAGGAATGTGAAAAGGCACAGAGAAGGTGCTAGCAGGGAATTCTCTGCCTGCCTTTCCCCAGTGCTCTCCAAGCTCTCCAGGACAACATAAAATCTGGGGCTCTGTGCTTTCTTTTGTTCTGAACAAGTGTTACTGTTTTCTGCACAAAAGCGATTCTGCGAAGCAATGTGAACACTTCTGCTTCCCAGGCACAGAGAAGGTGCTAGCAGGGAATTCTCTGCCTGCCTTTCCCCAGTGCTCTGCAAGCTCTCCAGGACAACATAAAATCTGGGGCTCTGTGCTTTCTTTCGTTCTGAACAAGTGTTACTGTTTTCTGCACAAAAGCGATTCTGCGAAGCAATGTGAACACTTCTGCTTCCCAGGCACAGAGAAGGTGCTAGCAGGGAATTCTCTGCCTGCCTTTCCCCAGTGCTCTGCAAGCTCTCCAGGACAACATAAAATCTGGGGCTCTGTGCTTTCTTTCGTCTGAACAAGTGTTACTGTTTTCTGCACAAAAGCGATTCTGCGAAGCAATGTGAACACTTCTGTTTCCCAGGCACAGAGAAGGTGCTAGCAGGGAATTCTCTGCCTGCTTTTCCCCAGTGCTCTGCAAGCTCTCCAGGACAACATAAAATCTGGGGCTCTGTGCTTTCTTTTGTTCTGAACAAGTGTTAGTGTTTTCTGCACAAAAGCGATACTGCTAAGAAATGTGAACACTTCTGTTTCCCAGGCACAGAGAAGGTGCTAGCAGGGAATTCTCTGCCTGCTTTTCCCCAGTGCTCTGCAAGCTCTCCAGGACAACATAAAATCTGGGGCTCTGTGCTTTCTTTCGTTCTGAACAAGTGTTACTGTTTTCTGCACAAAAGCGATTCTGCGAAGGAATGTGAAAAGGCACAGAGAATGTGCTAGCAGGGAATTCTCTGCCTGCCTTTCCCCAGTGCTCTGCAAGCTCTCCAGGACAACATAAAATCTGGGGCTCTGTGCTTTCTTTCGTTCTGAACAAGTGTTACTGTTTTCTGCACAAAAGCGATTCTGCGAAGCAATGGGAACACTTCTGTTTCCCAGGCACAGAGAAGGTGCTAGCAGGGAATTCTCTGCCTGCTTTTCCCCAGTGCTCTGCAAGCTCTCCAGGACAACATAAAATCTGGGGCTCTGTGCTTTCTTTCGTACTGAACAAGTGTTACTGTTTTCTGCACAAAAGCGATTCTGCGAAGGAATGTGAACAGGCACAGAGAAGGTGCTAGCAGGGAATTCTCTGCCTGCCTTTCCCCAGTGCTCTGCAAGCTCTCCAGGACAACATAAAATCTGGGGCTCTGTGCTTTCTTTCGTTCTGAACAAGTGTTACTGTTTTCTGCACAAAAGCGATTCTGCGAAGGAATGTGAACAGGCACAGAGAAGGTGCTAGCAGGGAATTCTCTGCCTGCCTTTCCCCAGTGCTCTGCAAGCTCTCCAGGACAACATAAAATCTGGGGCTCTGTGCTTTCTTTCGTACTGAACAAGTGTTACTGTTTTCTGCACAAAAGCGATTCTGCGAAGGAATGTGAACAGGCACAGAGAAGGTGCTAGCAGGGAATTCTCTGCCTGCTTTTCCCCAGTGCTATGCAAGCTCTCCAGGACAACATAAAATCTGGGGCTCTGTGCTTTCTTTCGTACTGAACAAGTGTTACTGTTTTCTGCACAAAAGCGATTCTGCGAAGGAATGTGAACAGGCACAGAGAAGGTGCTAGCAGGGAATTCTCTGCCTGCTTTTCCCCAGTGCTCTGCAAGCTCTCCAGGACAACATAAAATCTGGGGCTCTGTGCTTTCTTTCGTACTGAACAAGTGTTACTGTTTTCTGCACAAAAGCGATTCTGCGAAGGAATGTGAACAGGCACAGAGAATGTGCTAGCAGGGAATTCTCTGCCTGCCTTTCCCCAGTGCTCTGCAAGCTCTCCAGGACAACATAAAATCTGGGGCTCTGTGCTTTCTTTCGTTCTGAACAAGTGTTACTGTTTTCTGCACAAAAGCGATTCTGCGAAGCAATGGGAACACTTCTGTTTCCCAGGCACAGAGAAGGTGCTAGCAGGGAATTCTCTGCCTGCTTTTCCCCAGTGCTCTGCAAGCTCTCCAGGACAACATAAAATCTGGGGCTCTGTGCTTTCTTTCGTACTGAACAAGTGTTACTGTTTTCTGCACAAAAGCGATTCTGCGAAGGAATGTGAACAGGCACAGAGAAGGTGCTAGCAGGGAATTCTCTGCCTGCCTTTCCCCAGTGCTCTGCAAGCTCTCCAGGACAACATAAAATCTGGGGCTCTGTGCTTTCTTTCGTTCTGAACAAGTGTTACTGTTTTCTGCACAAAAGCGATTCTGCGAAGGAATGTGAACAGGCACAGAGAAGGTGCTAGCAGGGAATTCTCTGCCTGCCTTTCCCCAGTGCTCTGCAAGCTCTCCAGGACAACATAAAATCTGGGGCTCTGTGCTTTCTTTCGTTCTGAACAAGTGTTATTGTTTTCTGCACAAAAGCGATTCTGCGAAGCAATGTGAAGACTTCTGCTTCCCAGGCACAGAGAAGGTGCTAGCAGGGAATTCTCTGCCTGCCTTTCCCCAGTGCTCTGCAAGCTCTCCAGGACAACATAAAATCTGGGGCTCTGTGCTTTCTTTCGTTCTGAACAAGTGTTATTGTTTTCTGCAGAAAAGCGATTCTGCCAAGCAATGTGAACACTTCTGTTTCCCAGGCACAGAGAAGGTGCTAGCAGGGAATTCTCTGCCTGCTTTTCCCCAGTGCTCTGCAAGCTCTCCAGGACAACATAAAATCTGGGGCTCTGTGCTTTCTTTCGTACTGAACAAGTGTTACTGTTTTCTGCACAAAAGCGATTCTGCGAAGCAATGTGAACACTTCTGCTTACCAGGCACAGAGAAGGTGCTAGCAGGGAATTCTCTGCCTGCTTTTCCCCAGTGCTCTGCAAGCTCTCCAGGACAACATAAAATCTGGGGCTCTGTGCTTTCTTTTGTTCTGAACAAGTGTTAGTGTTTTCTGCACAAAAGCGATTCTGCGAAGCAATGTGAACACTTCTGCTTCCCAGGCACAGAGAAGGTGCTAGCAGGGAATTCTCTGCCTGCTTTTCCCCAGTACTCTGCAAGCTCTCCAGGACAACATAAAATCTGGGGCTCTGTGCTTTCTTTCGTTCTGAACAAGTGTTACTGTTTTCTGCACAAAAGCGATTCTGCGAAGCAATGTGAACACTTCTGCTTCCCAGGCACAGAGAAGGTGCTAGCAGGGAATTCTCTGCCTGCCTTTCCCCAGTGCTCTGCAAGCTCTCCAGGACAACATAAAATCTGGGGCTCTGTGCTTTCTTTCCTTCTGAACAAGTGTTAGTGTTTTCTGCACAAAAGCGATTCTGCGAAGCAATGTGAACACTTCTGTTTCCCAGGCACAGAGAAGGTGCTAGCAGGGAATTCTCTGCCTGCTTTTCCCCAGTGCTCTGCAAGCTCTCCAGGACAACATAAAATCTGGGGCTCTGTTCTTTCTTTTGTTCTGAACAAGTGTTACTGTTTTCTGCACAAAAGCGATTCTGCGAAGCAATGTGAACACTTCTGCTTCCCAGGCACAGAGAAGGTGCTAGCAGGGAATTCTCTGCCTGCCTTTCCCCAGTGCTCTGCAAGCTCTCCAGGACAACATAGAATCTGGGGCTCTGTGCTTTCTTTCCTTCTGAACAAGTGTTATTGTTTTCTGCACAAAAGCGATTCTGCGAAGCAATGTGAAGACTTCTGCTTCCCAGGCACAGAGAAGGTGCTAGCAGGGAATTCTCTGCCTGCCTTTCCCCAGTGCTCTGCAAGCTCTGCAGGACAACATAAAATCTGGGGCTCTGTGCTTTCTTTCGTTCTGAACAAGTGTTAGTGTTTTCTGCACAAAAGCGATTCTGCGAAGCAATGTGAACACTTCTGTTTCCCAGGCACAGAGAAGGTGCTAGCAGGGAATTCTCTGCCTGGTTTTCCCCAGTACTCTGCAAGCTCTCCAGCACAACATAAAATATGGGGCTCTGTGCTTTCTTTCCTTCTGAACAAGTGTTACTGTTTTCTGCACAAAAGCGATACTGCGAAGCAATGTGAACACTTCTGTTTCCCAGGCACAGAGAAGGTGCTAGCAGGGAATTCTCTGCCTGCTTTTCCCCAGTGCTCTGCAAGCTCTCCAGGACAACATAAATTCTGGGGCTCTGTGCTTTCTTTTGTTCTGAACAAGTGTTACTGTTTTCTGCACAAAAGCGATTCTGCGAAGCAATGTGAACACTTCTGCTTCCCAGGCACAGAGAAGGTGCTAGCAGGGAATTCTCTGCCTGCCTTTCCCCAGTGCTCTGCAAGCTCTCCAGGACAACATAAAATCTGGGGCTCTGTGCTTTCTTTCGTTCTGAACAAGTGTTACTGTTTTCTGCAGAAAAGCGATTCTGCCAAGCAATGTGAACACTTCTGTTTCCCAGGCACAGAGAAGGTGCTAGCAGGAAATTCTCTGCCTGCCTTTCCCCAGTGCTCTGCAAGCTCTCCAGGACAACATAGAATCTGGGGCTCTGTGCTTTCTTTTGTTCTGAACAAGTGTTAGTGTTTTCTGCACAAAAGCGATTCTGCGAAGCAATGTGAACAGGCACAGAGAAGGTGCTAGCAGGGAATTCTCTGCCTGCCTTTCCCCAGTGCTCTGCAAGCTCTCCAGGACAACATAAAATCTGGGGCTCTGTGCTTTCTTTCGTCTGAACAAGTGTTACTGTTTTCTGCACAAAAGCGATACTGCTAAGAAATGTGAACACTTCTGTTTCCCAGGCACAGAGAAGGTGCTAGCAGGGAATTCTCTGCCTGCTTTTCCCCAGTGATCTGTAAGCTCTCCAGGACATCATAAAATCTGGGGCTCTGTGCTTTCTTTCGTTCTGAACAAGTGTTACTGTTTTCTGCACAAAAGCGATTCTGCGAAGGAATGTGAAAAGGCACAGAGAAGGTGCTAGCAGGGAATTCTCTGCCTGCCTTTCCCCAGTGCTCTGCAAGCTCTCCAGGACAACATAAAATCTGGGGCTCTGTGCTTTCTTTTGTTCTGAACAAGTGTTACTGTTGTCTGCACAAAAGCGATTCTGCGAAGCAATGGGAACACTTCTGCTTCCCAGGCACAGAGAAGGTGCTAACAGGGAATTCTCTGCCTGCTTTTCCCCAGTGCTCTGCAAGCTCTCCAGGACAACATAAATTCTGGGGCTCTGTGCTTTCTTTTGTTCTGAACAAGTGTTACTGTTTTCTGCACAAAAGCGATTCTGCGAAGCAATGTGAACACTTCTGCTTCCCAGGCACAGAGAAGGTGCTAGCAGGGAATTCTCTGCCTGCCTTTCCCCAGTGCTCTGCAAGCTCTCCAGGACAACATAAAATCTGGGGCTCTGTGCTTTCTTTCGTTCTGAACAAGTGTTACTGTTTTCTGCACAAAAGCGATTCTGCCAAGCAATGTGAACACTTCTGTTTCCCAGGCACAGAGAAGGTGCTAGCAGGGAATTCTCTGCCTGCTTTTCCCCAGTGCTCTGCAAGCTCTCCAGGACAACATAAAATCTGGGGCTCTGTGCTTTCTTTCGTCTGAACAAGTGTTACTGTTTTCTGCACAAAAGCGATTCTGCGAAGCAATGTGAACAGGCACAGAGAATGTGCTAGCAGGGAATTCTCTGCCTGCCTTTCCCCAGTGCTCTGCAAGCTCTCCAGGACAACATAAAATCTGGGGCTCTGTGCTTTCTTTCGTTCTGAACAAGTATTACTGTTTTCTGCACAAAAGCGATTCTGCGAAGCAATGGGAACACTTCTGTTTCCCAGGCACAGAGAAGGTGCTAGCAGGGAATTCTCTGCTTGCTTTTCCCCAGTGCTCTGCAAGCTCTCCAGGACAACATAAAATCTGGGGCTCTGTGCTTTCTTTCGTACTGAACAAGTGTTACTGTTTTCTGCACAAAAGCGATTCTGCGAAGCAATGTGAACACTTCTGTTTCCCAGGCACAGAGAAGGTGCTAGCAGGGAATTCTCTGCCTGCTTTTCCCCAGTGCTCTGCAAGCTCTCCAGGACAACATAAAATCTGGGGCTCTGTGCTTTCTTTCGTTCTGAACAAGTGTTACTGTTTTCTGCACAAAAGCGATTCTGCCAAGCAATGTGAACACTTCTGCTTCCCAGGCACAGAGAAGGTGCTAGCAGGGAATTCTCTGCCTGCTTTTCCCCAGTACTCTGCAAGCTCTCCAGCACAACATAAAATCTGGGGCTCTGTGCTTTCTTTCGTTCTGAACAAGTGTTACTGTTTTCTGCACAAAAGCGATTCTGCCAAGCAATGTGAACACTTCTGCTTCCCAGGCACAGAGAAGGTGCTAGCAGGAAATTCTCTGCCTGCCTTTCCCCAGTGCTCTGCAAGCTCTCCAGGACAACATAGAATCTGGGGCTCTGTGCTTTCTTTTGTTCTGAACAAGTGTTAGTGTTTTCTGCACAAAAGCGATTCTGCGAAGCAATGTGAAGACTTCTGCTTCCCAGGCACAGAGAAGGTGCTAGCAGGGAATTCTCTGCCTGCCTTTCCCCAGTGCTCTGCAAGCTCTCCAGGACAACATAAAATCTGGGGCTCTGTGCTTTCTTTCGTCTGAACAAGTGTTACTGTTTTCTGCACAAAAGCGATTCTGCGAAGCAATGTGAACAGGCACAGAGAAGGTGCTAGCAGGGAATTCTCTGCCTGCCTTTCCCCAGTGCTCTGCAAGCTCTCCAGGACAACATAAAATCTGGGGCTCTGTGCTTTCTTTCGTCTGAACAAGTGTTACTGTTTTCTGCACAAAAGCGATACTGCTAAGAAATGTGAACACTTCTGTTTCCCAGGCACAGAGAAGGTGCTAGCAGGGAATTCTCTGCCTGCTTTTCCCCAGTGATCTGTAAGCTCTCCAGGACATCATAAAATCTGGGGCTCTGTGCTTTCTTTCGTTCTGAACAAGTGTTACTGTTTTCTGCACAAAAGCGATTCTGCGAAGGAATGTGAAAAGGCACAGAGAAGGTGCTAGCAGGGAATTCTCTGCCTGCCTTTCCCCAGTGCTCTGCAAGCTCTCCAGGACAACATAAAATCTGGGGCTCTGTGCTTTCTTTCGTTCTGAACAAGTGTTACTGTTTTCTGCACAAAAGCGATTCTGCGAAGCAATGTGAACACTTCTGCTTCCCAGGCACAGAGAAGGTGCTAGCAGGGAATTCTCTGCCTGCCTTTCCCCAGTGCTCTGCAAGCTCTCCAGGACAACATAAAATCTGGGGCTCTGTGCTTTCTTTCGTTCTGAACAAGTGTTACTGTTTTCTGCACAAAAGCGATTCTGCGAAGCAATGTGAACACTTCTGTTTCCCAGGCACAGAGAAGGTGCTAGCAGGGAATTCTCTGCCTGCTTTTCCCCAGTACTCTGCAAGCTCTCCAGCACAACATAAAATATGGGGCTCTGTGCTTTCTTTCCTTCTGAACAAGTGTTACTGTTTTCTGCACAAAAGCGATACTGCTAAGAAATGTGAACACTTCTGTTTCCCAGGCACAGAGAAGGTGCTAGCAGGGAATTCTCTGCCTGCTTTTCCCCAGTGCTCTGCAAGCTCTCCAGGACAACATAAATTCTGGGGCTCTGTGCTTTCTTTTGTTCTGAACAAGTGTTACTGTTTTCTGCACAAAAGCGATTCTGCGAAGTAATGTGAACAGGCACAGAGAAGGTGCTAGCAGGGAATTCTCTGCCTGCTTTTCCCCAGTGCTCTGCAAGCTCTCCAGGACAACATAAAATCTGGGGCTCTGTGCTTTCTTTCGTCTGAACAAGTGTTACTGTTTTCTGCACAAAAGCGATTCTGCCAAGCAATGTGAACATTTCTGCTTCCCAGGCACAGAGAAGGTGCTAGCAGGGAATTCTCTGCCTGCTTTTCCCCAGTACTCTGCAAGCTCTCCAGCACAACATAAAATCTGGGGCTCTGTGCTTTCTTTCGTTCTGAACAAGTGTTACTGTTTTCTGCACAAAAGCGATACTGCTAAGAAATGTGAACACTTCTGTTTCCCAGGCACAGAGAAGGTGCTAGCAGGGAATTCTCTGCCTGCTTTTCCCCAGTGCTCTGCAAGCTCTCCAGGACAACATAAATTCTGGGGCTCTGTGCTTTCTTTTGTTCTGAACAAGTGTTACTGTTTTCTGCACAAAAGCGATTCTGCGAAGCAATGTGAACACTTCTGCTTCCCAGGCACAGAGAAGGTGCTAGCAGGGAATTCTCTGCCTGCTTTTCCCCAGTGCTCTGCAAGCTCTCCAGGACAACATAAAATCTGGGGCTCTGTGCTTTCTTTCGTTCTGAACAAGTGTTACTGTTTTCTGCACAAAAGCGATACTGCTAAGAAATGTGAACACTTCTGTTTCCCAGGCACAGAGAAGGTGCTAGCAGGGAATTCTCTGCCTGCTTTTCCCCAGTGCTCTGCAAGCTCTCCAGGACAACATAAATTCTGGGGCTCTGTGCTTTCTTTTGTTCTGAACAAGTGTTACTGTTTTCTGCACAAAAGCGATTCTGCGAAGCAATGTGAACAGGCACAGAGAATGTGCTAGCAGGGAATTCTCTGCCTGCTTTTCCCCAGTGCTCTGCAAGCTCTCCAGGACAACATAAAATCTGGGGCTCTGTGCTTTCTTTCGTCTGAACAAGTGTTACTGTTTTCTGCACAAAAGCGATTCTGCCAAGCAATGTGAACATTTCTGCTTCCCAGGCACAGAGAAGGTGCTAGCAGGGAATTCTCTGCCTGCTTTTCCCCAGTACTCTGCAAGCTCTCCAGCACAACATAAAATCTGGGGCTCTGTGCTTTCTTTCGTTCTGAACAAGTGTTACTGTTTTCTGCACAAAAGCGATACTGCTAAGAAATGTGAACACTTCTGTTTCCCAGGCACAGAGAAGGTGCTAGCAGGGAATTCTCTGCCTGCTTTTCCCCAGTGCTCTGCAAGCTCTCCAGGACAACATAAATTCTGGGGCTCTGTGCTTTCTTTTGTTCTGAACAAGTGTTACTGTTTTCTGCACAAAAGCGATTCTGCGAAGCAATGTGAACACTTCTGCTTCCCAGGCACAGAGAAGGTGCTAGCAGGGAATTCTCTGCCTGCTTTTCCCCAGTGCTCTGCAAGCTCTCCAGGACAACATAAAATCTGGGGCTCTGTGCTTTCTTTCGTTCTGAACAAGTGTTACTGTTTTCTGCACAAAAGCGATTCTGCCAAGCAATGTGAACACTTCTGCTTCCCAGGCACAGAGAAGGTGCTAGCAGGGAATTCTCTGCCTGCTTTTCCCCAGTACTCTGCAAGCTCTCCAGCACAACATAAAATCTGGGGCTCTGTGCTTTCTTTCGTTCTGAACAAGTGTTACTGTTTTCTGCACAAAAGCGATTCTGCCAAGCAATGTGAACACTTCTGCTTCCCAGGCACAGAGAAGGTGCTAGCAGGAAATTCTCTGCCTGCCTTTCCCCAGTGCTCTGCAAGCTCTCCAGGACAACATAAAATCTGGGGCTCTGTGCTTTCTTTCGTCTGAACAAGTGTTACTGTTTTCTGCACAAAAGCGATTCTGCGAAGCAATGTGAACAGGCACAGAGAAGGTGCTAGCAGGGAATTCTCTGCCTGCCTTTCCCCAGTGCTCTGCAAGCTCTCCAGGACAACATAAAATCTGGGGCTCTGTGCTTTCTTTCGTCTGAACAAGTGTTACTGTTTTCTGCACAAAAGCGATACTGCTAAGAAATGTGAACACTTCTGTTTCCCAGGCACAGAGAAGGTGCTAGCAGGGAATTCTCTGCCTGCTTTTCCCCAGTGATCTGTAAGCTCTCCAGGACAACATAAAATCTGGGGCTCTGTGCTTTCTTTCGTTCTGAACAAGTGTTACTGTTTTCTGCACAAAAGCGATTCTGCGAAGGAATGTGAAAAGGCACAGAGAAGGTGCTAGCAGGGAATTCTCTGCCTGCCTTTCCCCAGTGCTCTGCAAGCTCTCCAGGACAACATAAAATCTGGGGCTCTGTGCTTTCTTTCGTTCTGAACAAGTGTTACTGTTTTCTGCACAAAAGCGATTCTGCGAAGCAATGTGAACACTTCTGCTTCCCAGGCACAGAGAAGGTGCTAGCAGGGAATTCTCTGCCTGCCTTTCCCCAGTGCTCTGCAAGCTCTCCAGGACAACATAAAATCTGGGGCTCTGTGCTTTCTTTCGTTCTGAACAAGTGTTACTGTTTTCTGCACAAAAGCGATTCTGCCAAGCAATGTGAACACTTCTGTTTCCCAGGCACAGAGAAGGTGCTAGCAGGGAATTCTCTGCCTGCTTTTCCCCAGTGCTCTGCAAGCTCTCCAGGACAACATAAATTCTGGGGCTCTGTGCTTTCTTTTGTTCTGAACAAGTGTTACTGTTTTCTGCACAAAAGCGATTCTGCGAAGCAATGTGAACAGGCACAGAGAATGTGCTAGCAGGGAATTCTCTGCCTGCTTTTCCCCAGTGCTCTGCAAGCTCTCCAGGACAACATAAAATCTGGGGCTCTGTGCTTTCTTTCGTCTGAACAAGTGTTACTGTTTTCTGCACAAAAGCGATTCTGCCAAGCAATGTGAACATTTCTGCTTCCCAGGCACAGAGAAGGTGCTAGCAGGGAATTCTCTGCCTGCTTTTCCCCAGTACTCTGCAAGCTCTCCAGCACAACATAAAATCTGGGGCTCTGTGCTTTCTTTCGTTCTGAACAAGTGTTACTGTTTTCTGCACAAAAGCGATACTGCTAAGAAATGTGAACACTTCTGTTTCCCAGGCACAGAGAAGGTGCTAGCAGGGAATTCTCTGCCTGCTTTTCCCCAGTGCTCTGCAAGCTCTCCAGGACAACATAAATTCTGGGGCTCTGTGCTTTCTTTTGTTCTGAACAAGTGTTACTGTTTTCTGCACAAAAGCGATTCTGCGAAGCAATGTGAACACTTCTGCTTCCCAGGCACAGAGAAGGTGCTAGCAGGGAATTCTCTGCCTGCCTTTCCCCAGTGCTCTGCAAGCTCTCCAGGACAACATAAAATCTGGGGCTCTGTGCTTTCTTTCGTTCTGAACAAGTGTTATTGTTTTCTGCAGAAAAGCGATTCTGCGAAGCAATGTGAACACTTCTGTTTCCCAGGCACAGAGAAGGTGTTAGCAGGGAATTCTCTGCCTGCTTTTCCCCAGTGCTCTGCAAGCTCTCCAGGACAACATAAAATCTGGGGCTCTGTGCTTTCTTTCGTCTGAACAAGTGTTACTGTTTTCTGCACAAAAGCGATTCTGCGAAGCAATGTGAACAGGCACAGAGAATGTGCTAGCAGGGAATTCTCTGCCTGCTTTTCCCCAGTGCTCTGCAAGCTCTCCAGGACAACATAAAATCTGGGGCTCTGTGCTTTCTTTCGTTCTGAACAAGTATTACTGTTTTCTGCACAAAAGCGATTCTGCGAAGCAATGGGAACACTTCTGTTTCCCAGGCACAGAGAAGGTGCTAGCAGGGAATTCTCTGCCTGCTTTTCCCCAGTGCTCTGCAAGCTCTCCAGGACAACATAAAATCTGGGGCTCTGTGCTTTCTTTCGTACTGAACAAGTGTTACTGTTTTCTGCACAAAAGCGATTCTGCGAAGCAATGTGAACACTTCTGCTTCCCAGGCACAGAGAAGGTGCTAGCAGGGAATTCTCTGCCTGCTTTTCCCCAGTGCTCTGCAAGCTCTCCAGGACAACATAAAATCTGGGGCTCTGTGCTTTCTTTCGTTCTGAACAAGTGTTACTGTTTTCTGCACAAAAGCGATTCTGCCAAGCAATGTGAACACTTCTGCTTCCCAGGCACAGAGAAGGTGCTAGCAGGGAATTCTCTGCCTGCCTTTCCCCAGTGCTCTGCAAGCTCTCCAGGACAACATAAAATCTGGGGCTCTGTGCTTTCTTTCGTCTGAACAAGTGTTACTGTTTTCTGCACAAAAGCGATTCTGCGAAGCAATGTGAACAGGCACAGAGAAGGTGCTAGCAGGGAATTCTCTGCCTGCCTTTCCCCAGTGCTCTGCAAGCTCTCCAGGACAACATAAAATCTGGGGCTCTGTGCTTTCTTTCGTCTGAACAAGTGTTACTGTTTTCTGCACAAAAGCGATACTGCTAAGAAATGTGAACACTTCTGTTTCCCAGGCACAGAGAAGGTGCTAGCAGGGAATTCTCTGCCTGCTTTTCCCCAGTGATCTGTAAGCTCTCCAGGACATCATAAAATCTGGGGCTCTGTGCTTTCTTTCGTTCTGAACAAGTGTTACTGTTTTCTGCACAAAAGCGATTCTGCGAAGTAATGTGAACAGGCACAGAGAAGGTGCTAGCAGGGAATTCTCTGCCTGCCTTTCCCCAGTGCTCTGCAAGCTCTCCAGGACAACATAGAATCTGGGGCTCTGTGCTTTCTTTCCTTCTGAACAAGTGTTATTGTTTTCTGCACAAAAGCGATTCTGCGAAGCAATGTGAAGACTTCTGCTTCCCAGGCACAGAGAAGGTGCTAGCAGGGAATTCTCTGCCTGCCTTTCCCCAGTGCTCTGCAAGCTCTGCAGGACAACATAAAATCTGGGGCTCTGTGCTTTCTTTCGTTCTGAACAAGTGTTAGTGTTTTCTGCACAAAAGCGATTCTGCGAAGCAATGTGAACACTTCTGTTTCCCAGGCACAGAGAAGGTGCTAGCAGGGAATTCTCTGCCTGGTTTTCCCCAGTACTCTGCAAGCTCTCCAGCACAACATAAAATATGGGGCTCTGTGCTTTCTTTCCTTCTGAACAAGTGTTACTGTTTTCTGCACAAAAGCGATACTGCGAAGCAATGTGAACACTTCTGTTTCCCAGGCACAGAGAAGGTGCTAGCAGGGAATTCTCTGCCTGCTTTTCCCCAGTGCTCTGCAAGCTCTCCAGGACAACATAAATTCTGGGGCTCTGTGCTTTCTTTTGTTCTGAACAAGTGTTACTGTTTTCTGCACAAAAGCGATTCTGCGAAGCAATGTGAACACTTCTGCTTCCCAGGCACAGAGAAGGTGCTAGCAGGGAATTCTCTGCCTGCCTTTCCCCAGTGCTCTGCAAGCTCTCCAGGACAACATAAAATCTGGGGCTCTGTGCTTTCTTTCGTTCTGAACAAGTGTTACTGTTTTCTGCAGAAAAGCGATTCTGCCAAGCAATGTGAACACTTCTGTTTCCCAGGCACAGAGAAGGTGCTAGCAGGAAATTCTCTGCCTGCCTTTCCCCAGTGCTCTGCAAGCTCTCCAGGACAACATAGAATCTGGGGCTCTGTGCTTTCTTTTGTTCTGAACAAGTGTTAGTGTTTTCTGCACAAAAGCGATTCTGCGAAGCAATGTGAACAGGCACAGAGAAGGTGCTAGCAGGGAATTCTCTGCCTGCCTTTCCCCAGTGCTCTGCAAGCTCTCCAGGACAACATAAAATCTGGGGCTCTGTGCTTTCTTTCGTCTGAACAAGTGTTACTGTTTTCTGCACAAAAGCGATACTGCTAAGAAATGTGAACACTTCTGTTTCCCAGGCACAGAGAAGGTGCTAGCAGGGAATTCTCTGCCTGCTTTTCCCCAGTGATCTGTAAGCTCTCCAGGACATCATAAAATCTGGGGCTCTGTGCTTTCTTTCGTTCTGAACAAGTGTTACTGTTTTCTGCACAAAAGCGATTCTGCGAAGGAATGTGAAAAGGCACAGAGAAGGTGCTAGCAGGGAATTCTCTGCCTGCCTTTCCCCAGTGCTCTGCAAGCTCTCCAGGACAACATAAAATCTGGGGCTCTGTGCTTTCTTTTGTTCTGAACAAGTGTTACTGTTGTCTGCACAAAAGCGATTCTGCGAAGCAATGGGAACACTTCTGCTTCCCAGGCACAGAGAAGGTGCTAACAGGGAATTCTCTGCCTGCTTTTCCCCAGTGCTCTGCAAGCTCTCCAGGACAACATAAATTCTGGGGCTCTGTGCTTTCTTTTGTTCTGAACAAGTGTTACTGTTTTCTGCACAAAAGCGATTCTGCGAAGCAATGTGAACACTTCTGCTTCCCAGGCACAGAGAAGGTGCTAGCAGGGAATTCTCTGCCTGCCTTTCCCCAGTGCTCTGCAAGCTCTCCAGGACAACATAAAATCTGGGGCTCTGTGCTTTCTTTCGTTCTGAACAAGTGTTACTGTTTTCTGCACAAAAGCGATTCTGCCAAGCAATGTGAACACTTCTGTTTCCCAGGCACAGAGAAGGTGCTAGCAGGGAATTCTCTGCCTGCTTTTCCCCAGTGCTCTGCAAGCTCTCCAGGACAACATAAAATCTGGGGCTCTGTGCTTTCTTTCGTCTGAACAAGTGTTACTGTTTTCTGCACAAAAGCGATTCTGCGAAGCAATGTGAACAGGCACAGAGAATGTGCTAGCAGGGAATTCTCTGCCTGCCTTTCCCCAGTGCTCTGCAAGCTCTCCAGGACAACATAAAATCTGGGGCTCTGTGCTTTCTTTCGTTCTGAACAAGTATTACTGTTTTCTGCACAAAAGCGATTCTGCGAAGCAATGGGAACACTTCTGTTTCCCAGGCACAGAGAAGGTGCTAGCAGGGAATTCTCTGCTTGCTTTTCCCCAGTGCTCTGCAAGCTCTCCAGGACAACATAAAATCTGGGGCTCTGTGCTTTCTTTCGTACTGAACAAGTGTTACTGTTTTCTGCACAAAAGCGATTCTGCGAAGCAATGTGAACACTTCTGTTTCCCAGGCACAGAGAAGGTGCTAGCAGGGAATTCTCTGCCTGCTTTTCCCCAGTGCTCTGCAAGCTCTCCAGGACAACATAAAATCTGGGGCTCTGTGCTTTCTTTCGTTCTGAACAAGTGTTACTGTTTTCTGCACAAAAGCGATTCTGCCAAGCAATGTGAACACTTCTGCTTCCCAGGCACAGAGAAGGTGCTAGCAGGGAATTCTCTGCCTGCTTTTCCCCAGTACTCTGCAAGCTCTCCAGCACAACATAAAATCTGGGGCTCTGTGCTTTCTTTCGTTCTGAACAAGTGTTACTGTTTTCTGCACAAAAGCGATTCTGCCAAGCAATGTGAACACTTCTGCTTCCCAGGCACAGAGAAGGTGCTAGCAGGAAATTCTCTGCCTGCCTTTCCCCAGTGCTCTGCAAGCTCTCCAGGACAACATAGAATCTGGGGCTCTGTGCTTTCTTTTGTTCTGAACAAGTGTTAGTGTTTTCTGCACAAAAGCGATTCTGCGAAGCAATGTGAAGACTTCTGCTTCCCAGGCACAGAGAAGGTGCTAGCAGGGAATTCTCTGCCTGCCTTTCCCCAGTGCTCTGCAAGCTCTCCAGGACAACATAAAATCTGGGGCTCTGTGCTTTCTTTCGTCTGAACAAGTGTTACTGTTTTCTGCACAAAAGCGATTCTGCGAAGCAATGTGAACAGGCACAGAGAAGGTGCTAGCAGGGAATTCTCTGCCTGCCTTTCCCCAGTGCTCTGCAAGCTCTCCAGGACAACATAAAATCTGGGGCTCTGTGCTTTCTTTCGTCTGAACAAGTGTTACTGTTTTCTGCACAAAAGCGATACTGCTAAGAAATGTGAACACTTCTGTTTCCCAGGCACAGAGAAGGTGCTAGCAGGGAATTCTCTGCCTGCTTTTCCCCAGTGATCTGTAAGCTCTCCAGGACATCATAAAATCTGGGGCTCTGTGCTTTCTTTCGTTCTGAACAAGTGTTACTGTTTTCTGCACAAAAGCGATTCTGCGAAGGAATGTGAAAAGGCACAGAGAAGGTGCTAGCAGGGAATTCTCTGCCTGCCTTTCCCCAGTGCTCTGCAAGCTCTCCAGGACAACATAAAATCTGGGGCTCTGTGCTTTCTTTCGTTCTGAACAAGTGTTACTGTTTTCTGCACAAAAGCGATTCTGCGAAGCAATGTGAACACTTCTGCTTCCCAGGCACAGAGAAGGTGCTAGCAGGGAATTCTCTGCCTGCCTTTCCCCAGTGCTCTGCAAGCTCTCCAGGACAACATAAAATCTGGGGCTCTGTGCTTTCTTTCGTTCTGAACAAGTGTTACTGTTTTCTGCACAAAAGCGATTCTGCGAAGCAATGTGAACACTTCTGCTTCCCAGGCACAGAGAAGGTGCTAGCAGGGAATTCTCTGCCTGCTTTTCCCCAGTACTCTGCAAGCTCTCCAGCACAACATAAAATATGGGGCTCTGTGCTTTCTTTCCTTCTGAACAAGTGTTACTGTTTTCTGCACAAAAGCGATACTGCTAAGAAATGTGAACACTTCTGTTTCCCAGGCACAGAGAAGGTGCTAGCAGGGAATTCTCTGCCTGCTTTTCCCCAGTGCTCTGCAAGCTCTCCAGGACAACATAAATTCTGGGGCTCTGTGCTTTCTTTTGTTCTGAACAAGTGTTACTGTTTTCTGCACAAAAGCGATTCTGCGAAGTAATGTGAACAGGCACAGAGAAGGTGCTAGCAGGGAATTCTCTGCCTGCTTTTCCCCAGTGCTCTGCAAGCTCTCCAGGACAACATAAAATCTGGGGCTCTGTGCTTTCTTTCGTCTGAACAAGTGTTACTGTTTTCTGCACAAAAGCGATTCTGCCAAGCAATGTGAACATTTCTGCTTCCCAGGCACAGAGAAGGTGCTAGCAGGGAATTCTCTGCCTGCTTTTCCCCAGTACTCTGCAAGCTCTCCAGCACAACATAAAATCTGGGGCTCTGTGCTTTCTTTCGTTCTGAACAAGTGTTACTGTTTTCTGCACAAAAGCGATACTGCTAAGAAATGTGAACACTTCTGTTTCCCAGGCACAGAGAAGGTGCTAGCAGGGAATTCTCTGCCTGCTTTTCCCCAGTGCTCTGCAAGCTCTCCAGGACAACATAAATTCTGGGGCTCTGTGCTTTCTTTTGTTCTGAACAAGTGTTACTGTTTTCTGCACAAAAGCGATTCTGCGAAGCAATGTGAACACTTCTGCTTCCCAGGCACAGAGAAGGTGCTAGCAGGGAATTCTCTGCCTGCTTTTCCCCAGTGCTCTGCAAGCTCTCCAGGACAACATAAAATCTGGGGCTCTGTGCTTTCTTTCGTTCTGAACAAGTGTTACTGTTTTCTGCACAAAAGCGATACTGCTAAGAAATGTGAACACTTCTGTTTCCCAGGCACAGAGAAGGTGCTAGCAGGGAATTCTCTGCCTGCTTTTCCCCAGTGCTCTGCAAGCTCTCCAGGACAACATAAATTCTGGGGCTCTGTGCTTTCTTTTGTTCTGAACAAGTGTTACTGTTTTCTGCACAAAAGCGATTCTGCGAAGCAATGTGAACAGGCACAGAGAATGTGCTAGCAGGGAATTCTCTGCCTGCTTTTCCCCAGTGCTCTGCAAGCTCTCCAGGACAACATAAAATCTGGGGCTCTGTGCTTTCTTTCGTCTGAACAAGTGTTACTGTTTTCTGCACAAAAGCGATTCTGCCAAGCAATGTGAACATTTCTGCTTCCCAGGCACAGAGAAGGTGCTAGCAGGGAATTCTCTGCCTGCTTTTCCCCAGTACTCTGCAAGCTCTCCAGCACAACATAAAATCTGGGGCTCTGTGCTTTCTTTCGTTCTGAACAAGTGTTACTGTTTTCTGCACAAAAGCGATACTGCTAAGAAATGTGAACACATCTGTTTCCCAGGCACAGAGAAGGTGCTAGCAGGGAATTCTCTGCCTGCTTTTCCCCAGTGCTCTGCAAGCTCTCCAGGACAACATAAATTCTGGGGCTCTGTGCTTTCTTTTGTTCTGAACAAGTGTTATTGTTTTCTGCACAAAAGCGATTCTGCGAAGCAATGTGAACACTTCTGCTTCCCAGGCACAGAGAAGGTGCTAGCAGGGAATTCTCTGCCTGCTTTTCCCCAGTGCTCTGCAAGCTCTCCAGGACAACATAAAATCTGGGGCTCTGTGCTTTCTTTCGTTCTGAACAAGTGTTACTGTTTTCTGCACAAAAGCGATTCTGCCAAGCAATGTGAACACTTCTGCTTCCCAGGCACAGAGAAGGTGCTAGCAGGGAATTCTCTGCCTGCTTTTCCCCAGTACTCTGCAAGCTCTCCAGCACAACATAAAATCTGGGGCTCTGTGCTTTCTTTCGTTCTGAACAAGTGTTACTGTTTTCTGCACAAAAGCGATTCTGCCAAGCAATGTGAACACTTCTGCTTCCCAGGCACAGAGAAGGTGCTAGCAGGAAATTCTCTGCCTGCCTTTCCCCAGTGCTCTGCAAGCTCTCCAGGACAACATAAAATCTGGGGCTCTGTGCTTTCTTTCGTCTGAACAAGTGTTACTGTTTTCTGCACAAAAGCGATTCTGCGAAGCAATGTGAACAGGCACAGAGAAGGTGCTAGCAGGGAATTCTCTGCCTGCCTTTCCCCAGTGCTCTGCAAGCTCTCCAGGACAACATAAAATCTGGGGCTCTGTGCTTTCTTTCGTCTGAACAAGTGTTACTGTTTTCTGCACAAAAGCGATACTGCTAAGAAATGTGAACACTTCTGTTTCCCAGGCACAGAGAAGGTGCTAGCAGGGAATTCTCTGCCTGCTTTTCCCCAGTGATCTGTAAGCTCTCCAGGACAACATAAAATCTGGGGCTCTGTGCTTTCTTTCGTTCTGAACAAGTGTTACTGTTTTCTGCACAAAAGCGATTCTGCGAAGGAATGTGAAAAGGCACAGAGAAGGTGCTAGCAGGGAATTCTCTGCCTGCCTTTCCCCAGTGCTCTGCAAGCTCTCCAGGACAACATAAAATCTGGGGCTCTGTGCTTTCTTTCGTTCTGAACAAGTGTTACTGTTTTCTGCACAAAAGCGATTCTGCGAAGCAATGTGAACACTTCTGCTTCCCAGGCACAGAGAAGGTGCTAGCAGGGAATTCTCTGCCTGCCTTTCCCCAGTGCTCTGCAAGCTCTCCAGGACAACATAAAATCTGGGGCTCTGTGCTTTCTTTCGTTCTGAACAAGTGTTACTGTTTTCTGCACAAAAGCGATTCTGCCAAGCAATGTGAACACTTCTGCTTCCCAGGCACAGAGAAGGTGCTAGCAGGGAATTCTCTGCCTGCTTTTCCCCAGTACTCTGCAAGCTCTCCAGCACAACATAAAATATGGGGCTCTGTGCTTTCTTTTGTTCTGAACAAGTGTTACTGTTTTCTGCACAAAAGCGATACTGCTAAGAAATGTGAACACTTCTGTTTCCCAGGCACAGAGAAGGTGCTAGCAGGGAATTCTCTGCCTGCTTTTCCCCAGTGCTCTGCAAGCTCTCCAGGACAACATAAATTCTGGGGCTCTGTGCTTTCTTTTGTTCTGAACAAGTGTTACTGTTTTCTGCACAAAAGCGATTCTGCGAAGCAATGTGAACAGGCACAGAGAATGTGCTAGCAGGGAATTCTCTGCCTGCTTTTCCCCAGTGCTCTGCAAGCTCTCCAGGACAACATAAAATCTGGGGCTCTGTGCTTTCTTTCGTCTGAACAAGTGTTACTGTTTTCTGCACAAAAGCGATTCTGCCAAGCAATGTGAACATTTCTGCTTCCCAGGCACAGAGAAGGTGCTAGCAGGGAATTCTCTGCCTGCTTTTCCCCAGTACTCTGCAAGCTCTCCAGCACAACATAAAATCTGGGGCTCTGTGCTTTCTTTCGTTCTGAACAAGTGTTACTGTTTTCTGCACAAAAGCGATACTGCTAAGAAATGTGAACACTTCTGTTTCCCAGGCACAGAGAAGGTGCTAGCAGGGAATTCTCTGCCTGCTTTTCCCCAGTGCTCTGCAAGCTCTCCAGGACAACATAAATTCTGGGGCTCTGTGCTTTCTTTTGTTCTGAACAAGTGTTACTGTTTTCTGCACAAAAGCGATTCTGCGAAGCAATGTGAACACTTCTGCTTCCCAGGCACAGAGAAGGTGCTAGCAGGGAATTCTCTGCCTGCCTTTCCCCAGTGCTCTGCAAGCTCTCCAGGACAACATAAAATCTGGGGCTCTGTGCTTTCTTTCGTTCTGAACAAGTGTTATTGTTTTCTGCAGAAAAGCGATTCTGCGAAGCAATGTGAACACTTCTGTTTCCCAGGCACAGAGAAGGTGTTAGCAGGGAATTCTCTGCCTGCTTTTCCCCAGTGCTCTGCAAGCTCTCCAGGACAACATAAAATCTGGGGCTCTGTGCTTTCTTTCGTCTGAACAAGTGTTACTGTTTTCTGCACAAAAGCGATTCTGCGAAGCAATGTGAACAGGCACAGAGAATGTGCTAGCAGGGAATTCTCTGCCTGCTTTTCCCCAGTGCTCTGCAAGCTCTCCAGGACAACATAAAATCTGGGGCTCTGTGCTTTCTTTCGTTCTGAACAAGTATTACTGTTTTCTGCACAAAAGCGATTCTGCGAAGCAATGGGAACACTTCTGTTTCCCAGGCACAGAGAAGGTGCTAGCAGGGAATTCTCTGCCTGCTTTTCCCCAGTGCTCTGCAAGCTCTCCAGGACAACATAAAATCTGGGGCTCTGTGCTTTCTTTCGTACTGAACAAGTGTTACTGTTTTCTGCACAAAAGCGATTCTGCGAAGCAATGTGAACACTTCTGCTTCCCAGGCACAGAGAAGGTGCTAGCAGGGAATTCTCTGCCTGCTTTTCCCCAGTGCTCTGCAAGCTCTCCAGGACAACATAAAATCTGGGGCTCTGTGCTTTCTTTCGTTCTGAACAAGTGTTACTGTTTTCTGCACAAAAGCGATTCTGCCAAGCAATGTGAACACTTCTGCTTCCCAGGCACAGAGAAGGTGCTAGCAGGGAATTCTCTGCCTGCCTTTCCCCAGTGCTCTGCAAGCTCTCCAGGACAACATAAAATCTGGGGCTCTGTGCTTTCTTTCGTCTGAACAAGTGTTACTGTTTTCTGCACAAAAGCGATTCTGCGAAGCAATGTGAACAGGCACAGAGAAGGTGCTAGCAGGGAATTCTCTGCCTGCCTTTCCCCAGTGCTCTGCAAGCTCTCCAGGACAACATAAAATCTGGGGCTCTGTGCTTTCTTTCGTCTGAACAAGTGTTACTGTTTTCTGCACAAAAGCGATACTGCTAAGAAATGTGAACACTTCTGTTTCCCAGGCACAGAGAAGGTGCTAGCAGGGAATTCTCTGCCTGCTTTTCCCCAGTGATCTGTAAGCTCTCCAGGACATCATAAAATCTGGGGCTCTGTGCTTTCTTTCGTTCTGAACAAGTGTTACTGTTTTCTGCACAAAAGCGATTCTGCGAAGTAATGTGAACAGGCACAGAGAAGGTGCTAGCAGGGAATTCTCTGCCTGCCTTTCCCCAGTGCTCTGCAAGCTCTCCAGGACAACATAAAATCTGGGGCTCTGTGCTTTCTTTCGTTCTGAACAAGTGTTACTGTTTTCTGCACAAAAGCGATACTGCTAAGAAATGTGAACACTTCTGTTTCCCAGGCACAGAGAAGGTGCTAGCAGGGAATTCTCTGCCTGCTTTTCCCCAGTGCTCTGCAAGCTCTCCAGGACAACATAAATTCTGGGGCTCTGTGCTTTCTTTTGTTCTGAACAAGTGTTACTGTTTTCTGCACAAAAGCGATTCTGCCAAGCAATGTGAACACTTCTGCTTCCCAGGCACAGAGAAGGTGCTAGCAGGGAATTCTCTGCCTGCCTTTCCCCAGTGCTCTGCAAGCTCTCCAGGACAACATAAAATCTGGGGCTCTGTGCTTTCTTTCGTACCGAACAAGTGTTACTGTTTTCTGCACAAAAGCGATTCTGCGAAGCAATGTGAACAGGCACAGAGAATGTGCTAGCAGGGAATTCTCTGCCTGCTTTTCCCCAGTGCTCTGCAAGCTCTCCAGGACAACATAAAATCTGGGGCTCTGTGCTTTCTTTCGTCTGAACAAGTGTTACTGTTTTCTGCACAAAAGCGATTCTGCGAAGCAATGTGAACACTTCTGCTTCCCAGGCACAGAGAAGGTGCTAGCAGGGAATTCTCTGCCTGCTTTTCCCCAGTGCTCTGCAAGCTCTCCAGGACAACATAAAATCTGGGGCTCTGTGCTTTCTTTCGTTCTGAACAAGTGTTACTGTTTTCTGCACAAAAGCGATTCTGCCAAGCAATGTGAACACTTCTGCTTCCCAGGCACAGAGAAGGTGCTAGCAGGGAATTCTCTGCCTGCCTTTCCCCAGTGCTCTGCAAGCTCTCCAGGACAACATAAAATCTGGGGCTCTGTGCTTTCTTTCGTACTGAACAAGTGTTACTGTTTTCTGCACAAAAGCGATTCTGCGAAGCAATGTGAACAGGCACAGAGAAGGTGCTAGCAGGGAATTCTCTGCCTGCCTTTCCCCAGTGCTCTGCAAGCTCTCCAGGACAACATAAAATCTGGGGCTCTGTGCTTTCTTTCGTCTGAACAAGTGTTACTGTTTTCTGCACAAAAGCGATACTGCTAAGAAATGTGAACACTTCTGTTTCCCAGGCACAGAGAAGGTGCTAGCAGGGAATTCTCTGCCTGCTTTTCCCCAGTGATCTGTAAGCTCTCCAGGACATCATAAAATCTGGGGCTCTGTGCTTTCTTTCGTTCTGAACAAGTGTTACTGTTTTCTGCACAAAAGCGATTCTGCGAAGTAATGTGAACAGGCACAGAGAAGGTGCTAGCAGGGAATTCTCTGCCTGCCTTTCCCCAGTGCTCTGCAAGCTCTCCAGGACAACATAAAATCTGGGGCTCTGTGCTTTCTTTCGTTCTGAACAAGTGTTACTGTTTTCTGCACAAAAGCGATTCTGCCAAGCAATGTGAACATTTCTGCTTCCCAGGCACAGAGAAGGTGCTAGCAGGGAATTCTCTGCCTGCTTTTCCCCAGTACTCTGCAAGCTCTCCAGGACAACATAAAATCTGGGGCTCTGTGCTTTCTTTCCTTCTGAACAAGTGTTACTGTTTTCTGCACAAAAGCGATACTGCTAAGAAATGTGAACACTTCTGTTTCCCAGGCACAGAGAAGGTGCTAGCAGGGAATTCTCTGCCTGCTTTTCCCCAGTGCTCTGCAAGCTCTCCAGGACAACATAAATTCTGGGGCTCTGTGCTTTCTTTTGTTCTGAACAAGTGTTACTGTTTTCTGCACAAAAGTGATTCTGCCAAGCAATGTGAACACTTCTGCTTCCCAGGCACAGAGAAGGTGCTAGCAGGGAATTCTCTGCCTGCCTTTCCCCAGTGCTCTGCAAGCTCTCCAGGACAACATAAAATCTGGGGCTCTGTGCTTTCTTTCGTACTGAACAAGTGTTACTGTTTTCTGCACAAAAGCGATTCTGCGAAGCAATGTGAACACTTCTGCTTCCCAGGCACAGAGAAGGTGCTAGCAGGGAATTCTCTGCCTGCTTTTCCCCAGTGCTCTGCAAGCTCTCCAGGACAACATAAATTCTGGGGCTCTGTGCTTTCTTTTGTTCTGAACAAGTGTTACTGTTTTCTGCACAAAAGCGATTCTGCGAAGCAATGTGAACAGGCACAGAGAATGTGCTAGCAGGGAATTCTCTGCCTGCTTTTCCCCAGTGCTCTGCAAGCTCTCCAGGACAACATAAAATCTGGGGCTCTGTGCTTTCTTTCGTCTGAACAAGTGTTACTGTTTTCTGCACAAAAGCGATTCTGCCAAGCAATGTGAACATTTCTGCTTCCCAGGCACAGAGAAGGTGCTAGCAGGGAATTCTCTGCCTGCTTTTCCCCAGTACTCTGCAAGCTCTCCAGCACAACATAAAATCTGGGGCTCTGTGCTTTCTTTCGTTCTGAACAAGTGTTACTGTTTTCTGCACAAAAGCGATACTGCTAAGAAATGTGAACCCTTCTGTTTCCCAGGCACAGAGAAGGTGCTAGCAGGGAATTCTCTGCCTGCTTTTCCCCAGTGCTCTGCAAGCTCTCCAGGACAACATAAAATCTGGGGCTCTGTGCTTTCTTTTGTTCTGAACAAGTGTTACTGTTTTCTGCACAAAAGCGATTCTGCGAAGCAATGTGAACACTTCTGCTTCCCAGGCACAGAGAAGGTGCTAGCAGGGAATTCTCTGCCTGCCTTTCCCCAGTGCTCTGCAAGCTCTCCAGGACAACATAAAATCTGGGGCTCTGTGCTTTCTTTCGTTCTGAACAAGTGTTATTGTTTTCTGCAGAAAAGCGATTCTGCGAAGCAATGTGAACACTTCTGTTTCCCAGGCACAGAGAAGGTGTTAGCAGGGAATTCTCTGCCTGCTTTTCCCCAGTGCTCTGCAAGCTCTCCAGGACAACATAAAATCTGGGGCTCTGTGCTTTCTTTCGTCTGAACAAGTGTTACTGTTTTCTGCACAAAAGCGATTCTGCGAAGCAATGTGAACAGGCACAGAGAATGTGCTAGCAGGGAATTCTCTGCCTGCTTTTCCCCAGTGCTCTGCAAGCTCTCCAGGACAACATAAAATCTGGGGCTCTGTGCTTTCTTTCGTTCTGAACAAGTATTACTGTTTTCTGCACAAAAGCGATTCTGCGAAGCAATGGGAACACTTCTGTTTCCCAGGCACAGAGAAGGTGCTAGCAGGGAATTCTCTGCCTGCTTTTCCCCAGTGCTCTGCAAGCTCTCCAGGACAACATAAAATCTGGGGCTCTGTGCTTTCTTTCGTACTGAACAAGTGTTACTGTTTTCTGCACAAAAGCGATTCTGCGAAGCAATGTGAACACTTCTGCTTCCCAGGCACAGAGAAGGTGCTAGCAGGGAATTCTCTGCCTGCTTTTCCCCAGTGCTCTGCAAGCTCTCCAGGACAACATAAAATCTGGGGCTCTGTGCTTTCTTTCGTTCTGAACAAGTGTTACTGTTTTCTGCACAAAAGCGATTCTGCCAAGCAATGTGAACACTTCTGCTTCCCAGGCACAGAGAACGTGCTAGCAGGGAATTCTCTGCCTGCCTTTCCCCAGTGCTCTGCAAGCTCTCCAGGACAACATAAAATCTGGGGCTCTGTGCTTTCTTTCGTCTGAACAAGTGTTACTGTTTTCTGCACAAAAGCGATTCTGCAAAGCAATGTGAACAGGCACAGAGAAGGTGCTAGCAGGGAATTCTCTGCCTGCCTTTCCCCAGTGCTCTGCAAGCTCTCCAGGACAACATAAAATCTGGGGCTCTGTGCTTTCTTTCGTCTGAACAAGTGTTACTGTTTTCTGCACAAAAGCGATACTGCTAAGAAATGTGAACACTTCTGTTTCCCAGGCACAGAGAAGGTGCTAGCAGGGAATTCTCTGCCTGCTTTTCCCCAGTGATCTGTAAGCTCTCCAGGACATCATAAAATCTGGGGCTCTGTGCTTTCTTTCGTTCTGAACAAGTGTTACTGTTTTCTGCACAAAAGCGATTCTGCGAAGTAATGTGAACAGGCACAGAGAAGGTGCTAGCAGGGAATTCTCTGCCTGCCTTTCCCCAGTGCTCTGCAAGCTCTCCAGGACAACATAAAATCTGGGGCTCTGTGCTTTCTTTCGTTCTGAACAAGTGTTACTGTTTTCTGCACAAAAGCGATTCTGCCAAGCAATGTGAACATTTCTGCTTCCCAGGCACAGAGAAGGTGCTAGCAGGGAATTCTCTGCCTGCTTTTCCCCAGTACTCTGCAAGCTCTCCAGGACAACATAAAATCTGGGGCTCTGTGCTTTCTTTCCTTCTGAACAAGTGTTACTGTTTTCTGCACAAAAGCGATACTGCTAAGAAATGTGAACACTTCTGTTTCCCAGGCACAGAGAAGGTGCTAGCAGGGAATTCTCTGCCTGCTTTTCCCCAGTGCTCTGCAAGCTCTCCAGGACAACATAAATTCTGGGGCTCTGTGCTTTCTTTTGTTCTGAACAAGTGTTACTGTTTTCTGCACAAAAGCGATTCTGCCAAGCAATGTGAACACTTCTGCTTCCCAGGCACAGAGAAGGTGCTAGCAGGGAATTCTCTGCCTGCTTTTCCCCAGTACTCTGCAAGCTCTCCAGCACAACATAAAATCTGGGGCTCTGTGCTTTCTTTCGTTCTGAACAAGTGTTACTGTTTTCTGCACAAAAGCGATACTGCTAAGAAATGTGAACACTTCTGTTTCCCAGGCACAGAGAAGGTGCTAGCAGGGAATTCTCTGCCTGCTTTTCCCCAGTGCTCTGCAAGCTCTCCAGGACAACATAAATTCTGGGGCTCTGTGCTTTCTTTTGTTCTGAACAAGTGTTACTGTTTTCTGCACAAAAGCGATTCTGCGAAGCAATGTGAACACTTCTGCTTCCCAGGCACAGAGAAGGTGCTAGCAGGGAATTCTCTGCCTGCCTTTCCCCAGTGCTCTGCAAGCTCTCCAGGACAACATAAAATCTGGGGCTCTGTGCTTTCTTTCGTTCTGAACAAGTGTTATTGTTTTCTGCAGAAAAGCGATTCTGCGAAGCAATGTGAACACTTCTGTTTCCCAGGCACAGAGAAGGTGTTAGCAGGGAATTCTCTGCCTGCTTTTCCCCAGTGCTCTGCAAGCTCTCCAGGACAACATAAAATCTGGGGCTCTGTGCTTTCTTTCGTCTGAACAAGTGTTACTGTTTTCTGCACAAAAGCGATTCTGCGAAGCAATGTGAACAGGCACAGAGAATGTGCTAGCAGGGAATTCTCTGCCTGCTTTTCCCCAGTGCTCTGCAAGCTCTCCAGGACAACATAAAATCTGGGGCTCTGTGCTTTCTTTCGTTCTGAACAAGTATTACTGTTTTCTGCACAAAAGCGATTCTGCGAAGCAATGGGAACACTTCTGTTTCCCAGGCACAGAGAAGGTGCTAGCAGGGAATTCTCTGCCTGCTTTTCCCCAGTGCTCTGCAAGCTCTCCAGGACAACATAAAATCTGGGGCTCTGTGCTTTCTTTCGTACTGAACAAGTGTTACTGTTTTCTGCACAAAAGCGATTCTGCGAAGCAATGTGAACACTTCTGCTTCCCAGGCACAGAGAAGGTGCTAGCAGGGAATTCTCTGCCTGCTTTTCCCCAGTGCTCTGCAAGCTCTCCAGGACAACATAAAATCTGGGGCTCTGTGCTTTCTTTCGTTCTGAACAAGTGTTACTGTTTTCTGCACAAAAGCGATTCTGCCAAGCAATGTGAACACTTCTGCTTCCCAGGCACAGAGAAGGTGCTAGCAGGGAATTCTCTGCCTGCCTTTCCCCAGTGCTCTGCAAGCTCTCCAGGACAACATAAAATCTGGGGCTCTGTGCTTTCTTTCGTCTGAACAAGTGTTACTGTTTTCTGCACAAAAGCGATTCTGCGAAGCAATGTGAACAGGCACAGAGAAGGTGCTAGCAGGGAATTCTCTGCCTGCCTTTCCCCAGTGCTCTGCAAGCTCTCCAGGACAACATAAAATCTGGGGCTCTGTGCTTTCTTTCGTCTGAACAAGTGTTACTGTTTTCTGCACAAAAGCGATACTGCTAAGAAATGTGAACACTTCTGTTTCCCAGGCACAGAGAAGGTGCTAGCAGGGAATTCTCTGCCTGCTTTTCCCCAGTGATCTGTAAGCTCTCCAGGACATCATAAAATCTGGGGCTCTGTGCTTTCTTTCGTTCTGAACAAGTGTTACTGTTTTCTGCACAAAAGCGATTCTGCGAAGTAATGTGAACAGGCACAGAGAAGGTGCTAGCAGGGAATTCTCTGCCTGCCTTTCCCCAGTGCTCTGCAAGCTCTCCAGGACAACATAAAATCTGGGGCTCTGTGCTTTCTTTCGTTCTGAACAAGTGTTACTGTTTTCTGCACAAAAGCGATTCTGCCAAGCAATGTGAACATTTCTGCTTCCCAGGCACAGAGAAGGTGCTAGCAGGGAATTCTCTGCCTGCTTTTCCCCAGTACTCTGCAAGCTCTCCAGGACAACATAAAATCTGGGGCTCTGTGCTTTCTTTCCTTCTGAACAAGTGTTACTGTTTTCTGCACAAAAGCGATACTGCTAAGAAATGTGAACACTTCTGTTTCCCAGGCACAGAGAAGGTGCTAGCAGGGAATTCTCTGCCTGCTTTTCCCCAGTGCTCTGCAAGCTCTCCAGGACAACATAAATTCTGGGGCTCTGTGCTTTCTTTTGTTCTGAACAAGTGTTACTGTTTTCTGCACAAAAGCGATTCTGCCAAGCAATGTGAACACTTCTGCTTCCCAGGCACAGAGAAGGTGCTAGCAGGGAATTCTCTGCCTGCTTTTCCCCAGTACTCTGCAAGCTCTCCAGCACAACATAAAATCTGGGGCTCTGTGCTTTCTTTCGTTCTGAACAAGTGTTACTGTTTTCTGCACAAAAGCGATACTGCTAAGAAATGTGAACACTTCTGTTTCCCAGGCACAGAGAAGGTGCTAGCAGGGAATTCTCTGCCTGCTTTTCCCCAGTGCTCTGCAAGCTCTCCAGGACAACATAAATTCTGGGGCTCTGTGCTTTCTTTTGTTCTGAACAAGTGTTACTGTTTTCTGCACAAAAGCGATTCTGCGAAGCAATGTGAACACTTCTGCTTCCCAGGCACAGAGAAGGTGCTAGCAGGGAATTCTCTGCCTGCCTTTCCCCAGTGCTCTGCAAGCTCTCCAGGACAACATAAAATCTGGGGCTCTGTGCTTTCTTTCGTTCTGAACAAGTGTTATTGTTTTCTGCAGAAAAGCGATTCTGCGAAGCAATGTGAACACTTCTGTTTCCCAGGCACAGAGAAGGTGTTAGCAGGGAATTCTCTGCCTGCTTTTCCCCAGTGCTCTGCAAGCTCTCCAGGACAACATAAAATCTGGGGCTCTGTGCTTTCTTTCGTCTGAACAAGTGTTACTGTTTTCTGCACAAAAGCGATTCTGCGAAGCAATGTGAACAGGCACAGAGAATGTGCTAGCAGGGAATTCTCTGCCTGCTTTTCCCCAGTGCTCTGCAAGCTCTCCAGGACAACATAAAATCTGGGGCTCTGTGCTTTCTTTCGTTCTGAACAAGTATTACTGTTTTCTGCACAAAAGCGATTCTGCGAAGCAATGGGAACACTTCTGTTTCCCAGGCACAGAGAAGGTGCTAGCAGGGAATTCTCTGCCTGCTTTTCCCCAGTGCTCTGCAAGCTCTCCAGGACAACATAAAATCTGGGGCTCTGTGCTTTCTTTCGTACTGAACAAGTGTTACTGTTTTCTGCACAAAAGCGATTCTGCGAAGCAATGTGAACACTTCTGCTTCCCAGGCACAGAGAAGGTGCTAGCAGGGAATTCTCTGCCTGCTTTTCCCCAGTGCTCTGCAAGCTCTCCAGGACAACATAAAATCTGGGGCTCTGTGCTTTCTTTCGTTCTGAACAAGTGTTACTGTTTTCTGCACAAAAGCGATTCTGCCAAGCAATGTGAACACTTCTGCTTCCCAGGCACAGAGAAGGTGCTAGCAGGGAATTCTCTGCCTGCCTTTCCCCAGTGCTCTGCAAGCTCTCCAGGACAACATAAATTCTGGGGCTCTGTGCTTTCTTTCGTCTGAACAAGTGTTACTGTTTTCTGCACAAAAGCGATTCTGCGAAGCAATGTGAACAGGCACAGAGAAGGTGCTAGCAGGGAATTCTCTGCCTGCCTTTCCCCAGTGCTCTGCAAGCTCTCCAGGACAACATAAAATCTGGGGCTCTGTGCTTTCTTTCGTCTGAACAAGTGTTACTGTTTTCTGCACAAAAGCGATACTGCTAAGAAATGTGAACACTTCTGTTTCCCAGGCACAGAGAAGGTGCTAGCAGGGAATTCTCTGCCTGCTTTTCCCCAGTGATCTGTAAGCTCTCCAGGACATCATAAAATCTGGGGCTCTGTGCTTTCTTTCGTTCTGAACAAGTGTTACTGTTTTCTGCACAAAAGCGATTCTGCGAAGTAATGTGAACAGGCACAGAGAAGGTGCTAGCAGGGAATTCTCTGCCTGCCTTTCCCCAGTGCTCTGCAAGCTCTCCAGGACAACATAAAATCTGGGGCTCTGTGCTTTCTTTCGTTCTGAACAAGTGTTACTGTTTTCTGCACAAAAGCGATTCTGCCAAGCAATGTGAACATTTCTGCTTCCCAGGCACAGAGAAGGTGCTAGCAGGGAATTCTCTGCCTGCTTTTCCCCAGTACTCTGCAAGCTCTCCAGGACAACATAAAATCTGGGGCTCTGTGCTTTCTTTCCTTCTGAACAAGTGTTACTGTTTTCTGCACAAAAGCGATACTGCTAAGAAATGTGAACACTTCTGTTTCCCAGGCACAGAGAAGGTGCTAGCAGGGAATTCTCTGCCTGCTTTTCCCCAGTGCTCTGCAAGCTCTCCAGGACAACATAAATTCTGGGGCTCTGTGCTTTCTTTTGTTCTGAACAAGTGTTACTGTTTTCTGCACAAAAGCGATTCTGCCAAGCAATGTGAACACTTCTGCTTCCCAGGCACAGAGAAGGTGCTAGCAGGGAATTCTCTGCCTGCTTTTCCCCAGTGCTCTGCAAGCTCTCCAGGACAACATAAAATCTGGGGCTCTGTGCTTTCTTTCGTACTGAACAAGTGTTACTGTTTTCTGCACAAAAGCGATTCTGCGAAGCAATGTGAACACTTCTGCTTCCCAGGCACAGAGAAGGTGCTAGCAGGGAATTCTCTGCCTGCTTTTCCCCAGTGCTCTGCAAGCTCTCCAGGACAACATAAAATCTGGGGCTCTGTGCTTTCTTTCGTTCTGAACAAGTGTTACTGTTTTCTGCACAAAAGCGATTCTGCCAAGCAATGTGAACACTTCTGCTTCCCAGGCACAGAGAAGGTGCTAGCAGGGAATTCTCTGCCTGCTTTTCCCCAGTACTCTGCAAGCTCTCCAGCACAACATAAAATCTGGGGCTCTGTGCTTTCTTTCGTTCTGAACAAGTGTTACTGTTTTCTGCACAAAAGCGATTCTGCCAAGCAATGTGAACACTTCTGCTTCCCAGGCACAGAGAAGGTGCTAGCAGGGAATTCTCTGCCTGCCTTTCCCCAGTGCTCTGCAAGCTCTCCAGCACAACATAAAATATGGGGCTCTGTGCTTTCTTTCGTTCTGAACAAGTGTTACTGTTTTCTGCACAAAAGCGATACTGCTAAGAAATGTGAACACTTCTGTTTCCCAGGCACAGAGAAGGTGCTAGCAGGGAATTCTCTGCCTGCTTTTCCCCAGTGCTCTGCAAGCTCTCCAGGACAACATAAATTCTGGGGCTCTGTGCTTTCTTTTGTTCTGAACAAGTGTTACTGTTTTCTGCACAAAAGCGATTCTGCGAAGCAATGTGAACAGGCACAGAGAATGTGCTAGCAGGGAATTCTCTGCCTGCTTTTCCCCAGTGCTCTGCAAGCTCTCCAGGACAACATAAAATCTGGGGCTCTGTGCTTTCTTTCGTCTGAACAAGTGTTACTGTTTTCTGCACAAAAGCGATTCTGCCAAGCAATGTGAACATTTCTGCTTCCCAGGCACAGAGAAGGTGCTAGCAGGGAATTCTCTGCCTGCTTTTCCCCAGTACTCTGCAAGCTCTCCAGCACAACATAAAATCTGGGGCTCTGTGCTTTCTTTCGTTCTGAACAAGTGTTACTGTTTTCTGCACAAAAGCGATACTGCTAAGAAATGTGAACACTTCTGCTTCCCAGGCACAGAGAAGGTGCTAGCAGGGAATTCTCTGCCTGCTTTTCCCCAGTGCTCTGCAAGCTCTCCAGGACAACATAAATTCTGGGGCTCTGTGCTTTCTTTTGTTCTGAACAAGTGTTACTGTTTTCTGCACAAAAGCGATTCTGCGAAGCAATGTGAACACTTCTGCTTCCCAGGCACAGAGAAGGTGCTAGCAGGGAATTCTCTGCCTGCCTTTCCCCAGTGCTCTGCAAGCTCTCCAGGACAACATAAAATCTGGGGCTCTGTGCTTTCTTTCGTACTGAACAAGTGTTACTGTTTTCTGCACAAAAGCGATTCTGCGAAGCAATGTGAACACTTCTGCTTCGCAGGCACAGAGAAGGTGCTAGCAGGGAATTCTCTGCCTGCTTTTCCCCAGTGCTCTGCAAGCTCTCCAGGACAACATAAAATCTGGGGCTCTGTGCTTTCTTTCGTTCTGAACAAGTGTTACTGTTTTCTGCACAAAAGCGATTCTGCCAAGCAATGTGAACACTTCTGCTTCCCAGGCACAGAGAAGGTGCTAGCAGGGAATTCTCTGCCTGCTTTTCCCCAGTACTCTGCAAGCTCTCCAGCACAACATAAAATCTGGGGCTCTGTGCTTTCTTTCGTTCTGAACAAGTGTTACTGTTTTCTGCACAAAAGCGATTCTGCCAAGCAATGTGAACACTTCTGCTTCCCAGGCACAGAGAAGGTGCTAGCAGGGAATTCTCTGCCTGCTTTTCCCCAGTGCTCTGCAAGCTCTCCAGGACAACATAAAATCTGGGGCTCTGTGCTTTCTTTCGTTCTGAACAAGTGTTACTGTTTTCTGCACAAAAGCGATTCTGCCAAGCAATGTGAACACTTCTGCTTCCCAGGCACAGAGAAGGTGCTAGCAGGGAATTCTCTGCCTGCTTTTCCCCAGTACTCTGCAAGCTCTCCAGCACAACATAAAATCTGGGGCTCTGTGCTTTCTTTCGTTCTGAACAAGTGTTACTGTTTTCTGCACAAAAGCGATTCTGCCAAGCAATGTGAACACTTCTGCTTCCCAGGCACAGAGAAGGTGCTAGCAGGGAATTCTCTGCCTGCCTTTCCCCAGTGCTCTGCAAGCTCTCCAGCACAACATAAAATATGGGGCTCTGTGCTTTCTTTCCTTCTGAACAAGTGTTACTGTTTTCTGCACAAAAGCGATACTGCTAAGAAATGTGAACACTTCTGTTTCCCAGGCACAGAGAAGGTGCTAGCAGGGAATTCTCTGCCTGCTTTTCCCCAGTGCTCTGCAAGCTCTCCAGGACAACATAAAATCTGGGGCTCTGTGCTTTCTTTCGTTCTGAACAAGTGTTATTGTTTTCTGCAGAAAAGCGATTCTGCGAAGCAATGTGAACACTTCTGTTTCCCAGGCACAGAGAAGGTGTTAGCAGGGAATTCTCTGCCTGCTTTTCCCCAGTGCTCTGCAAGCTCTCCAGGACAACATAAAATCTGGGGCTCTGTGCTTTCTTTCGTCTGAACAAGTGTTACTGTATTCTGCACAAAAGCGATTCTGCGAAGCAATGTGAACAGGCACAGAGAATGTGCTAGCAGGGAATTCTCTGCCTGCTTTTCCCCAGTGCTCTGCAAGCTCTCCAGGACAACATAAAATCTGGGGCTCTGTGCTTTCTTTCGTTCTGAACAAGTATTACTGTTTTCTGCACAAAAGCGATTCTGCGAAGCAATGGGAACACTTCTGTTTCCCAGGCACAGAGAAGGTGCTAGCAGGGAATTCTCTGCCTGCTTTTCCCCAGTGCTCTGCAAGCTCTCCAGGACAACATAAAATCTGGGGCTCTGTGCTTTCTTTCGTACTGAACAAGTGTTACTGTTTTCTGCACAAAAGCGATTCTGCGAAGCAATGTGAACACTTCTGCTTCCCAGGCACAGAGAAGGTGCTAGCAGGGAATTCTCTGCCTGCTTTTCCCCAGTGCTCTGCAAGCTCTCCAGGACAACATAAAATCTGGGGCTCTGTGCTTTCTTTCGTTCTGAACAAGTGTTACTGTTTTCTGCACAAAAGCGATTCTGCCAAGCAATGTGAACACTTCTGCTTCCCAGGCACAGAGAAGGTGCTAGCAGGGAATTCTCTGCCTGCCTTTCCCCAGTGCTCTGCAAGCTCTCCAGGACAACATAAAATCTGGGGCTCTGTGCTTTCTTTCGTCTGAACAAGTGTTACTGTTTTCTGCACAAAAGCGATTCTGCGAAGCAATGTGAACAGGCACAGAGAAGGTGCTAGCAGGGAATTCTCTGCCTGCCTTTCCCCAGTGCTCTGCAAGCTCTCCAGGACAACATAAAATCTGGGGCTCTGTGCTTTCTTTCGTCTGAACAAGTGTTACTGTTTTCTGCACAAAAGCGATACTGCTAAGAAATGTGAACACTTCTGTTTCCCAGGCACAGAGAAGGTGCTAGCAGGGAATTCTCTGCCTGCTTTTCCCCAGTGATCTGTAAGCTCTCCAGGACATCATAAAATCTGGGGCTCTGTGCTTTCTTTCGTTCTGAACAAGTGTTACTGTTTTCTGCACAAAAGCGATTCTGCGAAGTAATGTGAACAGGCACAGAGAAGGTGCTAGCAGGGAATTCTCTGCCTGCCTTTCCCCAGTGCTCTGCAAGCTCTCCAGGACAACATAAAATCTGGGGCTCTGTGCTTTCTTTCGTTCTGAACAAGTGTTACTGTTTTCTGCACAAAAGCGATTCTGCCAAGCAATGTGAACATTTCTGCTTCCCAGGCACAGAGAAGGTGCTAGCAGGGAATTCTCTGCCTGCTTTTCCCCAGTACTCTGCAAGCTCTCCAGGACAACATAAAATCTGGGGCTCTGTGCTTTCTTTCCTTCTGAACAAGTGTTACTGTTTTCTGCACAAAAGCGATACTGCTAAGAAATGTGAACACTTCTGTTTCCCAGGCACAGAGAAGGTGCTAGCAGGGAATTCTCTGCCTGCTTTTCCCCAGTGCTCTGCAAGCTCTCCAGGACAACATAAATTCTGGGGCTCTGTGCTTTCTTTTGTTCTGAACAAGTGTTACTGTTTTCTGCACAAAAGCGATTCTGCCAAGCAATGTGAACACTTCTGCTTCCCAGGCACAGAGAAGGTGCTAGCAGGGAATTCTCTGCCTGCCTTTCCCCAGTGCTCTGCAAGCTCTCCAGGACAACATAAAATCTGGGGCTCTGTGCTTTCTTTCGTACTGAACAAGTGTTACTGTTTTCTGCACAAAAGCGATTCTGCGAAGCAATGTGAACACTTCTGCTTCCCAGGCACAGAGAAGGTGCTAGCAGGGAATTCTCTGCCTGCTTTTCCCCAGTGCTCTGCAAGCTCTCCAGGACAACATAAAATCTGGGGCTCTGTGCTTTCTTTCGTTCTGAACAAGTGTTACTGTTTTCTGCACAAAAGCGATTCTGCCAAGCAATGTGAACACTTCTGCTTCCCAGGCACAGAGAAGGTGCTAGCAGGGAATTCTCTGCCTGCTTTTCCCCAGTACTCTGCAAGCTCTCCAGGACAACATAAAATCTGGGGCTCTGTGCTTTCTTTCGTTCTGAACAAGTGTTACTGTTTTCTGCACAAAAGCGATTCTGCCAAGCAATGTGAACACTTCTGCTTCCCAGGCACAGAGAAGGTGCTAGCAGGGAATTCTCTGCCTGCCTTTCCCCAGTGCTCTGCAAGCTCTCCAGGACAACATAAAATCTGGGGCTCTGTGCTTTCTTTCGTTCTGAACAAGTGTTACTGTTTTCTGCACAAAAGCGATTCTGCGAAGGAATGTGAAAAGGCACAGAGAAGGTGCTAGCAGGGAATTCTCTGCCTGCCTTTCCCCAGTGCTCTGCAAGCTCTCCAGGACAACATAAAATCTGGGGCTCTGTGCTTTCTTTTGTTCTGAACAAGTGTTACTGTTTTCTGCACAAAAGCGATTCTGCGAAGCAATGTGAACACTTCTGCTTCCCAGGCACAGAGAAGGTGCTAGCAGGGAATTCTCTGCCTGCCTTTCCCCAGTGCTCTGCAAGCTCTCCAGGACAACATAAAATCTGGGGCTCTGTGCTTTCTTTCGTTCTGAACAAGTGTTACTGTTTTCTGCACAAAAGCGATTCTGCGAAGCAATGTGAACACTTCTGCTTCCCAGGCACAGAGAAGGTGCTAGCAGGAAATTCTCTGCCTGCCTTTCCCCAGTGCTCTGCAAGCTCTCCAGGACAACATAAAATCTGGGGCTCTGTGCTTTCTTTCGTCTGAACAAGTGTTACTGTTTTCTGCACAAAAGCGATTCTGCGAAGTAATGTGAACAGGCACAGAGAAGGTGCTAGCAGGGAATTCTCTGCCTGCCTTTCCCCAGTGCTCTGCAAGCTCTCCAGGACAACATAAAATCTGGGGCTCTGTGCTTTCTTTCGTTCTGAACAAGTGTTACTGTTTTCTGCACAAAAGCGATTCTGCCAAGCAATGTGAACATTTCTGCTTCCCAGGCACAGAGAAGGTGCTAGCAGGGAATTCTCTGCCTGCTTTTCCCCAGTACTCTGCAAGCTCTCCAGCACAACATAAAATATGTGGCTCTGTGCTTTCTTTCGTTCTGAACAAGTGTTACTGTTTTCTGCACAAAAGCGATACTGCTAAGAAATGTGAACACTTCTGTTTCCCAGGCACAGAGAAGGTGCTAGCAGGGAATTCTCTGCCTGCTTTTCCCCAGTGCTCTGCAAGCTCTCCAGGACAACAGCAAATCTGGGGCTCTGTGCTTTCTTTTGTTCTGAACAAGTGTTAGTGTTTTCTGCACAAAAGCGATTCTGCGAAGCAATGTGAAGACTTCTGCTTCCCAGGCACAGAGAAGGTGCTAGCAGGGAATTCTCTGCCTGCCTTTCCCCAGTGCTCTGCAAGCTCTCCAGGACAACATAAAATCTGGGGCTCTGTGCTTTCTTTCGTCTGAACAAGTGTTACTGTTTTCTGCACAAAAGCGATTCTGCGAAGCAATGTGAACACTTCTGTTTCCCAGGCACAGAGAAGGTGCTAGCAGGGAATTCTCTGCCTGCTTTTCCCCAGTGCTCTGCAAGCTCTGCAGGACAACATAAAATCTGGGGCTCTGTGCTTTCTTTTGTTCTGAACAAGTGTTACTGTTTTCTGCACAAAAGCGATACTGCTATGAAATGTGAACACTTCTGTTTCCCAGGCACAGAGAAGGTGCTAGCAGGGAATTCTCTGCCTGCTTTTCCCCAGTGCTCTGCAAGCTCTCCAGGACAACATAAAATCTGGGGCTCTGTGCTTTCTTTCGTTCTGAACAAGTGTTACTGTTTTCTGCACAAAAGCGATTCTGCGAAGGAATGTGAACAGGCACAGAGAATGTGCTAGCAGGGAATTCTCTGCCTGCCTTTCCCCAGTGCTCTGCAAGCTCTCCAGGACAACATAAAATCTGGGGCTCTGTGCTTTCTTTCGTTCTGAACAAGTGTTACTGTTTTCTGCACAAAAGCGATTCTGCGAAGCAATGGGAACACTTCTGTTTCCCAGGCACAGAGAAGGTGCTAGCAGGGAATTCTCTGCCTGCTTTTCCCCAGTGCTCTGCAAGCTCTCCAGGACAACATAAAATCTGGGGCTCTGTGCTTTCTTTCGTACTGAACAAGTGTTACTGTTTTCTGCACAAAAGCGATTCTGCGAAGGAATGTGAACAGGCACAGAGAAGGTGCTAGCAGGGAATTCTCTGCCTGCCTTTCCCCAGTGCTCTGCAAGCTCTCCAGGACAACATAAAATCTGGGGCTCTGTGCTTTCTTTCGTTCTGAACAAGTGTTACTGTTTTCTGCACAAAAGCGATTCTGCGAAGGAATGTGAACAGGCACAGAGAAGGTGCTAGCAGGGAATTCTCTGCCTGCCTTTCCCCAGTGCTCTGCAAGCTCTCCAGGACAACATAAAATCTGGGGCTCTGTGCTTTCTTTCGTTCTGAACAAGTGTTATTGTTTTCTGCACAAAAGCGATTCTGCGAAGCAATGTGAAGACTTCTGCTTCCCAGGCACAGAGAAGGTGCTAGCAGGGAATTCTCTGCCTGCCTTTCCCCAGTGCTCTGCAAGCTCTCCAGGACAACATAAAATCTGGGGCTCTGTGCTTTCTTTCGTTCTGAACAAGTGTTAGTGTTTTCTGCACAAAAGCGATACTGCTATGAAATGTGAACACTTCTGTTTCCCAGGCACAGAGAAGGTGCTAGCAGGGAATTCTCTGCCTGCTTTTCCCCAGTGCTCTGCAAGCTCTCCAGGACAACATAAAATCTGGGGCTCTGTGCTTTCTTTCGTACTGAACAAGTGTTACTGTTTTCTGCACAAAAGCGATTCTGCGAAGCAATGTGAACACTTCTGCTTCCCAGGCACAGAGAAGGTGCTAGCAGGGAATTCTCTGCCTGCTTTTCCCCAGTGCTCTGCAAGCTCTCCAGGACAACATAAAATCTGGGGCTCTGTGCTTTCTTTTGTTCTGAACAAGTGTTACTGTTTTCTGCACAAAAGCGATTCTGCGAAGCAATGTGAACACTTCTGCTTCCCAGGCACAGAGAAGGTGCTAGCAGGGAATTCTCTGCTTGCTTTTCCCCAGTGCTCTGCAAGCTCTCCAGGACAACATAAAATCTGGGGCTCTGTGCTTTCTTTCGTACTGAACAAGTGTTACTGTTTTCTGCACAAAAGCGATTCTGCGAAGCAATGTGAACACTTCTGCTTCCCAGGCACAGAGAAGGTGCTAGCAGGGAATTCTCTGCCTGCTTTTCCCCAGTGCTCTGCAAGCTCTCCAGGACAACATAAAATCTGGGGCTCTGTGCTTTCTTTCGTTCTGAACAAGTGTTACTGTTTTCTGCACAAAAGCGATTCTGCCAAGCAATGTGAACACTTCTGTTTCCCAGGCACAGAGAAGGTGCTAGCAGGGAATTCTCTGCCTGCTTTTCCCCAGTACTCTGCAAGCTCTCCAGCACAACATAAAATCTGGGGCTCTGTGCTTTCTTTCGTCTGAACAAGTGTTACTGTTTTCTGCACAAAAGCGATACTGCTAAGAAATGTGAACACTTCTGTTTCCCAGGCACAGAGAAGGTGCTAGCAGGGAATTCTCTGCCTGCTTTTCCCCAGTGATCTGTAAGCTCTCCAGGACATCATAAAATCTGGGGCTCTGTGCTTTCTTTCGTTCTGAACAAGTGTTACTGTTTTCTGCACAAAAGCGATTCTGCGAAGGAATGTGAAAAGGCACAGAGAAGGTGCTAGCAGGGAATTCTCTGCCTGCCTTTCCCCAGTGCTCTGCAAGCTCTCCAGGACAACATAAAATCTGGGGCTCTGTGCTTTCTTTTGTTCTGAACAAGTGTTACTGTTTTCTGCACAAAAGCGATTCTGCGAAGCAATGGGAACACTTCTGTTTCCCAGGCACAGAGAAGGTGCTAGCAGGGAATTCTCTGCCTGCCTTTCCCCAGTGCTCTGCAAGCTCTCCAGGACAACATAAAATCTGGGGCTCTGTGCTTTCTTTCGTTCTGAACAAGTGTTACTGTTTTCTGCACAAAAGCGATTCTGCGAAGCAATGTGAACACTTCTGCTTCCCAGGCACAGAGAAGGTGCTAGCAGGAAATTCTCTGCCTGCCTTTCCCCAGTGCTCTGCAAGCTCTCCAGGACAACATAAAATCTGGGGCTCTGTGCTTTCTTTCGTCTGAACAAGTGTTACTGTTTTCTGCACAAAAGCGATTCTGCGAAGTAATGTGAACAGGCACAGAGAAGGTGCTAGCAGGGAATTCTCTGCCTGCCTTTCCCCAGTGCTCTGCAAGCTCTCCAGGACAACATAAAATCTGGGGCTCTGTGCTTTCTTTCGTTCTGAACAAGTGTTACTGTTTTCTGCACAAAAGCGATTCTGCCAAGCAATGTGAACATTTCTGCTTCCCAGGCACAGAGAAGGTGCTAGCAGGGAATTCTCTGCCTGCTTTTCCCCAGTACTCTGCAAGCTCTCCAGCACAACATAAAATATGGGGCTCTGTGCTTTCTTTCCTTCTGAACAAGTGTTACTGTTTTCTGCACAAAAGCGATTCTGCCAAGCAATGTGAACATTTCTGCTTCCCAGGCACAGAGAAGGTGCTAGCAGGGAATTCTCTGCCTGCTTTTCCCCAGTACTCTGCAAGCTCTCCAGCACAACATAAAATATGTGGCTCTGTGCTTTCTTTCGTTCTGAACAAGTGTTACTGTTTTCTGCACAAAAGCGATACTGCTAAGAAATGTGAACACTTCTGTTTCCCAGGCACAGAGAAGGTGCTAGCAGGGAATTCTCTGCCTGCTTTTCCCCAGTGCTCTGCAAGCTCTCCAGGACAACAGCAAATCTGGGGCTCTGTGCTTTCTTTTGTTCTGAACAAGTGTTAGTGTTTTCTGCACAAAAGCGATTCTGCGAAGCAATGTGAAGACTTCTGCTTCCCAGGCACAGAGAAGGTGCTAGCAGGGAATTCTCTGCCTGCCTTTCCCCAGTGCTCTGCAAGCTCTCCAGGACAACATAAAATCTGGGGCTCTGTGCTTTCTTTCGTCTGAACAAGTGTTACTGTTTTCTGCACAAAAGCGATTCTGCGAAGCAATGTGAACACTTCTGTTTCCCAGGCACAGAGAAGGTGCTAGCAGGGAATTCTCTGCCTGCTTTTCCCCAGTGCTCTGCAAGCTCTGCAGGACAACATAAAATCTGGGGCTCTGTGCTTTCTTTTGTTCTGAACAAGTGTTACTGTTTTCTGCACAAAAGCGATACTGCTATGAAATGTGAACACTTCTGTTTCCCAGGCACAGAGAAGGTGCTAGCAGGGAATTCTCTGCCTGCTTTTCCCCAGTGCTCTGCAAGCTCTCCAGGACAACATAAAATCTGGGGCTCTGTGCTTTCTTTCGTTCTGAACAAGTGTTACTGTTTTCTGCACAAAAGCGATTCTGCGAAGGAATGTGAACAGGCACAGAGAATGTGCTAGCAGGGAATTCTCTGCCTGCCTTTCCCCAGTGCTCTGCAAGCTCTCCAGGACAACATAAAATCTGGGGCTCTGTGCTTTCTTTCGTTCTGAACAAGTGTTACTGTTTTCTGCACAAAAGCGATTCTGCGAAGCAATGGGAACACTTCTGTTTCCCAGGCACAGAGAAGGTGCTAGCAGGGAATTCTCTGCCTGCTTTTCCCCAGTGCTCTGCAAGCTCTCCAGGACAACATAAAATCTGGGGCTCTGTGCTTTCTTTCGTACTGAACAAGTGTTACTGTTTTCTGCACAAAAGCGATTCTGCGAAGGAATGTGAACAGGCACAGAGAAGGTGCTAGCAGGGAATTCTCTGCCTGCCTTTCCCCAGTGCTCTGCAAGCTCTCCAGGACAACATAAAATCTGGGGCTCTGTGCTTTCTTTCGTTCTGAACAAGTGTTACTGTTTTCTGCACAAAAGCGATTCTGCGAAGGAATGTGAACAGGCACAGAGAAGGTGCTAGCAGGGAATTCTCTGCCTGCCTTTCCCCAGTGCTCTGCAAGCTCTCCAGGACAACATAAAATCTGGGGCTCTGTGCTTTCTTTCGTTCTGAACAAGTGTTATTGTTTTCTGCACAAAAGCGATTCTGCGAAGCAATGTGAAGACTTCTGCTTCCCAGGCACAGAGAAGGTGCTAGCAGGGAATTCTCTGCCTGCCTTTCCCCAGTGCTCTGCAAGCTCTCCAGGACAACATAAAATCTGGGGCTCTGTGCTTTCTTTCGTTCTGAACAAGTGTTAGTGTTTTCTGCACAAAAGCGATTCTGCGAAGCAATGTGAACACTTCTGTTTCCCAGGCACAGAGAAGGTGCTAGCAGGGAATTCTCTGCCTGCTTTTCCCCAGTGCTCTGCAAGCTCTCCAGGACAACATAAAATCTGGGGCTCTGTGCTTTCTTTCGTACTGAACAAGTGTTACTGTTTTCTGCACAAAAGCGATTCTGCGAAGCAATGTGAACACTTCTGCTTCCCAGGCACAGAGAAGGTGCTAGCAGGGAATTCTCTGCCTGCTTTTCCCCAGTGCTCTGCAAGCTCTCCAGGACAACATAAAATCTGGGGCTCTGTGCTTTCTTTTGTTCTGAACAAGTGTTACTGTTTTCTGCACAAAAGCGATTCTGCGAAGCAATGTGAACACTTCTGCTTCCCAGGCACAGAGAAGGTGCTAGCAGGGAATTCTCTGCTTGCTTTTCCCCAGTGCTCTGCAAGCTCTCCAGGACAACATAAAATCTGGGGCTCTGTGCTTTCTTTCGTACTGAACAAGTGTTACTGTTTTCTGCACAAAAGCGATTCTGCGAAGCAATGTGAACACTTCTGCTTCCCAGGCACAGAGAAGGTGCTAGCAGGGAATTCTCTGCCTGCTTTTCCCCAGTGCTCTGCAAGCTCTCCAGGACAACATAAAATCTGGGGCTCTGTGCTTTCTTTCGTTCTGAACAAGTGTTACTGTTTTCTGCACAAAAGCGATTCTGCCAAGCAATGTGAACACTTCTGTTTCCCAGGCACAGAGAAGGTGCTAGCAGGGAATTCTCTGCCTGCTTTTCCCCAGTACTCTGCAAGCTCTCCAGCACAACATAAAATCTGGGGCTCTGTGCTTTCTTTCGTTCTGAACAAGTGTTACTGTTTTCTGCACAAAAGCGATTCTGCCAAGCAATGTGAACACTTCTGCTTCCCAGGCACAGAGAAGGTGCTAGCAGGAAATTCTCTGCCTGCCTTTCCCCAGTGCTCTGCAAGCTCTCCAGGACAACATAGAATCTGGGGCTCTGTGCTTTCTTTTGTTCTGAACAAGTGTTAGTGTTTTCTGCACAAAAGCGATTCTGCGAAGCAATGTGAAGACTTCTGCTTCCCAGGCACAGAGAAGGTGCTAGCAGGGAATTCTCTGCCTGCCTTTCCCCAGTGCTCTGCAAGCTCTCCAGGACAACATAAAATCTGGGGCTCTGTGCTTTCTTTCGTCTGAACAAGTGTTACTGTTTTCTGCACAAAAGCGATTCTGCGAAGCAATGTGAACAGGCACAGAGAAGGTGCTAGCAGGGAATTCTCTGCCTGCCTTTCCCCAGTGCTCTGCAAGCTCTCCAGGACAACATAAAATCTGGGGCTCTGTGCTTTCTTTCGTCTGAACAAGTGTTACTGTTTTCTGCACAAAAGCGATACTGCTAAGAAATGTGAACACTTCTGTTTCCCAGGCACAGAGAAGGTGCTAGCAGGGAATTCTCTGCCTGCTTTTCCCCAGTGATCTGTAAGCTCTCCAGGACATCATAAAATCTGGGGCTCTGTGCTTTCTTTCGTTCTGAACAAGTGTTACTGTTTTCTGCACAAAAGCGATTCTGCGAAGGAATGTGAAAAGGCACAGAGAAGGTGCTAGCAGGGAATTCTCTGCCTGCCTTTCCCCAGTGCTCTGCAAGCTCTCCAGGACAACATAAAATCTGGGGCTCTGTGCTTTCTTTTGTTCTGAACAAGTGTTACTGTTTTCTGCACAAAAGCGATTCTGCGAAGCAATGTGAACACTTCTGTTTCCCAGGCACAGAGAAGGTGCTAGCAGGGAATTCTCTGCCTGCCTTTCCCCAGTGCTCTGCAAGCTCTCCAGGACAACATAAAATCTGGGGCTCTGTGCTTTCTTTCGTTCTGAACAAGTGTTACTGTTTTCTGCACAAAAGCGATTCTGCGAAGCAATGTGAACACTTCTGCTTCCCAGGCACAGAGAAGGTGCTAGCAGGAAATTCTCTGCCTGCCTTTCCCCAGTGCTCTGCAAGCTCTCCAGGACAACATAAAATCTGGGGCTCTGTGCTTTCTTTCGTCTGAACAAGTGTTACTGTTTTCTGCACAAAAGCGATTCTGCGAAGTAATGTGAACAGGCACAGAGAAGGTGCTAGCAGGGAATTCTCTGCCTGCCTTTCCCCAGTGCTCTGCAAGCTCTCCAGGACAACATAAAATCTGGGGCTCTGTGCTTTCTTTCGTTCTGAACAAGTGTTACTGTTTTCTGCACAAAAGCGATTCTGCCAAGCAATGTGAACATTTCTGCTTCCCAGGCACAGAGAAGGTGCTAGCAGGGAATTCTCTGCCTGCTTTTCCCCAGTACTCTGCAAGCTCTCCAGCACAACATAAAATATGGGGCTCTGTGCTTTCTTTCCTTCTGAACAAGTGTTACTGTTTTCTGCACAAAAGCGATACTGCTAAGAAATGTGAACACTTCTGTTTCCCAGGCACAGAGAAGGTGCTAGCAGGGAATTCTCTGCCTGCTTTTCCCCAGTGCTCTGCAAGCTCTCCAGGACAACATAAAATCTGGGGCTCTGTGCTTTCTTTCGTTCTGAACAAGTGTTACTGTTTTCTGCACAAAAGCGATTCTGCGAAGCAATGTGAACACTTCTGCTTCCCAGGCACAGAGAAGGTGCTAGCAGGGAATTCTCTGCCTGCCTTTCCCCAGTGCTCTGCAAGCTCTCCAGGACAACATAAAATCTGGGGCTCTGTGCTTTCTTTCGTTCTGAACAAGTGTTATTGTTTTCTGCAGAAAAGCGATTCTGCCAAGCAATGTGAACACTTCTGTTTCCCAGGCACAGAGAAGGTGCTAGCAGGGAATTCTCTGCCTGCTTTTCCCCAGTGCTCTGCAAGCTCTCCAGGACAACATAAAATCTGGGGCTCTGTGCTTTCTTTCGTTCTGAACAAGTATTACTGTTTTCTGCACAAAAGCGATTCTGCGAAGCAATGGGAACACTTCTGTTTCCCAGGCACAGAGAAGGTGCTAGCAGGGAATTCTCTGCCTGCTTTTCCCCAGTGCTCTGCAAGCTCTCCAGGACAACATAAAATCTGGGGCTCTGTGCTTTCTTTCCTTCTGAACAAGTGTTACTGTTTTCTGCACAAAAGCGATACTGCTAAGAAATGTGAACACTTCTGTTTCCCAGGCACAGAGAAGGTGCTAGCAGGGAATTCTCTGCCTGCTTTTCCCCAGTGCTCTGCAAGCTCTCCAGGACAACAGCAAATCTGGGGCTCTGTGCTTTCTTTTGTTCTGAACAAGTGTTAGTGTTTTCTGCACAAAAGCGATTCTGCGAAGCAATGTGAAGACTTCTGCTTCCCAGGCACAGAGAAGGTGCTAGCAGGGAATTCTCTGCCTGCCTTTCCCCAGTGCTCTGCAAGCTCTCCAGGACAACATAAAATCTGGAGCTCTGTGCTTTCTTTCGTCTGAACAAGTGTTACTGTTTTCTGCACAAAAGCGATTCTGCGAAGCAATGTGAACACGTCTGTTTCCCAGGCACAGAGAAGGTGCTAGCAGGGAATTCTCTGCCTGCTTTTCCCCAGTGCTCTGCAAGCTCTCCAGGACAACATAAAATCTGGGGCTCTGTGCTTTCTTTTGTTCTGAACAAGTGTTACTGTTTTCTGCACAAAAGCGATTCTGCGAAGCAATGGGAACACTTCTGTTTCCCAGGCACAGAGAAGGTGCTAGCAGGGAATTCTCTGCCTGCTTTTCCCCAGTGCTCTGCAAGCTCTCCAGGACAACATAAAATCTGGGGCTCTGTGCTTTCTTTCGTACTGAACAAGTGTTACTGTTTTCTGCACAAAAGCGATTCTGCGAAGCAATGTGAACACTTCTGCTTCCCAGGCACAGAGAAGGTGCTAGCAGGGAATTCTCTGCCTGCTTTTCCCCAGTGCTCTGCAAGCTCTCCAGGACAACATAAAATCTGGGGCTCTGTGCTTTCTTTCGTTCTGAACAAGTGTTACTGTTTTCTGCACAAAAGCGATTCTGCCAAGCAATGTGAACACTTCTGCTTCCCAGGCACAGAGAAGGTGCTAGCAGGGAATTCTCTGCCTGCTTTTCCCCAGTACTCTGCAAGCTCTCCAGCACAACATAAAATCTGGGGCTCTGTGCTTTCTTTCGTTCTGAACAAGTGTTACTGTTTTCTGCACAAAAGCGATTCTGCCAAGCAATGTGAACACTTCTGCTTCCCAGGCACAGAGAAGGTGCTAGCAGGGAATTCTCTGCCTGCCTTTCCCCAGTGCTCTGCAAGCTCTCCAGGACAACATAAAATCTGGGGCTCTGTGCTTTCTTTCGTCTGAACAAGTGTTACTGTTTTCTGCACAAAAGCGATTCTGCGAAGCAATGTGAACAGGCACAGAGAAGGTGCTAGCAGGGAATTCTCTGCCTGCCTTTCCCCAGTGCTCTGCAAGCTCTCCAGGACAACATAAAATCTGGGGCTCTGTGCTTTCTTTCGTCTGAACAAGTGTTACTGTTTTCTGCACAAAAGCGATACTGCTAAGAAATGTGAACACTTCTGTTTCCCAGGCACAGAGAAGGTGCTAGCAGGGAATTCTCTGCCTGCTTTTCCCCAGTGATCTGTAAGCTCTCCAGGACATCATAAAATCTGGGGCTCTGTGCTTTCTTTCGTTCTGAACAAGTGTTACTGTTTTCTGCACAAAAGCGATTCTGCGAAGGAATGTGAAAAGGCACAGAGAAGGTGCTAGCAGGGAATTCTCTGCCTGCCTTTCCCCAGTGCTCTGCAAGCTCTCCAGGACAACATAAAATCTGGGGCTCTGTGCTTTCTTTTGTTCTGAACAAGTGTTACTGTTTTCTGCACAAAAGCGATTCTGCGAAGCAATGTGAACACTTCTCCTTCCCAGGCACAGAGAAGGTGCTAGCAGGGAATTCTCTGCCTGCCTTTCCCCAGTGCTCTGCAAGCTCTCCAGGACAACATAAAATCTGGGGCTCTGTGCTTTCTTTCGTTCTGAACAAGTGTTACTGTTTTCTGCACAAAAGCGATTCTGCGAAGCAATGTGAACACTTCTGCTTCCCAGGCACAGAGAAGGTGCTAGCAGGAAATTCTCTGCCTGCCTTTCCCCAGTGCTCTGCAAGCTCTCCAGGACAACATAAAATCTGGGGCTCTGTGCTTTCTTTCGTCTGAACAAGTGTTACTGTTTTCTGCACAAAAGCGATTCTGCGAAGTAATGTGAACAGGCACAGAGAAGGTGCTAGCAGGGAATTCTCTGCCTGCTTTCCCCAGTGCTCTGCAAGCTCTCCAGGACAACATAAAATCTGGGGCTCTGTGCTTTCTTTCGTTCTGAACAAGTGTTACTGTTTTCTGCACAAAAGCGATTCTGCCAAGCAATGTGAACATTTCTGCTTCCCAGGCACAGAGAAGGTGCTAGCAGGGAATTCTCTGCCTGCTTTTCCCCAGTGCTCTGCAAGCTCTCCAGGACAACATAAAATCTGGGGCTCTGTGCTTTCTTTTGTTCTGAACAAGTGTTAGTGTTTTCTGCACAAAAGCGATTCTGCGAAGCAATGTGAAGACTTCTGCTTCCCAGGCACAGAGAAGGTGCTAGCAGGGAATTCTCTGCCTGCCTTTCCCCAGTGCTCTGCAAGCTCTCCAGGACAACATAAAATCTGGGGCTCTGTGCTTTCTTTCGTCTGAACAAGTGTTACTGTTTTCTGCACAAAAGCGATTCTGCGAAGCAATGTGAACACTTCTGTTTCCCAGGCACAGAGAAGGTGCTAGCAGGGAATTCTCTGCCTGCTTTTCCCCAGTGCTCTGCAAGCTCTCCAGGACAACATAAAATCTGGGGCTCTGTGCTTTCTTTTGTTCTGAACAAGTGTTACTGTTTTCTGCACAAAAGCGATACTGCTATGAAATGTGAACACTTCTGTTTCCCAGGCACAGAGAAGGTGCTAGCAGGGAATTCTCTGCCTGCTTTTCCCCAGTGCTCTGCAAGCTCTCCAGGACAACATAAAATCTGGGGCTCTGTGCTTTCTTTCGTTCTGAACAAGTGTTACTGTTTTCTGCACAAAAGCGATTCTGCCAAGCAATGTGAACAGGCACAGAGAATGTGCTAGCAGGGAATTCTCTGCCTGCCTTTCCCCAGTGCTCTGCAAGCTCTCCAGCACAACATAAAATCTGGGGCTCTGTGCTTTCTTTCGTTCTGAACAAGTGTTACTGTTTTCTGCACAAAAGCGATTCTGCGAAGCAATGGGAACACTTCTGTTTCCCAGGCACAGAGAAGGTGCTAGCAGGGAATTCTCTGCCTGCTTTTCCCCAGTGCTCTGCAAGCTCTCCAGGACAACATAAAATCTGGGGCTCTGTGCTTTCTTTCGTACTGAACAAGTGTTACTGTTTTCTGCACAAAAGCGATTCTGCGAAGGAATGTGAACAGGCACAGAGAAGGTGCTAGCAGGGAATTCTCTGCCTGCCTTTCCCCAGTGCTCTGCAAGCTCTCCAGGACAACATAAAATCTGGGGCTCTGTGCTTTCTTTCGTTCTGAACAAGTGTTACTGTTTTCTGCACAAAAGCGATTCTGCGAAGGAATGTGAACAGGCACAGAGAAGGTGCTAGCAGGGAATTCTCTGCCTGCCTTTCCCCAGTGCTCTGCAAGCTCTCCAGGACAACATAAAATCTGGGGCTCTGTGCTTTCTTTCGTTCTGAACAAGTGTTATTGTTTTCTGCACAAAAGCGATTCTGCGAAGCAATGTGAAGACTTCTGCTTCCCAGGCACAGAGAAGGTGCTAGCAGGGAATTCTCTGCCTGCCTTTCCCCAGTGCTCTGCAAGCTCTCCAGGACAACATAAAATCTGGGGCTCTGTGCTTTCTTTCGTTCTGAACAAGTGTTACTGTTTTCTGCAGAAAAGCGATTCTGCCAAGCAATGTGAACACTTCTGTTTCCCAGGCACAGAGAAGGTGCTAGCAGGGAATTCTCTGCCTGCTTTTCCCCAGTGCTCTGCAAGCTCTCCAGGACAACATAAAATCTGGGGCTCTGTGCTTTCTTTCGTTCTGAACAAGTGTTACTGTTTTCTGCACAAAAGCGATTCTGCGAAGCAATGTGAACACTTCTGCTTCCCAGGCACAGAGAAGGTGCTAGCAGGGAATTCTCTGCCTGCTTTTCCCCAGTGCTCTGCAAGCTCTCCAGGACAACATAAAATCTGGGGCTCTGTGCTTTCTTTTGTTCTGAACAAGTGTTAGTGTTTTCTGCACAAAAGCGATTCTGCGAAGCAATGTGAAGACTTCTGCTTCCCAGGCACAGAGAAGGTGCTAGCAGGGAATTCTCTGCCTGCTTTTCCCCAGTACTCTGCAAGCTCTCCAGCACAACATAAAATATGGGGCTCTGTGCTTTCTTTCCTTCTGAACAAGTGTTACTGTTTTCTGCACAAAAGCGATACTGCTAAGAAATGTGAACACTTCCCTTTCCCAGGCACAGAGAAGGTGCTAGCAGGAAATTCTCTGCCTGCCTTTCACCAGTGCTCTGCAAGCTCTCCAGGACAACATAAAATCTGGGGCTCTGTGCTTTCTTTCGTCTGAACAAGTGTTACTGTTTTCTGCACAAAAGCGATTCTGCGAAGCAATGTGAAGACTTCTGCTTCCCAGGCACAGAGAAGGTGCTAGCAGGGAATTCTCTGCCTGCCTTTCCCCAGTGCTCTGCAAGCTCTCCAGGACAACATAAAATCTGGGGCTCTGTGCTTTCTTTCGTCTGAACAAGTGTTACTGTTTTCTGCACAAAAGCGATTCTGCGAAGCAATGTGAACACTTCTGTTTCCCAGGCACAGAGAAGGTGCTAGCAGGGAATTCTCTGCCTGCTTTTCCCCAGTGCTCTGCAAGCTCTCCAGGACAACATAAAATCTGGGGCTCTGTGCTTTCTTTTGTTCTGAACAAGTGTTACTGTTTTCTGCACAAAAGCGATACTGCTATGAAATGTGAACACTTCTGTTTCCCAGGCACAGAGAAGGTGCTAGCAGGGAATTCTCTGCCTGCTTTTCCCCAGTGCTCTGCAAGCTCTCCAGGACAACATAAAATCTGGGGCTCTGTGCTTTCTTTCGTTCTGAACAAGTGTTACTGTTTTCTGCACAAAAGCGATTCTGCGAAGGAATGTGAACAGGCACAGAGAATGTGCTAGCAGGGAATTCTCTGCCTGCCTTTCCCCAGTGCTCTGCAAGCTCTCCAGGACAACATAAAATCTGGGGCTCTGTGCTTTCTTTCGTTCTGAACAAGTGTTATTGTTTTCTGCACAAAAGCGATTCTGCGAAGCAATGGGAACACTTCTGTTTCCCAGGCACAGAGAAGGTGCTAGCAGGGAATTCTCTGCCTGCTTTTCCCCAGTGCTCTGCAAGCTCTCCAGGACAACATAAAATCTGGGGCTCTGTGCTTTCTTTCGTTCTGAACAAGTGTTACTGTTTTCTGCACAAAAGCGATTCTGCGAAGGAATGTGAACAGGCACAGAGAAGGTGCTAGCAGGGAATTCTCTGCCTGCCTTTCCCCAGTGCTCTGCAAGCTCTCCAGGACAACATAAAATCTGGGGCTCTGTGCTTTCTTTCGTTCTGAACAAGTGTTATTGTTTTCTGCACAAAAGCGATTCTGCGAAGCAATGTGAAGACTTCTGCTTCCCAGGCACAGAGAAGGTGCTAGCAGGGAATTCTCTGCCTGCCTTTCCCCAGTGCTCTGCAAGCTCTCCAGGACAACATAAAATCTGGGGCTCTGTGCTTTCTTTCGTTCTGAACAAGTGTTACTGTTTTCTGCAGAAAAGCGATTCTGCCAAGCAATGTGAACACTTCTGTTTCCCAGGCACAGAGAAGGTGCTAGCAGGGAATTCTCTGCCTGCTTTTCCCCAGTGCTCTGCAAGCTCTCCAGGACAACATAAAATCTGGGGCTCTGTGCTTTCTTTCGTTCTGAACAAGTGTTACTGTTTTCTGCACAAAAGCGATTCTGCGAAGCAATGTGAACACTTCTGCTTCCCAGGCACAGAGAAGGTGCTAGCAGGGAATTCTCTGCCTGATTTTCCCCAGTTCTCTGCAAGCTCTCCAGGACAACATAAAATCTGGGGCTCTGTGCTTTCTTTCGTTCTGAACAAGTGTTATTGTTTTCTGCACAAAAGCGATTCTGCGAAGCAATGTGAACACTTCTGCTTCCCAGGCACAGAGAAGGTGCTAGCAGGGAATTCTGTGCCTGCTTTTCCCCAGTGCTCTGCAAGCTCTCCAGGACAACATAAAATCTGGGGCTCTGTGCTTTCTTTCCTTCTGAACAAGTGTTACTGTTTTCTGCACAAAAGCGATTCTGCGAAGCAATGTGAAGACTTCTGCTTCCCAGGCACAGAGAAGGTGCTAGCAGGGAATTCTCTGCCTGCTTTTCCCCAGTACTCTGCAAGCTCTCCAGCACAACATAAAATATGGGGCTCTGTGCTTTCTTTCCTTCTGAACAAGTGTTACTGTTTTCTGCACAAAAGCGATACTGCTAAGAAATGTGAACACTTCCCTTTCCCAGGCACAGAGAAGGTGCTAGCAGGAAATTCTCTGCCTGCCTTTCACCAGTGCTCTGCAAGCTCTCCAGGACAACATAAAATCTGGGGCTCTGTGCTTTCTTTCGTCTGAACAAGTGTTACTGTTTTCTGCACAAAAGCGATTCTGCGAAGTAATGTGAACAGGCACAGAGAAGGTGCTAGCAGGGAATTCTCTGCCTGCCTTTCCCCAGTGCTCTGCAAGCTCTCCAGGACAACATAAAATCTGGGGCTCTGTGCTTTCTTTCGTTCTGAACAAGTGTTACTGTTTTCTGCACAAAAGCCATTCTGCGAAGCAATGTGAACACTTCTGCTTCCCAGGCACAGAGAAGGTGCTAGCAGGGAATTCTCTGCCTGCCTTTCCCCAGTGCTCTGCAAGCTCTCCAGGACAACATAAAATCTGGGGCTCTGTGCTTTCTTTCGTACTGAACAAGTGTTACTGTTTTCTGCACAAAAGCGATTCTGCGAAGCAATGTGAACACTTCTGTTTCCCAGGCACAGAGAAGGTGCTAGCAGGGAATTCTCTGCCTGCTTTTCCCCAGTGCTCTGCAAGCTCTCCAGGACAACATAAAATCTGGGGCTCTGTGCTTTCTTTTGTTCTGAACAAGTGTTACTGTTGTCTGCACAAAAGCGATTCTGCGAAGCAATGTGAACACTTCTGCTTCCCAGGCACAGAGAAGGTGCTAGCAGGGAATTCTCTGCCTGCCTTTCCCCAGTGCTCTGCAAGCTCTCCAGGACAACATAGAATCTGGGGCTCTGTGCTTTCTTTCCTTCTGAACAAGTGTTATTGTTTTCTGCACAAAAGCGATTCTGCGAAGCAATGTGACACTTCTGCTTCCCAGGCACAGAGAAGGTGCTAGCAGGGAATTCTCTGCCTGCCTTTCCCCAGTGCTCTGCAAGCTCTCCAGGACAACATAAAATCTGGGGCTCTGTGCTTTCTTTCGTTCTGAACAAGTGTTACTGTTTTCTGCACAAAAGCGATTCTGCGAAGCAATGGGAACACTTCTGATTCCCAGGCACAGAGAAGGTGCTAGCAGGGAATTCTCTGCCTGGTTTTCCCCAGTACTCTGCAAGCTCTCCAGGACAACATAAAATCTGGGGCTCTGTGCTTTCTTTCGTTCTGAACAAGTATTACTGTTTTCTGCACAAAAGCGATTCTGCGAAGCAATGGGAACACTTCTGTTTCCCAGGCACAGAGAAGGTGCTAGCAGGGAATTCTCTGCCTGCTTTTCCCCAGTGCTCTGCAAGCTCTCCAGGACAACATAAAATCTGGGGCTCTGTGCTTTCTTTCGTACTGAACAAGTGTTACTGTTTTCTGCACAAAAGCGATTCTGCGAAGCAATGTGAACACTTCTGCTTCCCAGGCACAGAGAAGGTGCTAGCAGGGAATTCTCTGCCTGCTTTTCCCCAGTGCTCTGCAAGCTCTCCAGGACAACATAAAATCTGGGGCTCTGTGCTTTCTTTCGTTCTGAACAAGTGTTACTGTTTTCTGCACAAAAGCGATTCTGCCAAGCAATGTGAACACTTCTGCTTCCCAGGCACAGAGAAGGTGCTAGCAGGGAATTCTCTGCCTGCCTTTCCCCAGTGCTCTGCAAGCTCTCCAGGACAACATAAAATCTGGGGCTCTGTGCTTTCTTTCGTCTGAACAAGTGTTACTGTTTTCTGCACAAAAGCGATTCTGCGAAGCAATGTGAACACTTCTGTTTCCCAGGCACAGAGAAGGTGCTAGCAGGGAATTCTCTGCCTGCTTTTCCCCAGTGCTCTGCAAGCTCTCCAGGACAACATAAAATCTGGGGCTCTGCGCTTTCTTTTGTTCTGAACAAGTGTTACTGTTTTCTGCACAAAAGCGATACTGCTATGAAATGTGAACACTTCTGTTTCCCAGGCACAGAGAAGGTGCTAGCAGGGAATTCTCTGCCTGCTTTTCCCCAGTGCTCTGCAAGCTCTCCAGGACAACATAAAATCTGGGGCTCTGTGCTTTCTTTCGTTCTGAACAAGTGTTACTGTTTTCTGCACAAAAGCGATTCTGCGAAGGAATGTGAACAGGCACAGAGAATGTGCTAGCAGGGAATTCTCTGCCTGCCTTTCCCCAGTGCTCTGCAAGCTCTCCAGCACAACATAAAATCTGGGGCTCTGTGCTTTCTTTCGTTCTGAACAAGTGTTACTGTTTTCTGCACAAAAGCGATTCTGCGAAGCAATGGGAACACTTCTGTTTCCCAGGCACAGAGAAGGTGCTAGCAGGGAATTCTCTGCCTGCTTTTCCCCAGTGCTCTGCAAGCTCTCCAGGACAACATAAAATCTGGGGCTCTGTGCTTTCTTTCGTACTGAACAAGTGTTACTGTTTTCTGCACAAAAGCGATTCTGCGAAGGAATGTGAACAGGCACAGAGAAGGTGCTAGCAGGGAATTCTCTGCCTGCCTTTCCCCAGTGCTCTGCAAGCTCTCCAGGACAACATAAAATCTGGGGCTCTGTGCTTTCTTTCGTTCTGAACAAGTGTTACTGTTTTCTGCACAAAAGCGATTCTGCGAAGGAATGTGAACAGGCACAGAGAAGGTGCTAGCAGGGAATTCTCTGCCTGCCTTTCCCCAGTGCTCTGCAAGCTCTCCAGGACAACATAAAATCTGGGGCTCTGTGCTTTCTTTCGTTCTGAACAAGTGTTATTGTTTTCTGCACAAAAGCGATTCTGCGAAGCAATGTGAAGACTTCTGCTTCCCAGGCACAGAGAAGGTGCTAGCAGGGAATTCTCTGCCTGCCTTTCCCCAGTGCTCTGCAAGCTCTCCAGGACAACATAAAATCTGGGGCTCTGTGCTTTCTTTCGTTCTGAACAAGTGTTACTGTTTTCTGCAGAAAAGCGATTCTGCCAAGCAATGTGAACACTTCTGTTTCCCAGGCACAGAGAAGGTGCTAGCAGGGAATTCTCTGCCTGCTTTTCCCCAGTGCTCTGCAAGCTCTCCAGGACAACATAAAATCTGGGGCTCTGTGCTTTCTTTCGTTCTGAACAAGTGTTACTGTTTTCTGCACAAAAGCGATTCTGCCAAGCAATGTGAACACTTCTGCTTCCCAGGCACAGAGAAGGTGCTAGCAGGGAATTCTCTGCCTGATTTTCCCCAGTTCTCTGCAAGCTCTCCAGGACAACATAAAATCTGGGGCTCTGTGCTTTCTTTCGTTCTGAACAAGTGTTATTGTTTTCTGCACAAAAGCGATTCTGCGAAGCAATGTGAACACTTCTGCTTCCCAGGCACAGAGAAGGTGCTAGCAGGGAATTCTCTGCCTGCTTTTCCCCAGTGCTCTGCAAGCTCTCCAGGACAACATAAAATCTGGGGCTCTGTGCTTTCTTTCGTTCTGAACAAGTGTTAGTGTTTTCTGCACAAAAGCGATTCTGCGAAGCAATGTGAAGACTTCTGCTTCCCAGGCACAGAGAAGGTGCTAGCAGGGAATTCTCTGCCTGCTTTTCCCCAGTACTCTGCAAGCTCTCCAGCACAACATAAAATATGGGGCTCTGTGCTTTCTTTCCTTCTGAACAAGTGTTACTGTTTTCTGCACAAAAGCGATACTGCTAAGAAATGTGAACACTTCCCTTTCCCAGGCACAGAGAAGGTGCTAGCAGGAAATTCTCTGCCTGCCTTTCACCAGTGCTCTGCAAGCTCTCCAGGACAACATAAAATCTGGGGCTCTGTGCTTTCTTTCGTCTGAACAAGTGTTACTGTTTTCTGCACAAAAGCGATTCTGCGAAGTAATGTGAACAGGCACAGAGAAGGTGCTAGCAGGGAATTCTCTGCCTGCCTTTCCCCAGTGCTCTGCAAGCTCTCCAGGACAACATAAAATCTGGGGCTCTGTGCTTTCTTTCGTTCTGAACAAGTGTTACTGTTTTCTGCACAAAAGCCATTCTGCGAAGCAATGTGAACACTTCTGCTTCCCAGGCACAGAGAAGGTGCTAGCAGGGAATTCTCTGCCTGCCTTTCCCCAGTGCTCTGCAAGCTCTCCAGGACAACATAAAATCTGGGGCTCTGTGCTTTCTTTCCTTCTGAACAAGTGTTAGTGTTTTCTGCACAAAAGCGATTCTGCGAAGCAATGTGAACACTTCTGTTTCCCAGGCACAGAGAAGGTGCTAGCAGGGAATTCTCTGCCTGCTTTTCCCCAGTGCTCTGCAAGCTCTCCAGGACAACATAAAATCTGGGGCTCTGTGCTTTCTTTTGTTCTGAACAAGTGTTACTGTTTTCTGCACAAAAGCGATTCTGCGAAGCAATGTGAACACTTCTGCTTCCCAGGCACAGAGAAGGTGCTAGCAGGGAATTCTCTGCCTGCCTTTCCCCAGTGCTCTGCAAGCTCTCCAGGACAACATAGAATCTGGGGCTCTGTGCTTTCTTTCCTTCTGAACAAGTGTTATTGTTTTCTGCACAAAAGCGATTCTGCGAAGCAATGTGAACACTTCTGCTTCCCAGGCACAGAGAAGGTGCTAGCAGGGAATTCTCTGCCTGCCTTTCCCCAGTGCTCTGCAAGCTCTGCAGGACAACATAAAATCTGGGGCTCTGTGCTTTCTTTCGTTCTGAACAAGTGTTAGTGTTTTCTGCACAAAAGCGATTCTGCGAAGCAATGTGAACACTTCTGTTTCCCAGGCACAGAGAAGGTGCTAGCAGGGAATTCTCTGCCTGCTTTTCCCCAGTGCTCTGCAAGCTCTCCAGGACAACATAAATTCTGGGGCTCTGTGCTTTCTTTTGTTCTGAACAAGTGTTACTGTTTTCTGCACAAAAGCGATTCTGCGAAGCAATGTGAACACTTCTGCTTCCCAGGCACAGAGAAGGTGCTAGCAGGGAATTCTCTGCCTGCCTTTCCCCAGTGCTCTGCAAGCTCTCCAGGACAACATAAAATCTGGGGCTCTGTGCTTTCTTTCGTTCTGAACAAGTGTTATTGTTTTCTGCACAAAAGCGATTCTGCGAAGCAATGTGAACACTTCTGTTTCCCAGGCACAGAGAAGGTGCTAGCAGGGAATTCTCTGCCTGCTTTTCCCCAGTGCTCTGCAAGCTCTCCAGGACAACATAAAATCTGGGGCTCTGTGCTTTCTTTCGTCTGAACAAGTGTTACTGTTTTCTGCACAAAAGCGATTCTGCGAAGCAATGTGAACAGGCACAGAGAATGTGCTAGCAGGGAATTCTCTGCCTGCCTTTCCCCAGTGCTCTGCAAGCTCTCCAGGACAACATAAAATCTGGGGCTCTGTGCTTTCTTTCGTTCTGAACAAGTATTACTGTTTTCTGCACAAAAGCGATTCTGCGAAGCAATGGGAACACTTCTGTTTCCCAGGCACAGAGAAGGTGCTAGCAGGGAATTCTCTGCCTGCTTTTCCCCAGTGCTCTGCAAGCTCTCCAGGACAACATAAAATCTGGGGCTCTGTGCTTTCTTTCGTACTGAACAAGTGTTACTGTTTTCTGCACAAAAGAGATTCTGCGAAGCAATGTGAACAGGCACAGAGAAGGTGCTAGCAGGGAATTCTCTGCCTGCCTTTCCCCAGTGCTCTGCAAGCTCTCCAGGACAACATAAAATCTGGGGCTCTGTGCTTTCTTTCGTCTGAACAAGTGTTACTGTTTTCTGCACAAAAGCGATACTGCGAAGGAATGTGAAAAGGCACAGAGAAGGTGCTAGCAGGGAATTCTCTGCCTGCCTTTCCCCAGTGCTCTGCAAGCTCTCCAGGACAACATAAAATCTGGGGCTCTGTGCTTTCTTTCGTTCTGAACAAGTGTTATTGTTTTCTGCACAAAAGCGATTCTGCGAAGCAATGTGAACACTTCTGCTTCCCAGGCACAGAGAAGGTGCTAGCAGGGAATTCTCTGCCTGCCTTTCCCCAGTGCTCTGCAAGCTCTCCAGGACAACATAAAATCTGGGGCTCTGTGCTTTCTTTCGTCTGAACAAGTGTTACTGTTTTCTGCACAAAAGCGATTCTGCGAAGTAATGTGAACAGGCACAGAGAAGGTGCTAGCAGGGAATTCTCTGCCTGCCTTTCCCCAGTGCTCTGCAAGCTCTCCAGGACAACATAAAATCTGGGGCTCTGTGCTTTCTTTCGTTCTGAACAAGTGTTACTGTTTTCTGCACAAAAGCGATTCTGCCAAGCAATGTGAACATTTCTGCTTCCCAGGCACAGAGAAGGTGCTAGCAGGGAATTCTCTGCCTGCTTTTCCCCAGTATTCTGCAAGCTCTCCAGGACAACGTAAAATATGGGGCTCTGTGCTTTCTTTCCTTCTGAACAAGTGTTACTGTTTTCTGCACAAAAGCGATACTGCTAAGAAATGTGAACACTTCTGTTTCCCAGGCACAGAGAAGGTGCTAGCAGGGAATTCTCTGCCTGCTTTTCCCCAGTGCTCTGCAAGCTCTCCAGGACAACAGCAAATCTGGGGCTCTGTGCTTTCTTTTGTTCTGAACAAGTGTTAGTGTTTTCTGCACAAAAGCGATTCTGCGAAGCAATGGGAAGACTTCTGCTTCCCAGGCACAGAGAAGGTGCTAGCAGGGAATTCTCTGCCTGCCTTTCCCCAGTGCTCTGCAAGCTCTCCAGGACAACATAAAATCTGGGGCTCTGTGCTTTCTTTCGTCTGAACAAGTGTTACTGTTTTCTGCACAAAAGCGATTCTGCGAAGCAATGTGAACACTTCTGTTTCCCAGGCACAGAGAAGGTGCTAGCAGGGAATTCTCTGCCTGCCTTTCCCCAGTGCTCTGCAAGCTCTCCAGGACAACATAAAATCTGGGGCTCTGTGCTTTCTTTCGTTCTGAACAAGTGTTACTGTTTTCTGCACAAAAGCGATTCTGCCAAGCAATGTGAACACTTCTGTTTCCCAGGCACAGAGAAGGTGCTAGCAGAGAATTCTCTGCCTGCTTTTCCCCAGTACTCTGCAAGCTCTCCAGCACAACATAAAATCTGGGGCTCTGTGCTTTCTTTTGTTCTGAACAAGTGTTACTGTTTTCTGCACAAAAGCGATTCTGCGAAGCAATGTGAACACTTCTGTTTCCCAGGCACAGAGAAGGTGCTAGCAGGGAATTCTCTACCTGCCTTTCCCCAGTGCTCTGCAAGCTCTCCAGGACAACATAAAATCTGGGGCTCTGTGCTTTCTTTCGTTCTGAACAAGTGTTACTGTTTTCTGCACAAAAGCGATTCTGCGAAGGAATGTGAACAGGCACAGAGAATGTGCTAGCAGGGAATTCTCTGCCTGCTTTTCCCCAGTGCTCTGCAAGCTCTCCAGGACAACATAAAATCTGGGGCTCTGTGCTTTCTTTCGTTCTGAACAAGTGTTACTGTTTTCTGCACAAAAGCGATTCTGCCAAGCAATGTGAACACTTCTGTTTCCCAGGCACAGAGAAGGTGCTAGCAGGGAATTCTCTACCTGCCTTTCCCCAGTGCTCTGCAAGCTCTCCAGGACAACATAAAATCTGGGGCTCTGTGCTTTCTTTCGTTCTGAACAAGTGTTACTGTTTTCTGCACAAAAGCGATTCTGCGAAGGAATGTGAACAGGCACAGAGAATGTGCTAGCAGGGAATTCTCTGCCTGCTTTTCCCCAGTGCTCTGCAAGCTCTCCAGGACAACATAAAATCTGGGGCTCTGTGCTTTCTTTCGTTCTGAACAAGTGTTAGTGTTTTCTGCACAAAAGCGATTCTGCGAAGCAATGGGAACCCTTCTGCTTCCCAGGCACAGAGAAGGTGCTAGCAGGGAATTCTCTGCCTGCTTTTCCCCAGTGCTCTGCAAGCTCTCCAGGACAACATAAAATCTGGGGCTCTGTGCTTTCTTTCGTCTGAACAAGTGTTACTGTTTTCTGCACAAAAGCGATTCTGCGAAGCAATGTGAACAGGCACAGAGAAGGTGCTAGCAGGGAATTCTCTGCCTGCCTTTCCCCAGTGCTCTGCAAGCTCTCCAGGACAACATAAAATCTGGGGCTCTGTGCTTTCTTTCGTTCTGAACAAGTGTTACTGTTTTCTGCAGAAAAGCGATTCTGCCAAGCAATGTGAACACTTCTGTTTCCCAGGCACAGAGAAGGTGCTAGCAGGGAATTCTCTGCCTGCTTTTCCCCAGTGCTCTGCAAGCTCTCCAGGACAACATAAAATCTGGGGCTCTGTGCTTTCTTTCGTTCTGAACAAGTGTTAGTGTTTTCTGCACAAAAGCGATTCTGCGAAGCAATGGGAACACTTCTGTTTCCCAGGCACAGAGAAGGTGCTAGCAGGGAATTCTCTGCCTGCTTTTCCCCAGTGCTCTGCAAGCTCTCCAGGACAACATAAAATCTGGGGCTCTGTGCTTTCTTTCGTCTGAACAAGTGTTACTGTTTTCTGCACAAAAGCGATTCTGCGAAGCAATGTGAACAGGCACAGAGAAGGTGCTAGCAGGGAATTCTCTGCCTGCCTTTCCCCAGTGCTCTGCAAGCTCTCCAGGACAACATAAAATCTGGGGCTCTGTGCTTTCTTTCGTTCTGAACAAGTGTTATTGTTTTCTGCACAAAAGCGATTCTGCGAAGCAATGTGAAGACTTCTGCTTCCCAGGCACAGAGAAGGTGCTAGCAGGGAATTCTCTGCCTGCTTTTCCCCAGTGCTCTGCAAGCTCTCCAGGACAACATAAAATCTGGGGCTCTGTGCTTTCTTTTGTTCTGAACAAGTGTTAGTGTTTTCTGCACAAAAGCGATTCTGCGAAGCAATGTGAACACTTCTGCTTCCCAGGCACAGAGAAGGTGCTAGCAGGGAATTCTCTGCCTGCTTTTCCCCAGTGCTCTGCAAGCTCTCCAGCACAACATAAAATATGGGGCTCTGTGCTTTCTTTTGTTCTGAACAAGTGTTACTGTTTTCTGCACAAAAGCGATACTGCTAAGGAATGTGAACACTTCTGTTTCCCAGGCACAGAGAAGGTGCTAGCAGGGAATTCTCTGCCTGCCTTTCCCCAGTGCTCTGCAAGCTCTCCAGGACAACATAAAATCTGGGGCTCTGTGCTTTCTTTCGTCTGAACAAGTGTTACTGTTTTCTGCACAAAAGCGATTCTGCGAAGTAATGTGAACAGGCACAGAGAAGGTGCTAGCAGGGAATTCTCTGCCTGCCTTTCCCCACTGCTCTGCAAGCTCTCCAGGACAACATAAAATCTGGGGCTCTGTGCTTTCTTTCGTTCTGAACAAGTGTTACTGTTTTCTGCACAAAAGCGATTCTGCGAAGCAATGGGAACACTTCTCTTTCCCAGGCACAGAGAAGGTGCTAGCAGGGAATTCTCTGCCTGCTTTTCCCCAGTGCTCTGCAAGCTCTCCAGGACAACATAAAATCTGGTGCTCTGTGCTTTCTTTCGTTCTGAACAAGTGTTACTGTTTTCTGCACAAAAGCGATTCTGCGAAGGAATGTGAACAGGCACAGAGAAGGTGCTAGCAGGGAATTCTCTGCCTGCCTTTCCCCAGTGCTCTGCGAGCTCTCCAGGACAACATAAAATCTGGGGCTCTGTGCTTTCTTTCGTTCTGAACAAGTGTTACTGTTTTCTGCACAAAAGCGATTCTGCGAAGCAATGTGAACACTTCTGCTTCCCAGGCACAGAGAATGTGCTAGCAGGGAATTCTCTGCCTGCCTTTCCCCAGTGCTCTGCAAGCTCTCCAGGACAACATAAAATCTGGGGCTCTGTGCTTTCTTTCGTTCTGAACAAGTGTTACTGTTTTCTGCACAAAAGCGATTCTGCGAAGCAATGTGAACACTTCTGTTTCCCAGGCACAGAGAAGGTGCTAGCAGGGAATTCTCTGCCTGCTTTTCCCCAGTGCTCTGCAAGCTCTCCAGGACAACATAAAATCTGGGGCTCTGTGCTTTCTTTTGTTCTGAACAAGTGTTACTGTTTTCTGCACAAAAGCGATTCTGCGAAGCAATGTGAACACTTCTGCTTCCCAGGCACAGAGAAGGTGCTAGCAGGGAATTCTCTGCCTGCCTTTCCCCAGTGCTCTGCAAGCTCTGCAGGACAACATAGAATCTGGGGCTCTGTGCTTTCTTTCCTTCTGAACAAGTGTTAGTGTTTTCTGCACAAAAGCGATTCTGCGAAGCAATGTGAAGACTTCTGCTTCCCAGGCACAGAGAAGGTGCTAGCAGGGAATTCTCTGCCTGCCTTTCCCCAGTGCTCTGCAAGCTCTCCAGGACAACATAAAATCTGGGGCTCTGTGCTTTCTTTCGTCTGAACAAGTGTTACTGTTTTCTGCACAAAAGCGATTCTGCGAAGCAATGTGAACACTTCTGTTTCCCAGGCACAGAGAAGGTGCTAGCAGGGAATTCTCTGCCTGCTTTTCCCCAGTGCTCTGCAAGCTCTCCAGGACAACATAAAATCTGGGGCTCTGTGCTTTCTTTTGTTCTGAACAAGTGTTACTGTTTTCTGCACAAAAGCGATACTGATAAGAAATGTGAACACTTCTGTTTCCCAGGCACAGAGAAGGTGCTAGCAGGGAATTCTCTGCCTGCTTTTCCCCAGTGCTCTGCAAGCTCTCCAGGACAACATAAAATCTGGGGCTCTGTGCTTTCTTTCGTTCTGAACAAGTGTTACTGTTTTCTGCACAAAAGCGATTCTGCGAAGTAATGTGAACAGGCACAGAGAAGGTGCTAGCAGGGAATTCTCTGCCTGCCTTTCCCCAGTGCTCTGCAAGCTCTCCAGGACAACATAAAATCTGGGGCTCTGTGCTTTCTTTCGTTCTGAACAAGTGTTACTGTTTTCTGCACAAAAGCCATTCTGCGAAGCAATGTGAACACTTCTGCTTCCCAGGCACAGAGAAGGTGCTAGCAGGGAATTCTCTGCCTGCCTTTCCCCAGTGCTCTGCAAGCTCTCCAGGACAACATAAAATCTGGGGCTCTGTGCTTTCTTTCCTTCTGAACAAGTGTTAGTGTTTTCTGCACAAAAGCGATTCTGCGAAGCAATGTGAACACTTCTGTTTCCCAGGCACAGAGAAGGTGCTAGCAGGGAATTCTCTGCCTGCTTTTCCCCAGTGCTCTGCAAGCTCTCCAGGACAACATAAAATCTGGGGCTCTGTGCTTTCTTTTGTTCTGAACAAGTGTTACTGTTTTCTGCACAAAAGCGATTCTGCGAAGCAATGTGAACACTTCTGCTTCCCAGGCACAGAGAAGGTGCTAGCAGGGAATTCTCTGCCTGCCTTTCCCCAGTGCTCTGCAAGCTCTCCAGGACAACATAGAATCTGGGGCTCTGTGCTTTCTTTCCTTCTGAACAAGTGTTATTGTTTTCTGCACAAAAGCGATTCTGCGAAGCAATGTGAACACTTCTGCTTCCCAGGCACAGAGAAGGTGCTAGCAGGGAATTCTCTGCCTGCCTTTCCCCAGTGCTCTGCAAGCTCTGCAGGACAACATAAAATCTGGGGCTCTGTGCTTTCTTTCGTTCTGAACAAGTGTTAGTGTTTTCTGCACAAAAGCGATTCTGCGAAGCAATGTGAACACTTCTGTTTCCCAGGCACAGAGAAGGTGCTAGCAGGGAATTCTCTGCCTGCTTTTCCCCAGTACTCTGCAAGCTCTCCAGCACAACATAAAATATGGGGCTCTGTGCTTTCTTTCCTTCTGAACAAGTGTTACTGTTTTCTGCACAAAAGCGATTCTGCGAAGCAATGTGAACACTTCTGTTTCCCAGGCACAGAGAAGGTGCTAGCAGGGAATTCTCTGCCTGCTTTTCCCCAGTGCTCTGCAAGCTCTCCAGGACAACATAAATTCTGGGGCTCTGTGCTTTCTTTTGTTCTGAACAAGTGTTACTGTTTTCTGCACAAAAGCGATTCTGCGAAGCAATGTGAACACTTCTGCTTCCCAGGCACAGAGAAGGTGCTAGCAGGGAATTCTCTGCCTGCCTTTCCCCAGTGCTCTGCAAGCTCTCCAGGACAACATAAAATCTGGGGCTCTGTGCTTTCTTTCGTTCTAAACAAGTGTTATTGTTTTCTGCACAAAAGCGATTCTGCGAAGCAATGTGAACACTTCTGTTTCCCAGGCACAGAGAAGGTGCTAGCAGGGAATTCTCTGCCTGCTTTTCCCCAGTGCTCTGCAAGCTCTCCAGGACAACATAAAATCTGGGGCTCTGTGCTTTCTTTCGTCTGAACAAGTGTTACTGTTTTCTGCACAAAAGCGATTCTGCGAAGCAATGTGAACAGGCACAGAGAATGTGCTAGCAGGGAATTCTCTGCCTGCCTTTCCCCAGTGCTCTGCAAGCTCTCCAGGACAACATAAAATCTGGGGCTCTGTGCTTTCTTTCGTTCTGAACAAGTATTACTGTTTTCTGCACAAAAGCGATTCTGCGAAGCAATGGGAACACTTCTGTTTCCCAGGCACAGAGAAGGTGCTAGCAGGGAATTCTCTGCCTGCTTTTCCCCAGTGCTCTGCAAGCTCTCCAGGACAACATAAAATCTGGGGCTCTGTGCTTTCTTTCGTACTGAACAAGTGTTACTGTTTTCTGCACAAAAGAGATTCTGCGAAGCAATGTGAACAGGCACAGAGAAGGTGCTAGCAGGGAATTCTCTGCCTGCCTTTCCCCAGTGCTCTGCAAGCTCTCCAGGACAACATAAAATCTGGGGCTCTGTGCTTTCTTTCGTCTGAACAAGTGTTACTGTTTTCTGCACAAAAGCGATACTGCGAAGGAATGTGAAAAGGCACAGAGAAGGTGCTAGCAGGGAATTCTCTGCCTGCCTTTCCCCAGTGCTCTGCAAGCTCTCCAGGACAACATAAAATCTGGGGCTCTGTGCTTTCTTTCGTTCTGAACAAGTGTTATTGTTTTCTGCACAAAAGCGATTCTGCGAAGCAATGTGAACACTTCTGCTTCCCAGGCACAGAGAAGGTGCTAGCAGGGAATTCTCTGCCTGCCTTTCCCCAGTGCTCTGCAAGCTCTCCAGGACAACATAAAATCTGGGGCTCTGTGCTTTCTTTCGTCTGAACAAGTGTTACTGTTTTCTGCACAAAAGCGATTCTGCGAAGTAATGTGAACAGGCACAGAGAAGGTGCTAGCAGGGAATTCTCTGCCTGCCTTTCCCCAGTGCTCTGCAAGCTCTCCAGGACAACATAAAATCTGGGGCTCTGTGCTTTCTTTCGTTCTGAACAAGTGTTACTGTTTTCTGCACAAAAGCGATTCTGCCAAGCAATGTGAACATTTCTGCTTCCCAGGCACAGAGAAGGTGCTAGCAGGGAATTCTCTGCCTGCTTTTCCCCAGTACTCTGCAAGCTCTCCAGGACAACATAAAATATGGGGCTCTGTGCTTTCTTTCCTTCTGAACAAGTGTTACTGTTTTCTGCACAAAAGCGATACTGCTAAGAAATGTGAACACTTCTGTTTCCCAGGCACAGAGAAGGTGCTAGCAGGGAATTCTCTGCCTGCTTTTCCCCAGTGCTCTGCAAGCTCTCCAGGACAACAGCAAATCTGGGGCTCTGTGCTTTCTTTTGTTCTGAACAAGTGTTAGTGTTTTCTGCACAAAAGCGATTCTGCGAAGCAATGGGAAGACTTCTGCTTCCCAGGCACAGAGAAGGTGCTAGCAGGGAATTCTCTGCCTGCCTTTCCCCAGTGCTCTGCAAGCTCTCCAGGACAACATAAAATCTGGGGCTCTGTGCTTTCTTTCGTCTGAACAAGTGTTACTGTTTTCTGCACAAAAGCGATTCTGCGAAGCAATGTGAACACTTCTGTTTCCCAGGCACAGAGAAGGTGCTAGCAGGGAATTCTCTGCCTGCCTTTCCCCAGTGCTCTGCAAGCTCTCCAGGACAACATAAAATCTGGGGCTCTGTGCTTTCTTTCGTTCTGAACAAGTGTTACTGTTTTCTGCACAAAAGCGATTCTGCCAAGCAATGTGAACACTTCTGCTTCCCAGGCACAGAGAAGGTGCTAGCAGAGAATTCTCTGCCTGCTTTTCCCCAGTACTCTGCAAGCTCTCCAGCACAACATAAAATCTGGGGCTCTGTGCTTTCTTTTGTTCTGAACAAGTGTTACTGTTTTCTGCACAAAAGCGATTCTGCGAAGCAATGTGAACACTTCTGTTTCCCAGGCACAGAGAAGGTGCTAGCAGGGAATTCTCTACCTGCCTTTCCCCAGTGCTCTGCAAGCTCTCCAGGACAACATAAAATCTGGGGCTCTGTGCTTTCTTTCGTTCTGAACAAGTGTTACTGTTTTCTGCACAAAAGCGATTCTGCGAAGGAATGTGAACAGGCACAGAGAATGTGCTAGCAGGGAATTCTCTGCCTGCTTTTCCCCAGTGCTCTGCAAGCTCTCCAGGACAACATAAAATCTGGGGCTCTGTGCTTTCTTTCGTTCTGAACAAGTGTTACTGTTTTCTGCACAAAAGCGATTCTGCCAAGCAATGTGAACACTTCTGTTTCCCAGGCACAGAGAAGGTGCTAGCAGGGAATTCTCTACCTGCCTTTCCCCAGTGCTCTGCAAGCTCTCCAGGACAACATAAAATCTGGGGCTCTGTGCTTTCTTTCGTTCTGAACAAGTGTTACTGTTTTCTGCACAAAAGCGATTCTGCGAAGGAATGTGAACAGGCACAGAGAATGTGCTAGCAGGGAATTCTCTGCCTGCTTTTCCCCAGTGCTCTGCAAGCTCTCCAGGACAACATAAAATCTGGGGCTCTGTGCTTTCTTTCGTTCTGAACAAGTGTTAGTGTTTTCTGCACAAAAGCGATTCTGCGAAGCAATGGGAACACTTCTGCTTCCCAGGCACAGAGAAGGTGCTAGCAGGGAATTCTCTGCCTGCTTTTCCCCAGTGCTCTGCAAGCTCTCCAGGACAACATAAAATCTGGGGCTCTGTGCTTTCTTTCGTCTGAACAAGTGTTACTGTTTTCTGCACAAAAGCGATTCTGCGAAGCAATGTGAACAGGCACAGAGAAGGTGCTAGCAGGGAATTCTCTGCCTGCCTTTCCCCAGTGCTCTGCAAGCTCTCCAGGACAACATAAAATCTGGGGCTCTGTGCTTTCTTTCGTTCTGAACAAGTGTTACTGTTTTCTGCAGAAAAGCGATTCTGCCAAGCAATGTGAACACTTCTGTTTCCCAGGCACAGAGAAGGTGCTAGCAGGGAATTCTCTGCCTGCTTTTCCCCAGTGCTCTGCAAGCTCTCCAGGACAACATAAAATCTGGGGCTCTGTGCTTTCTTTCGTTCTGAACAAGTGTTAGTGTTTTCTGCACAAAAGCGATTCTGCGAAGCAATGGGAACACTTCTGTTTCCCAGGCACAGAGAAGGTGCTAGCAGGGAATTCTCTGCCTGCTTTTCCCCAGTGCTCTGCAAGCTCTCCAGGACAACATAAAATCTGGGGCTCTGTGCTTTCTTTCGTCTGAACAAGTGTTACTGTTTTCTGCACAAAAGCGATTCTGCGAAGCAATGTGAACAGGCACAGAGAAGGTGCTAGCAGGGAATTCTCTGCCTGCCTTTCCCCAGTGCTCTGCAAGCTCTCCAGGACAACATAAAATCTGGGGCTCTGTGCTTTCTTTCGTTCTGAACAAGTGTTATTGTTTTCTGCACAAAAGCGATTCTGCGAAGCAATGTGAAGACTTCTGCTTCCCAGGCACAGAGAAGGTGCTAGCAGGGAATTCTCTGCCTGCTTTTCCCCAGTGCTCTGCAAGCTCTCCAGGACAACATAAAATCTGGGGCTCTGTGCTTTCTTTTGTTCTGAACAAGTGTTAGTGTTTTCTGCACAAAAGCGATTCTGCGAAGCAATGTGAACACTTCTGCTTCCCAGGCACAGAGAAGGTGCTAGCAGGGAATTCTCTGCCTGCTTTTCCCCAGTGCTCTGCAAGCTCTCCAGCACAACATAAAATATGGGGCTCTGTGCTTTCTTTCCTTCTGAACAAGTGTTACTGTTTTCTGCACAAAAGCGATACTGCTAAGGAATGTGAACACTTCTGTTTCCCAGGCACAGAGAAGGTGCTAGCAGGGAATTCTCTGCCTGCCTTTCCCCAGTGCTCTGCAAGCTCTCCAGGACAACATAAAATCTGGGGCTCTGTGCTTTCTTTCGTCTGAACAAGTGTTACTGTTTTCTGCACAAAAGCGATTCTGCGAAGTAATGTGAACAGGCACAGAGAAGGTGCTAGCAGGGAATTCTCTGCCTGCCTTTCCCCACTGCTCTGCAAGCTCTCCAGGACAACATAAAATCTGGGGCTCTGTGCTTTCTTTCGTTCTGAACAAGTGTTACTGTTTTCTGCACAAAAGCGATTCTGCGAAGCAATGGGAACACTTCTCTTTCCCAGGCACAGAGAAGGTGCTAGCAGGGAATTCTCTGCCTGCTTTTCCCCAGTGCTCTGCAAGCTCTCCAGGACAACATAAAATCTGGTGCTCTGTGCTTTCTTTCGTTCTGAACAAGTGTTACTGTTTTCTGCACAAAAGCGATTCTGCGAAGGAATGTGAACAGGCACAGAGAAGGTGCTAGCAGGGAATTCTCTGCCTGCCTTTCCCCAGTGCTCTGCGAGCTCTCCAGGACAACATAAAATCTGGGGCTCTGTGCTTTCTTTCGTTCTGAACAAGTGTTACTGTTTTCTGCACAAAAGCGATTCTGCGAAGCAATGTGAACACTTCTGCTTCCCAGGCACAGAGAATGTGCTAGCAGGGAATTCTCTGCCTGCCTTTCCCCAGTGCTCTGCAAGCTCTCCAGGACAACATAAAATCTGGGGCTCTGTGCTTTCTTTCGTTCTGAACAAGTGTTACTGTTTTCTGCACAAAAGCGATTCTGCGAAGCAATGTGAACACTTCTGTTTCCCAGGCACAGAGAAGGTGCTAGCAGGGAATTCTCTGCCTGCTTTTCCCCAGTGCTCTGCAAGCTCTCCAGGACAACATAAAATCTGGGGCTCTGTGCTTTCTTTTGTTCTGAACAAGTGTTACTGTTTTCTGCACAAAAGCGATTCTGCGAAGCAATGTGAACACTTCTGCTTCCCAGGCACAGAGAAGGTGCTAGCAGGGAATTCTCTGCCTGCCTTTCCCCAGTGCTCTGCAAGCTCTGCAGGACAACATAGAATCTGGGGCTCTGTGCTTTCTTTCCTTCTGAACAAGTGTTAGTGTTTTCTGCACAAAAGCGATTCTGCGAAGCAATGTGAAGACTTCTGCTTCCCAGGCACAGAGAAGGTGCTAGCAGGGAATTCTCTGCCTGCCTTTCCCCAGTGCTCTGCAAGCTCTCCAGGACAACATAAAATCTGGGGCTCTGTGCTTTCTTTCGTCTGAACAAGTGTTACTGTTTTCTGCACAAAAGCGATTCTGCGAAGCAATGTGAACACTTCTGTTTCCCAGGCACAGAGAAGGTGCTAGCAGGGAATTCTCTGCCTGCTTTTCCCCAGTGCTCTGCAAGCTCTCCAGGACAACATAAAATCTGGGGCTCTGTGCTTTCTTTTGTTCTGAACAAGTGTTACTGTTTTCTGCACAAAAGCGATACTGATAAGAAATGTGAACACTTCTGTTTCCCAGGCACAGAGAAGGTGCTAGCAGGGAATTCTCTGCCTGCTTTTCCCCAGTGCTCTGCAAGCTCTCCAGGACAACATAAAATCTGGGGCTCTGTGCTTTCTTTCGTTCTGAACAAGTGTTACTGTTTTCTGCACAAAAGCGATTCTGCGAAGGAATGTGAACAGGCACAGAGAATGTGCTAGCAGGGAATTCTCTGCCTGCCTTTCCCCAGTGCTCTGCAAGCTCTCCAGGACAACATAAAATCTGGGGCTCTGTGCTTTCTTTCGTTCTGAACAAGTGTTACTGTTTTCTGCACAAAAGCGATTCTGCGAAGCAATGGGAACACTTCTGTTTCCCAGGCACAGAGAAGGTGCTAGCAGGGAATTCTCTGCCTGCTTTTCCCCAGTGCTCTGCAAGCTCTCCAGGACAACATAAAATCTGGGGCTCTGTGCTTTCTTTCGTTCTGAACAAGTGTTACTGTTTTCTGCACAAAAGCGATTCTGCGAAGGAATGTGAACAGGCACAGAGAAGGTGCTAGCAGGGAATTCTCTGCCTGCCTTTCCCCAGTGCTCTGCAAGCTCTCCAGGACAACATAAAATCTGGGGCTCTGTGCTTTCTTTCGTTCTGAACAAGTGTTACTGTTTTCTGCACAAAAGCGATTCTCCGAAGGAATGTGAACAGGCACAGAGAAGGTGCTAGCAGGGAATTCTCTGCCTGCCTTTCCCCAGTGCTCTGCAAGCTCTCCAGGACAACATAAAATCTGGGGCTCTGTGCTTTCTTTCGTTCTGAACAAGTGTTATTGTTTTCTGCACAAAAGCGATTCTGCGAAGCAATGTGAAGACTTCTGCTTCCCAGGCACAGAGAAGGTGCTAGCAGGGAATTCTCTGCCTGCCTTTCCCCAGTGCTCTGCAAGCTCTCCAGGACAACATAAAATCTGGGGCTCTGTGCTTTCTTTCGTTCTGAACAAGTGTTACTGTTTTCTGCAGAAAAGCGATTCTGCCAAGCAATGTGAACACTTCTGTTTCCCAGGCACAGAGAAGGTGCTAGCAGGGAATTCTCTGCCTGCTTTTCCCCAGTGCTCTGCAAGCTCTCCAGGACAACATAAAATCTGGGGCTCTGTGCTTTCTTTCGTACTGAACAAGTGTTACTGTTTTCTGCACAAAAGCGATTCTGCGAAGCAATGTGAACACTTCTGCTTCCCAGGCACAGAGAAGGTGCTAGCAGGGAATTCTCTGCCTGATTTTCCCCAGTTCTCTGCAAGCTCTCCAGGACAACATAAAATCTGGGGCTCTGTGCTTTCTTTCGTTCTGAACAAGTGTTATTGTTTTCTGCACAAAAGCGATTCTGCGAAGCAATGTGAAGACTTCTGCTTCCCAGGCACAGAGAAGGTGCTAGCAGGGAATTCTCTGCCTGCTTTTCCCCAGTGCTCTGCAAGCTCTCCAGGACAACATAAAATCTGGGGCTCTGTGCTTTCTTTTGTTCTGAACAAGTGTTAGTGTTTTCTGCACAAAAGCGATTCTGCGAAGCAATGTGAACACTTCTGCTTCCCAGGCACAGAGAAGGTGCTAGCAGGGAATTCTCTGCCTGCTTTTCCCCAGTACTCTGCAAGCTCTCCAGGACAACATAAAATCTGGGGCTCTGTGCTTTCTTTCGTTCTGAACAAGTGTTACTGTTTTCTGCACAAAAGCGATTCTGCGAAGCAATGTGAACACTTCTGCTTCCCAGGCACAGAGAAGGTGCTAGCAGGGAATTCTCTGCCTGCCTTTCCCCAGTGCTCTGCAAGCTCTCCAGGACAACATAAAATCTGGGGCTCTGTGCTTTCTTTCCTTCTGAACAAGTGTTAGTGTTTTCTGCACAAAAGCGATTCTGCGAAGCAATGTGAACACTTCTGTTTCCCAGGCACAGAGAAGGTGCTAGCAGGGAATTCTCTGCCTGCTTTTCCCCAGTGCTCTGCAAGCTCTCCAGGACAACATAAAATCTGGGGCTCTGTGCTTTCTTTTGTTCTGAACAAGTGTTACTGTTTTCTGCACAAAAGCGATTCTGCGAAGCAATGTGAACACTTCTGCTTCCCAGGCACAGAGAAGGTGCTAGCAGGGAATTCTCTGCCTGCCTTTCCCCAGTGCTCTGCAAGCTCTCCAGGACAACATAGAATCTGGGGCTCTGTGCTTTCTTTCCTTCTGAACAAGTGTTATTGTTTTCTGCACAAAAGCGATTCTGCGAAGCAATGTGAACACTTCTGCTTCCCAGGCACAGAGAAGGTGCTAGCAGGGAATTCTCTGCCTGCCTTTCCCCAGTGCTCTGCAAGCTCTGCAGGACAACATAAAATCTGGGGCTCTGTGCTTTCTTTCGTTCTGAACAAGTGTTATTGTTTTCTGCACAAAAGCGATTCTGCGAAGCAATGTGAACACTTCTGTTTCCCAGGCACAGAGAAGGTGCTAGCAGGGAATTCTCTGCCTGCCTTTCCCCAGTGCTCTGCAAGCTCTCCAGGACAACATAAAATCTGGGGCTCTGTGCTTTCTTTCGTCTGAACAAGTGTTAGTGTTTTCTGCACAAAAGCGATTCTGCGAAGCAATGTGAACAGGCACAGAGAAGGTGCTAGCAGGGAATTCTCTGCCTGCCTTTCCCCAGTGCTCTGCAAGCTCTCCAGGACAACATAAAATCTGGGGCTCTGTGCTTTCTTTCGTTCTGAACAAGTGTTAGTGTTTTCTGCACAAAAGCGATTCTGCGAAGCAATGTGAACACTTCTGTTTCCCAGGCACAGAGAAGGTGCTAGCAGGGAATTCTCTGCCTGCTTTTCCCCAGTGCTCTGCAAGCTCTCCAGGACAACATAAAATCTGGGGCTCTGTGCTTTCTTTCGTCTGAACAAGTGTTACTGTTTTCTGCACAAAAGCGATTCTGCCAAGCAATGTGAACAGGCACAGAGAATGTGCTAGCAGGGAATTCTCTGCCTGCCTTTCCCCAGTGCTCTGCAAGCTCTCCAGGACAACATAAAATCTGGGGCTCTGTGCTTTCTTTCGTTCTGAACAAGTATTACTGTTTTCTGCACAAAAGCGATTCTGCGAAGCAATGGGAACACTTCTGTTTCCCAGGCACAGAGAAGGTGCTAGCAGGGAATTCTCTGCTTGCTTTTCCCCAGTGCTCTGCAAGCTCTCCAGGACAACATAAAATCTGGGGCTCTGTGCTTTCTTTCGTACTGAACAAGTGTTACTGTTTTCTGCACAAAAGCGATTCTGCGAAGCAATGTGAACACTTCTGCTTCCCAGGCACAGAGAAGGTGCTAGCAGGAAATTCTCTGCCTGCCTTTCCCCAGTGCTCTGCAAGCTCTCCAGGACAACATAGAATCTGGGGCTCTGTGCTTTCTTTTGTTCTGAACAAGTGTTAGTGTTTTCTGCACAAAAGCGATTCTGCGAAGCAATGTGAAGACTTCTGCTTCCCAGGCACAGAGAAGGTGCTAGCAGGGAATTCTCTGCCTGCCTTTCCCCAGTGCTCTGCAAGCTCTCCAGGACAACATAAAATCTGGGGCTCTGTGCTTTCTTTCGTCTGAACAAGTGTTACTGTTTTCTGCACAAAAGCGATACTGCGAAGCAATGTGAACAGGCACAGAGAAGGTGCTAGCAGGGAATTCTCTGCCTGCCTTTCCCCAGTGCTCTGCAAGCTCTCCAGGACAACATAAAATCTGGGGCTCTGTGCTTTCTTTCGTCTGAACAAGTGTTACTGTTTTCTGCACAAAAGCTATACTGCTAAGAAATGTGAACACTTCTGTTTCCCAGGCACAGAGAAGGTGCTAGCAGGGAATTCTCTGCCTGCTTTTCCCCAGTGATCTGTAAGCTCTCCAGGACATCATAAAATCTGGGGCTCTGTGCTTTCTTTCGTTCTGAACAAGTGTTACTGTTTTCTGCACAAAAGCGATTCTGCGAAGGAATGTGAAAAGGCACAGAGAAGGTGCTAGCAGGGAATTCTCTGCCTGCCTTTCCCCAGTGCTCTGCAAGCTCTCCAGGACAACATAAAATCTGGGGCTCTGTGCTTTCTTTTGTTCTGAACAAGTGTTACTGTTTTCTGCACAAAAGCGATTCTGCGAAGCAATGTGAACACTTCTGCTTCCCAGGCACAGAGAAGGTGCTAGCAGGGAATTCTCTGCCTGCCTTTCCCCAGTGCTCTGCAAGCTCTCCAGGACAACATAAAATCTGGGGCTCTGTGCTTTCTTTCGTTCTGAACAAGTGTTACTGTTTTCTGCACAAAAGCGATTCTGCGAAGCAATGTGAACACTTCTGCTTCCCAGGCACAGAGAAGGTGCTAGCAGGAAATTCTCTGCCTGCCTTTCCCCAGTGCTCTGCAAGCTCTCCAGGACAACATAAAATCTGGGGCTCTGTGCTTTCTTTCGTCTGAACAAGTGTTACTGTTTTCTGCACAAAAGCGATTCTGCGAAGTAATGTGAACAGGCACAGAGAAGGTGCTAGCAGGGAATTCTCTGCCTGCCTTTCCCCAGTGCTCTGCAAGCTCTCCAGGACAACATAAAATCTGGGGCTCTGTGCTTTCTTTCGTTCTGAACAAGTGTTACTGTTTTCTGCACAAAAGCGATTCTGCCAAGCAATGTGAACATTTCTGCTTCCCAGGCACAGAGAAGGTGCTAGCAGGGAATTCTCTGCCTGCTTTTCCCCAGTGCTCTGCAAGCTCTACAGCACAACATAAAATATGGGGCTCTGTGCTTTCTTTCCTTCTGAACAAGTGTTACTGTTTTCTGCACAAACGCGATACTGCTAAGAAATGTGAACACTTCTGTTTCCCAGGCACAGAGAAGGTGCTAGCAGGGAATTCTCTGCCTGCTTTTCCCCAGTGCTCTGCAAGCTCTCCAGGACAACATAAATTCTTGGGCTCTGTGCTTTCTTTTGTTCTGAACAAGTGTTACTGTTTTCTGCACAAAAGCGATTCTGCGAAGCAATGTGAACACTTCTGTTTCCCAGGCACAGAGAAGGTGCTAGCAGGGAATTCTCTGCCTGCCTTTCCCCAGTGCTCTGCAAGCTCTCCAGGACAACATAAAATCTGGGGCTCTGTGCTTTCTTTCGTTCTGAACAAGTGTTATTGTTTTCTGCAGAAAAGCGATTCTGCGAAGCAATGTGAACACTTCTGTTTCCCAGGCACAGAGAAGGTGCTAGCAGGGAATTCTCTGCCTGCTTTTCCCCAGTGCTCTGCAAGCTCTCCAGGACAACATAAAATCTGGGGCTCTGTGCTTTCTTTCGTCTGAACAAGTGTTACTGTTTTCTGCACAAAAGCGATTCTGCGAAGCAATGTGAACAGGCACAGAGAATGTGCTAGCAGGGAATTCTCTGCCTGCTTTTCCCCAGTGCTCTGCAAGCTCTCCAGGACAACATAAAATCTGGGGCTCTGTGCTTTCTTTCGTTCTGAACAAGTGTTACTGTTTTCTGCACAAAAGCGATTCTGCGAAGCAATGTGAACACTTCTGCTTCCCAGGCACAGAGAAGGTGCTAGCAGGGAATTCTCTGCCTGCTTTTCCCCAGTGATCTGTAAGCTCTCCAGGACATCATAAAATCTGGGGCTCTGTGCTTTCTTTCGTTCTGAACAAGTGTTACTGTTTTCTGCACAAAAGCGATTCTGCGAAGGAATGTGAAAAGGCACAGAGAAGGTGCTAGCAGGGAATTCTCTGCCTGCCTTTCCCCAGTGCTCTGCAAGCTCTCCAGGACAACATAAAATCTGGGGCTCTGTGCTTTCTTTTGTTCTGAACAAGTGTTACTGTTTTCTGCACAAAAGCGATTCTGCGAAGCAATGTGAACACTTCTGCTTCCCAGGCACAGAGAAGGTGCTAGCAGGGAATTCTCTGCCTGCCTTTCCCCAGTGCTCTGCAAGCTCTCCAGGACAACATAAAATCTGGGGCTCTGTGCTTTCTTTCGTTCTGAACAAGTGTTACTGTTTTCTGCACAAAAGCGATTCTGCGAAGCAATGTGAACACTTCTGCTTCCCAGGCACAGAGAAGGTGCTAGCAGGAAATTCTCTGCCTGCCTTTCCCCAGTGCTCTGCAAGCTCTCCAGGACAACATAAAATCTGGGGCTCTGTGCTTTCTTTCGTCTGAACAAGTGTTACTGTTTTCTGCACAAAAGCGATTCTGCGAAGTAATGTGAACAGGCACAGAGAAGGTGCTAGCAGGGAATTCTCTGCCTGCCTTTCCCCAGTGCTCTGCAAGCTCTCCAGGACAACATAAAATCTGGGGCTCTGTGCTTTCTTTCGTTCTGAACAAGTGTTACTGTTTTCTGCACAAAAGCGATTCTGCCAAGCAATGTGAACATTTCTGCTTCCCAGGCACAGAGAAGGTGCTAGCAGGGAATTCTCTGCCTGCTTTTCCCCAGTACTCTGCAAGCTCTCCAGCACAACATAAAATATGGGGCTCTGTGCTTTCTTTCCTTCTGAACAAGTGTTACTGTTTTCTGCACAAAAGCGATACTGCTAAGAAATGTGAACACTTCTGTTTCCCAGGCACAGAGAAGGTGCTAGCAGGGAATTCTCTGCCTGCTTTTCCCCAGTGCTCTGCAAGCTCTCCAGGACAACAGCAAATCTGGGGCTCTGTGCTTTCTTTTGTTCTGAACAAGTGTTAGTGTTTTCTGCACAAAAGCGATTCTGCGAAGCAATGTGAACACTTCTGTTTCCCAGGCACAGAGAAGGTGCTAGCAGGGAATTCTCTGCCTGCTTTTCCCCAGTGCTCTGCAAGCTCTCCAGGACAACATAAAATCTGGGGCTCTGTGCTTTCTTTTGTTCTGAACAAGTGTTACTGTTTTCTGCACAAAAGCGATACTGCTATGAAATGAGAACACTTCTGTTTCCCAGGCACAGAGAAGGTGCTAGCAGGGAATTCTCTGCCTGCTTTTCCCCAGTGCTCTGCAAGCTCTCCAGGACAACATAAAATCTGGGGCTCTGTGCTTTCTTTCGTTCTGAACAAGTGTTAATGTTTTCTGCACAAAAGCGATTCTGCGAAGGAATGTGAACAGGCACAGAGAATGTGCTAGCAGGGAATTCTCTGCCTGCCTTTCCCCAGTGCTCTGCAAGCTCTCCAGGACAACATAAAATCTGGGGCTCTGTGCTTTCTTTCGTTCTGAACAAGTGTTACTGTTTTCTGCACAAAAGCGATTCTGCGAAGCAATGGGAACACTTCTGTTTCCCAGGCACAGAGAAGGTGCTAGCAGGGAATTCTCTGCCTGCTTTTCCCCAGTGCTCTGCAAGCTCTCCAGGACAACATAAAATCTGGGGCTCTGTGCTTTCTTTCGTACTGAACAAGTGTTACTGTTTTCTGCACAAAAGCGATTCTGCGAAGGAATGTGAACAGGCACAGAGAAGGTGCTAGCAGGGAATTCTCTGCCTGCCTTTCCCCAGTGCTCTGCAAGCTCTCCAGGACAACATAAAATCTGGGGCTCTGTGCTTTCTTTCGTTCTGAACAAGTGTTACTGTTTTCTGCACAAAAGCGATTCTGCGAAGGAATGTGAACAGGCACAGAGAAGGTGCTAGCAGGGAATTCTCTGCCTGCCTTTCCCCAGTGCTCTGCAAGCTCTCCAGGACAACATAAAATCTGGGGCTCTGTGCTTTCTTTCGTTCTGAACAAGTGTTATTGTTTTCTGCACAAAAGCGATTCTGCGAAGCAATGTGAAGACTTCTGCTTCCCAGGCACAGAGAAGGTGCTAGCAGGGAATTCTCTGCCTGCCTTTCCCCAGTGCTCTGCAAGCTCTCCAGGACAACATAAAATCTGGGGCTCTGTGCTTTCTTTCGTTCTGAACAAGTGTTACTGTTTTCTGCAGAAAAGCGATTCTGCCAAGCAATGTGAACACTTCTGTTTCCCAGGCACAGAGAAGGTGCTAGCAGGGAATTCTCTGCCTGCTTTTCCCCAGTGCTCTGCAAGCTCTCCAGGACAACATAAAATCTGGGGCTCTGTGCTTTCTTTCGTACTGAACAAGTGTTACTGTTTTCTGCACAAAAGCGATTCTGCGAAGCAATGTGAACACTTCTGCTTCCCAGGCACAGAGAAGGTGCTAGCAGGGAATTCTCTGCCTGCTTTTCCCCAGTGCTCTGCAAGCTCTCCAGGACAACATAAAATCTGGGGCTCTGTGCTTTCTTTCGTACTGAACAAGTGTTACTGTTTTCTGCACAAAAGCGATTCTGCGAAGCAATGTGAACACTTCTGCTTCCCAGGCACAGAGAAGGTGCTAGCAGGGAATTCTCTGCCTGCTTTTCCCCAGTGCTCTGCAAGCTCTCCAGGACAACATAAAATCTGGGGCTCTGTGCTTTCTTTCGTTCTGAACAAGTGTTACTGTTTTCTGCACAAAAGCGATTCTGCCAAGCAATGTGAACACTTCTGCTTCCCAGGCACAGAGAAGGTGCTAGCAGGGAATTCTCTGCCTGCTTTTCCCCAGTACTCTGCAAGCTCTCCAGCACAACATAAAATCTGGGGCTCTGTGCTTTCTTTCGTTCTGAACAAGTGTTACTGTTTTCTGCACAAAAGCGATTCTGCCAAGCAATGTGAACACTTCTGCTTCCCAGGCACAGAGAAGGTGCTAGCAGGAAATTCTCTGCCTGCCTTTCCCCAGTGCTCTGCAAGCTCTCCAGGACAACATAGAATCTGGGGCTCTGTGCTTTCTTTCCTTCTGAACAAGTGTTACTGTTTTCTGCACAAAAGCGATACTGCTAAGAAATGTGAACACTTCTGCTTCCCAGGCACAGAGAAGGTGCTAGCAGGGAATTCTCTGCCTGCCTTTCCCCAGTGCTCTGCAAGCTCTCCAGGACAACATAAAATCTGGGGCTCTGTGCTTTCTTTCGTCTGAACAAGTGTTACTGTTTTCTGCACAAAAGCGATTCTGCGAAGCAATGTGAACAGGCACAGAGAAGGTGCTAGCAGGGAATTCTCTGCCTGCCTTTCCCCAGTGCTCTGCAAGCTCTCCAGGACAACATAAAATCTGGGGCTCTGTGCTTTCTTTCGTCTGAACAAGTGTTACTGTTTTCTGCACAAAAGCGATACTGCTAAGAAATGTGAACACTTCTGTTTCCCAGGCACAGAGAAGGTGCTAGCAGGGAATTCTCTGCCTGCTTTTCCCCAGTGATCTGTAAGCTCTCCAGGACATCATAAAATCTGGGGCTCTGTGCTTTCTTTCGTTCTGAACAAGTGTTACTGTTTTCTGCACAAAAGCGATTCTGCGAAGGAATGTGAAAAGGCACAGAGAAGGTTCTAGCAGGGAATTCTCTGCCTGCTTTTCCCCAGTACTCTGCAAGCTCTCCAGCACAACATAAAATATGGGGCTCTGTGCTTTCTTTCCTTCTGAACAAGTGTTACTGTTTTCTGCACAAAAGCGATACTGCTAAGAAATGTGAACACTTCTGTTTCCCAGGCACAGAGAAGGTTCTAGCAGGGAATTCTCTGCCTGCCTTTCCCCAGTGCTCTGCAAGCTCTCCAGGACATCATAAAATCTGGGGCTCTGTGCTTTCTTTCGTTCTGAACAAGTGTTATTGTTTTCTGCAGAAAAGCGATTCTGCGAAGCAATGTGAACACTTCTGTTTCCCAGGCACAGAGAAGGTGCTAGCAGGGAATTCTCTGCCTGCTTTTCCCCAGTGCTCTGCAAGCTCTCCAGGACAACATAAAATCTGGGGCTCTGTGCTTTCTTTCGTTCTGAACAAGTATTACTGTTTTCTGCACAAAAGCGATTCTGCGAAGCAATGGGAACACTTCTGTTTCCCAGGCACAGAGAAGGTGCTAGCAGGGAATTCTCTGCCTGCTTTTCCCCAGTGCTCTGCAAGCTCTGCAGGACAACATAAAATCTGGGGCTCTGTGCTTTCTTTCGTACTGAACAAGTGTTACTGTTTTCTGCACAAAAGCGATTCTGCGAAGCAATGTGAACACTTCTGCTTCCCAGGCACAGAGAAGGTGCTAGCAGGGAATTCTCTGCCTGCTTTTCCCCAGTGCTCTGCAAGCTCTCCAGGACAACATAAAATCTGGGGCTCTGTGCTTTCTTTCGTTCTGAACAAGTGTTACTGTTTTCTGCACAAAAGCGATTCTGCCAAGCAATGTGAACACTTCTGCTTCCCAGGCACAGAGAAGGTGCTAGCAGGGAATTCTCTGCCTGCTTTTCCCCAGTACTCTGCAAGCTCTCCAGCACAACATAAAATCTGGGGCTCTGTGCTTTCTTTCGTTCTGAACAAGTGTTACTGTTTTCTGCACAAAAGCGATTCTGCCAAGCAATGTGAACACTTCTGCTTCCCAGGCACAGAGAAGGTGCTAGCAGGGAATTCTCTGCCTGCCTTTCCCCAGTGCTCTGCAAGCTCTCCAGGACAACATAAAATCTGGGGCTCTGTGCTTTCTTTCGTCTGAACAAGTGTTACTGTTTTCTGCACAAAAGCGATACTGCTATGAAATGTGAACACTTCTGTTTCCCAGGCACAGAGAAGGTGCTAGCAGGGAATTCTCTGCCTGCTTTTCCCCAGTGATCTGTAAGCTCTCCAGGACATCATAAAATCTGGGGCTCTGTGCTTTCTTTCGTTCTGAACAAGTGTTACTGTTTTCTGCACAAAAGCGATTCTGCGAAGTAATGTGAACAGGCACAGAGAAGGTGCTAGCAGGGAATTCTCTGCCTGCCTTTCCCCAGTGCTCTGCAAGCTCTCCAGGACAACATAAAATCTGGGGCTCTGTGCTTTCTTTCGTCTGAACAAGTGTTACTGTTTTCTGCACAAAAGCGATTCTGCGAAGCAATGGGAACACTTCTCTTTCCCAGGCACAGAGAAGGTGCTAGCAGGGAATTCTCTGCCTGCTTTTCCCCAGTGCTCTGCAAGCTCTCCAGGACAACATAAAATGTGGGGCTCTGTGCTTTCTTTTGTTCTGAACAAGTGTTACTGTTTTCTGCACAAAAGCGATACTGCTATGAAATGTGAACACTTCTGTTTCCCAGGCACAGAGAAGGTGCTAGCAGGGAATTCTCTGCCTGCTTTTCCCCAGTGCTCTGCAAGCTCTCCAGGACAACATAAAATCTGGGGCTCTGTGCTTTCTTTCGTTCTGAACAAGTGTTACTGTTTTCTGCACAAAAGCGATTCTGCGAAGGAATGTGAACAGGCACAGAGAATGTGCTAGCAGGGAATTCTCTGCCTGCCTTTCCCCAGTGCTCTGCAAGCTCTCCAGCACAACATAAAATCTGGGGCTCTGTGCTTTCTTTCGTTCTGAACAAGTGTTACTGTTTTCTGCACAAAAGCGATTCTGCGAAGCAATGGGAACACTTCTGTTTCCCAGGCACAGAGAAGGTGCTAGCAGGGAATTCTCTGCCTGCTTTTCCCCAGTGCTCTGCAAGCTCTCCAGGACAACATAAAATCTGGGGCTCTGTGCTTTCTTTCGTACTGAACAAGTGTTACTGTTTTCTGCACAAAAGCGATTCTGCGAAGGAATGTGAACAGGCACAGAGAAGGTGCTAGCAGGGAATTCTCTGCCTGCCTTTCCCCAGTGCTCTGCAAGCTCTCCAGGACAACATAAAATCTGGGGCTCTGTGCTTTCTTTCGTTCTGAACAAGTGTTACTGTTTTCTGCACAAAAGCGATTCTGCGAAGGAATGTGAACAGGCACAGAGAAGGTGCTAGCAGGGAATTCTCTGCCTGCCTTTCCCCAGTGCTCTGCAAGCTCTCCAGGACAACATAAAATCTGGGGCTCTGTGCTTTCTTTCGTTCTGAACAAGTGTTACTGTTTTCTGCAGAAAAGCGATTCTGCCAAGCAATGTGAACACTTCTGTTTCCCAGGCACAGAGAAGGTGCTAGCCGGGAATTCTCTGCCTGCTTTTCCCCAGTGCTCTGCAAGCTCTCCAGGACAACATAAAATCTGGGGCTCTGTGCTTTCTTTCGTACTGAACAAGTGTTACTGTTTTCTGCACAAAAGCGATTCTGCCAAGCAATGTGAACACTTCTGCTTCCCAGGCACAGAGAAGGTGCTAGCAGGGAATTCTCTGCCTGCTTTTCCCCAGTGCTCTGCAAGCTCTCCAGGACAACATAAATTCTGGGGCTCTGTGCTTTCTTTTGTTCTGAACAAGTGTTACTGTTTTCTGCACAAAAGCGATTCTGCGAAGCAATGTGAACACTTCTGCTTCCCAGGCACAGAGAAGGTGCTAGCAGGGAATTCTCTGCCTGCTTTTCCCCAGTGCTCTGCAAGCTCTCCAGGACAACATAAAATCTGGGGCTCTGTGCTTTCTTTCGTTCTGAACAAGTGTTACTGTTTTCTGCACAAAAGCGATTCTGCCAAGCAATGTGAACACTTCTGCTTCCCAGGCACAGAGAAGGTGCTAGCAGGGAATTCTCTGCCTGCTTTTCCCCAGTACTCTGCAAGCTCTCCAGCACAACATAAAATCTGGGGCTCTGTGCTTTCTTTCGTTCTGAACAAGTGTTACTGTTTTCTGCACAAAAGCGATTCTGCCAAGCAATGTGAACACTTCTGCTTCCCAGGCACAGAGAAGGTGCTAGCAGGGAATTCTCTGCCTGCCTTTCCCCAGTGCTCTGCAAGCTCTCCAGGACAACATAGAATCTGGGGCTCTGTGCTTTCTTTTGTTCTGAACAAGTGTTAGTGTTTTCTGCACAAAAGCGATTCTGCGAAGCAATGTGAAGACTTCTGCTTCCCAGGCACAGAGAAGGTGCTAGCAGGGAATTCTCTGCCTGCCTTTCCCCAGTGCTCTGCAAGCTCTCCAGGACAACATAAAATCTGGGGCTCTGTGCTTTCTTTCGTCTGAACAAGTGTTACTGTTTTCTGCACAAAAGCGATTCTGCGAAGCAATGTGAACAGGCACAGAGAAGGTGCTAGCAGGGAATTCTCTGCCTGCCTTTCCCCAGTGCTCTGCAAGCTCTCCAGGACAACATAAAATCTGGGGCTCTGTGCTTTCTTTCGTCTGAACAAGTGTTACTGTTTTCTGCACAAAAGCGATACTGCTAAGAAATGTGAACACTTCTGTTTCCCAGGCACAGAGAAGGTGCTAGCAGGGAATTCTCTGCCTGCTTTTCCCCAGTGATCTGTAAGCTCTCCAGGACATCATAAAATCTGGGGCTCTGTGCTTTCTTTCGTTCTGAACAAGTGTTACTGTTTTCTGCACAAAAGCGATTCTGCGAAGGAATGTGAAAAGGCACAGAGAAGGTGCTAGCAGGGAATTCTCTGCCTGCCTTTCCCCAGTGCTCTGCAAGCTCTCCAGGACAACATAAAATCTGGGGCTCTGTGCTTTCTTTTGTTCTGAACAAGTGTTACTGTTTTCTGCACAAAAGCGATTCTGCGAAGCAATGTGAACACTTCTGCTTCCCAGGCACAGAGAAGGTGCTAGCAGGGAATTCTCTGCCTGCCTTTCCCCAGTGCTCTGCAAGCTCTCCAGGACAACATAAAATCTGGGGCTCTGTGCTTTCTTTCGTCTGAACAAGTGTTACTGTTTTCTGCACAAAAGCGATTCTGCGAAGTAATGTGAACAGGCACAGAGAAGGTGCTAGCAGGGAATTCTCTGCCTGCCTTTCCCCAGTGCTCTGCAAGCTCTCCAGGACAACATAAAATCTGGGGCTCTGTGCTTTCTTTCGTTCTGAACAAGTGTTACTGTTTTCTGCACAAAAGCGATTCTGCCAAGCAATGTGAACATTTCTGCTTCCCAGGCACAGAGAAGGTGCTAGCAGGGAATTCTCTGCCTGCTTTTCCCCAGTACTCTGCAAGCTCTCCAGCACAACATAAAATCTGGGGCTCTGTGCTTTCTTTCCTTCTGAACAAGTGTTACTGTTTTCTGCACAAAAGCGATACTGCTAAGAAATGTGAACACTTCTGTTTCCCAGGCACAGAGAAGGTGCTAGCAGGGAATTCTCTGCCTGCTTTTCCCCAGTGCTCTGCAAGCTCTCCAGGACAACATAAAATCTGGGGCTCTGTGCTTTCTTTTGTTCTGAACAAGTGTTAGTGTTTTCTGCACAAAAGCGATTCTGCGAAGCAATGTGAAGACTTCTGCTTCCCAGGCACAGAGAAGGTGCTAGCAGGGAATTCTCTGCCTGCCTTTCCCCAGTGCTCTGCAAGCTCTCCAGGACAACATAAAATCTGGGGCTCTGTGCTTTCTTTCGTCTGAACAAGTGTTACTGTTTTCTGCACAAAAGCGATTCTGCGAAGCAATGTGAACACTTCTGTTTACCAGGCACAGAGAAGGTGCTAGCAGGGAATTCTCTGCCTGCTTTTCCCCAGTGCTCTGCAAGCTCTCCAGGACAACATAAAATCTGGGGCTCTGTGCTTTCTTTTGTTCTGAACAAGTGTTACTGTTTTCTGCACAAAAGCGATACTGCTATGAAATGTGAACACTTCTGTTTCCCAGGCACAGAGAAGGTGCTAGCAGGGAATTCTCTGCCTGCTTTTCCCCAGTGCTCTGCAAGCTCTCCAGGACAACATAAAATCTGGGGCTCTGTGCTTTCTTTCGTTCTGAACAAGTGTTACTGTTTTCTGCACAAAAGCGATTCTGCGAAGGAATGTGAACAGGCACAGAGAATGTGCTAGCAGGGAATTCTCTGCCTGCCTTTCCCCAGTGCTCTGCAAGCTCTCCAGGACAACATAAAATCTGGGGCTCTGTGCTTTCTTTCGTTCTGAACAAGTGTTACTGTTTTCTGCACAAAAGCGATTCTGCGAAGCAATGGGAACACTTCTGTTTCCCAGGCACAGAGAAGGTGCTAGCAGGGAATTCTCTGCCTGCTTTTCCCCAGTGCTCTGCAAGCTCTCCAGGACAACATAAAATCTGGGGCTCTGTGCTTTCTTTCGTACTGAACAAGTGTTACTGTTTTCTGCACAAAAGCGATTCTGCGAAGGAATGTGAACAGGCACAGAGAAGGTGCTAGCAGGGAATTCTCTGCCTGCCTTTCCCCAGTGCTCTGCAAGCTCTCCAGGACAACATAAAATCTGGGGCTCTGTGCTTTCTTTCGTTCTGAACAAGTGTTACTGTTTTCTGCACAAAAGCGATTCTGCGAAGGAATGTGAACAGGCACAGAGAAGGTGCTAGCAGGGAATTCTCTGCCTGCCTTTCCCCAGTGCTCTGCAAGCTCTCCAGGACAACATAAAATCTGGGGCTCTGTGCTTTCTTTCGTTCTGAACAAGTGTTATTGTTTTCTGCACAAAAGCGATTCTGCGAAGCAATGTGAAGACTTCTGCTTCCCAGGCACAGAGAAGGTGCTAGCAGGGAATTCTCTGCCTGCCTTTCCCCAGTGCTCTGCAAGCTCTCCAGGACAACATAAAATCTGGGGCTCTGTGCTTTCTTTCGTTCTGAACAAGTGTTACTGTTTTCTGCAGAAAAGCGATTCTGCCAAGCAATGTGAACACTTCTGTTTCCCAGGCACAGAGAAGGTGCTAGCAGGGAATTCTCTGCCTGCTTTTCCCCAGTGCTCTGCAAGCTCTCCAGGACAACATAAAATCTGGGGCTCTGTGCTTTCTTTCGTACTGAACAAGTGTTACTGTTTTCTGCACAAAAGCGATTCTGCGAAGCAATGTGAACACTTCTGCTTCCCAGGCACAGAGAAGGTGCTAGCAGGGAATTCTCTGCCTGCTTTTCCCCAGTGCTCTGCAAGCTCTCCAGGACAACATAAAATCTGGGGCTCTGTGCTTTCTTTCGTTCTGAACAAGTGTTACTGTTTTCTGCACAAAAGCGATTCTGCGAAGCAATGTGAACACTTCTGCTTCCCAGGCACAGAGAAGGTGCTAGCAGGGAATTCTCTGCCTGCTTTTCCCCAGTGCTCTGCAAGCTCTCCAGGACAACATAAAATCTGGGGCTCTGTGCTTTCTTTCGTTCTGAACAAGTGTTACTGTTTTCTGCACAAAAGCGATTCTGCCAAGCAATGTGAACACTTCTGCTTCCCAGGCACAGAGAAGGTGCTAGCAGGAAATTCTCTGCCTGCCTTTCCCCAGTGCTCTGCAAGCTCTCCAGGACAACATAGAATCTGGGGCTCTGTGCTTTCTTTTGTTCTGAACAAGTGTTAGTGTTTTCTGCACAAAAGCGATTCTGCGAAGCAATGTGAAGACTTCTGCTTCCCAGGCACAGAGAAGGTGCTAGCAGGGAATTCTCTGCCTGCCTTTCCCCAGTGCTCTGCAAGCTCTCCAGGACAACATAAAATCTGGGGCTCTGTGCTTTCTTTCGTCTGAACAAGTGTTACTGTTTTCTGCACAAAAGCGATTCTGCGAAGCAATGTGAACAGGCACAGAGAAGGTGCTAGCAGGGAATTCTCTGCCTGCCTTTCCCCAGTGCTCTGCAAGCTCTCCAGGACAACATAAAATCTGGGGCTCTGTGCTTTCTTTCGTCTGAACAAGTGTTACTGTTTTCTGCACAAAAGCGATACTGCTAAGAAATGTGAACACTTCTGTTTCCCAGGCACAGAGAAGGTGCTAGCAGGGAATTCTCTGCCTGCTTTTCCCCAGTGATCTGTAAGCTCTCCAGGACATCATAAAATCTGGGGCTCTGTGCTTTCTTTCGTTCTGAACAAGTGTTACTGTTTTCTGCACAAAAGCGATTCTGCGAAGGAATGTGAAAAGGCACAGAGAAGGTGCTAAAAGGGAATTCTCTGCCTGCTTTTCCCCAGTACTCTGCAAGCTCTCCAGCACAACATAAAATATGGGGCTCTGTGCTTTCTTTCCTTCTGAACAAGTGTTACTGTTTTCTGCACAAAAGCGATACTGCTAAGAAATGTGAACACTTCTGTTTCCCAGGCACAGAGAAGGTGCTAGCAGGGAATTCTCTGCCTGCTTTTCCCCAGTGCTCTGCAAGCTCTCCAGGACAACATAAATTCTGGGGCTCTGTGCTTTCTTTTGTTCTGAACAAGTGTTACTGTTTTCTGCACAAAAGCGATTCTGCGAATCAATGTGAACACTTCTGCTTCCCAGGCACAGAGAAGGTGCTAGCAGGGAATTCTCTGCCTGCCTTTCCCCAGTGCTCTGCAAGCTCTCCAGGACATCATAAAATCTGGGGCTCTGTGCTTTCTTTCGTTCTGAACAAGTGTTATTGTTTTCTGCAGAAAAGCGATTCTGCGAAGCAATGTGAACACTTCTGTTTCCCAGGCACAGAGAAGGTGCTAGCAGGGAATTCTCTGCCTGCTTTTCCCCAGTGCTCTGCAAGCTCTCCAGGACAACATAAAATCTGGGGCTCTGTGCTTTCTTTCGTCTGAACAAGTGTTACTGTTTTCTGCACAAAAGCGATTCTGCGAAGCAATGTGAACAGGCACAGAGAATGTGCTAGCAGGGAATTCTCTGCCTGCTTTTCCCCAGTGCTCTGCAAGCTCTCCAGGACAACATAAAATCTGGGGCTCTGTGCTTTCTTTCGTTCTGAACAAGTATTACTGTTTTCTGCACAAAAGCGATTCTGCGAAGCAATGGGAACACTTCTGTTTCCCAGGCACAGAGAAGGTGCTAGCAGGGAATTCTCTGCCTGCTTTTCCCCAGTGCTCTGCAAGCTCTCCAGGACAACATAAAATCTGGGGCTCTGTGCTTTCTTTCGTACTGAACAAGTGTTACTGTTTTCTGCACAAAAGCGATTCTGCGAAGCAATGTGAACACTTCTGCTTCCCAGGCACAGAGAAGGTGCTAGCAGGGAATTCTCTGCCTGCTTTTCCCCAGTGCTCTGCAAGCTCTCCAGGACAACATAAAATCTGGGGCTCTGTGCTTTCTTTCGTTCTGAACAAGTGTTACTGTTTTCTGCACAAAAGCGATTCTGCCAAGCAATGTGAACACTTCTGCTTCCCAGGCACAGAGAAGGTGCTAGCAGGGAATTCTCTGCCTGCTTTTCCCCAGTACTCTGCAAGCTCTCCAGCACAACATAAAATCTGGGGCTCTGTGCTTTCTTTCGTTCTGAACAAGTGTTACTGTTTTCTGCACAAAAGCGATTCTGCCAAGCAATGTGAACACTTCTGCTTCCCAGGCACAGAGAAGGTGCTAGCAGGGAATTCTCTGCCTGCCTTTCCCCAGTGCTCTGCAAGCTCTCCAGGACAACATAAAATCTGGGGCTCTGTGCTTTCTTTCGTCTGAACAAGTGTTACTGTTTTCTGCACAAAAGCGATACTGCTAAGAAATGTGAACACTTCTGTTTCCCAGGCACAGAGAAGGTGCTAGCAGGGAATTCTCTGCCTGCTTTTCCCCAGTGATCTGTAAGCTCTCCAGGACATCATAAAATCTGGGGCTCTGTGCTTTCTTTCGTTCTGAACAAGTGTTACTGTTTTCTGCACAAAAGCGATTCTGCGAAGGAATGTGAAAAGGCACAGAGAAGGTGCTAGCAGGGAATTCTCTGCCTGCCTTTCCCCAGTGCTCTGCAAGCTCTCCAGGACAACATAAAATCTGGGGCTCTGTGCTTTCTTTCGTCTGAACAAGTGTTACTGTTTTCTGCACAAAAGCGATTCTGCGAAGCAATGGGAACACTTCTCTTTCCCAGGCACAGAGAAGGTGCTAGCAGGGAATTCTCTGCCTGCTTTTCCCCAGTGCTCTGCAAGCTCTCCAGGACAACATAAAATCTGGGGCTCTGTGCTTTCTTTTGTTCTGAACAAGTGTTACTGTTTTCTGCACAAAAGCGATACTGCTATGAAATGTGAACACTTCTGTTTCCCAGGCACAGAGAAGGTGCTAGCAGGGAATTCTCTGCCTGCTTTTCCCCAGTGCTCTGCAAGCTCTCCAGGACAACATAAAATCTGGGGCTCTGTGCTTTCTTTCGTTCTGAACAAGTGTTACTGTTTTCTGCACAAAAGCGATTCTGCGAAGGAATGTGAACAGGCACAGAGAATGTGCTAGCAGGGAATTCTCTGCCTGCCTTTCCCCAGTGCTCTGCAAGCTCTCCAGGACAACATAAAATCTGGGGCTCTGTGCTTTCTTTCGTTCTGAACAAGTGTTAGTGTTTTCTGCACAAAAGCGATTCTGCGAAGCAATGGGAACACTTCTGTTTCCCAGGCACAGAGAAGGTGCTAGCAGGGAATTCTCTGCCTGCTTTTCCCCAGTGCTCTGCAAGCTCTCCAGGACAACATAAAATCTGGGGCTCTGTGCTTTCTTTCGTACTGAACAAGTGTTACTGTTTTCTGCACAAAAGCGATTCTGCGAAGGAATGTGAACAGGCACAGAGAAGGTGCTAGCAGGGAATTCTCTGCCTGCCTTTCCCCAGTGCTCTGCAAGCTCTCCAGGACAACATAAAATCTGGGGCTCTGTGCTTTCTTTCGTTCTGAACAAGTGTTACTGTTTTCTGCACAAAAGCGATTCTGCGAAGGAATGTGAACAGGCACAGAGAAGGTGCTAGCAGGGAATTCTCTGCCTGCCTTTCCCCAGTGCTCTGCAAGCTCTCCAGGACAACATAAAATCTGGGGCTCTGTGCTTTCTTTCGTTCTGAACAAGTGTTATTGTTTTCTGCACAAAAGCGATTCTGCGAAGCAATGTGAAGACTTCTGCTTCCCAGGCACAGAGAAGGTGCTAGCAGGGAATTCTCTGCCTGCCTTTCCCCAGTGCTCTGCAAGCTCTCCAGGACAACATAAAATCTGGGGCTCTGTGCTTTCTTTCGTTCTGAACAAGTGTTACTGTTTTCTGCAGAAAAGCGATTCTGCCAAGCAATGTGAACACTTCTGTTTCCCAGGCACAGAGAAGGTGCTAGCAGGGAATTCTCTGCCTGCTTTTCCCCAGTGCTCTGCAAGCTCTCCAGGACAACATAAAATCTGGGGCTCTGTGCTTTCTTTCGTACTGAACAAGTGTTACTGTTTTCTGCACAAAAGCGATTCTGCGAAGCAATGTGAACACTTCTGCTTCCCAGGCACAGAGAAGGTGCTAGCAGGGAATTCTCTGCCTGCTTTTCCCCAGTGCTCTGCAAGCTCTCCAGGACAACATAAATTCTGGGGCTCTGTGCTTTCTTTTGTTCTGAACAAGTGTTACTGTTTTCTGCACAAAAGCGATTCTGCGAAGCAATGTGAACACTTCTGCTTCCCAGGCACAGAGAAGGTGCTAGCAGGGAATTCTCTGCTTGCTTTTCCCCAGTGCTCTGCAAGCTCTCCAGGACAACATAAAATCTGGGGCTCTGTGCTTTCTTTCGTACTGAACAAGTGTTACTGTTTTCTGCACAAAAGCGATTCTGCGAAGCAATGTGAACACTTCTGCTTCCCAGGCACAGAGAAGGTGCTAGCAGGGAATTCTCTGCCTGCTTTTCCCCAGTGCTCTGCAAGCTCTCCAGGACAACATAAAATCTGGGGCTCTGTGCTTTCTTTCGTTCTGAACAAGTGTTACTGTTTTCTGCACAAAAGCGATTCTGCCAAGCAATGTGAACACTTCTGCTTCCCAGGCACAGAGAAGGTGCTAGCAGGGAATTCTCTGCCTGCTTTTCCCCAGTACTCTGCAAGCTCTCCAGGACAACATAAAATCTGGGGCTCTGTGCTTTCTTTCGTTCTGAACAAGTGTTACTGTTTTCTGCACAAAAGCGATTCTGCCAAGCAATGTGAACACTTCTGCTTCCCAGGCACAGAGAAGGTGCTAGCAGGGAATTCTCTGCCTGCCTTTCCCCAGTGCTCTGCAAGCTCTCCAGGACAACATAGAATCTGGGGCTCTGTGCTTTCTTTTGTTCTGAACAAGTGTTAGTGTTTTCTGCACAAAAGCGATTCTGCGAAGCAATGTGAAGACTTCTGCTTCCCAGGCACAGAGAAGGTGCTAGCAGGGAATTCTCTGCCTGCCTTTCCCCAGTGCTCTGCAAGCTCTCCAGGACAACATAAAATCTGGGGCTCTGTGCTTTCTTTCGTCTGAACAAGTGTTACTGTTTTCTGCACAAAAGCGATTCTGCGAAGCAATGTGAACAGGCACAGAGAAGGTGCTAGCAGGGAATTCTCTGCCTGCTTTTCCCCAGTGCTCTGCAAGCTCTCCAGGACAACATAAAATCTGGGGCTCTGTGCTTTCTTTCGTCTGAACAAGTGTTACTGTTTTCTGCACAAAAGCGATTCTGCGAAGCAATGTGAACAGGCACAGAGAATGTGCTAGCAGGGAATTCTCTGCCTGCTTTTCCCCAGTGCTCTGCAAGCTCTCCAGGACAACATAAAATCTGGGGCTCTGTGCTTTCTTTCGTTCTGAACAAGTATTACTGTTTTCTGCACAAAAGCGATTCTGCGAAGCAATGGGAACACTTCTGTTTCCCAGGCACAGAGAAGGTGCTAGCAGGGAATTCTCTGCCTGCTTTTCCCCAGTGCTCTGCAAGCTCTCCAGGACAACATAAAATCTGGGGCTCTGTGCTTTCTTTCGTACTGAACAAGTGTTACTGTTTTCTGCACAAAAGCGATTCTGCGAAGCAATGTGAACACTTCTGCTTCCCAGGCACAGAGAAGGTGCTAGCAGGGAATTCTCTGCCTGCTTTTCCCCAGTGCTCTGCAAGCTCTCCAGGACAACATAAAATCTGGGGCTCTGTGCTTTCTTTCGTTCTGAACAAGTGTTACTGTTTTCTGCACAAAAGCGATTCTGCGAAGGAATGTGAAAAGGCACAGAGAAGGTGCTAGCAGGGAATTCTCTGCCTGCTTTTCCCCAGTACTCTGCAAGCTCTCCAGCACAACATAAAATCTGGGGCTCTGTGCTTTCTTTCGTTCTGAACAAGTGTTACTGTTTTCTGCACAAAAGCGATTCTGCCAAGCAATGTGAACACTTCTGCTTCCCAGGCACAGAGAAGGTGCTAGCAGGGAATTCTCTGCCTGCCTTTCCCCAGTGCTCTGCAAGCTCTCCAGGACAACATAAAATCTGGGGCTCTGTGCTTTCTTTCGTTCTGAACAAGTGTTACTGTTTTCTGCACAAAAGCGATACTGCTAAGAAATGTGAACACTTCTGTTTCCCAGGCACAGAGAAGGTGCTAGCAGGGAATTCTCTGCCTGCTTTTCCCCAGTGATCTGTAAGCTCTCCAGGACATCATAAAATCTGGGGCTCTGTGCTTTCTTTCGTTCTGAACAAGTGTTACTGTTTTCTGCACAAAAGCGATTCTGCGAAGGAATGTGAAAAGGCACAGAGAAGGTGCTAGCAGGGAATTCTCTGCCTGCCTTTCCCCAGTGCTCTGCAAGCTCTCCAGGACAACATAAAATCTGGGGCTCTGTGCTTTCTTTCGTCTGAACAAGTGTTACTGTTTTCTGCACAAAAGCGATTCTGCGAAGCAATGGGAACACTTCTCTTTCCCAGGCACAGAGAAGGTGCTAGCAGGGAATTCTCTGCCTGCTTTTCCCCAGTGCTCTGCAAGCTCTCCAGGACAACATAAAATCTGGGGCTCTGTGCTTTCTTTTGTTCTGAACAAGTGTTACTGTTTTCTGCACAAAAGCGATACTGCTATGAAATGTGAACACTTCTGTTTCCCAGGCACAGAGAAGGTGCTAGCAGGGAATTCTCTGCCTGCTTTTCCCCAGTGCTCTGCAAGCTCTCCAGGACAACATAAAATCTGGGGCTCTGTGCTTTCTTTCGTTCTGAACAAGTGTTACTGTTTTCTGCACAAAAGCGATTCTGCGAAGCAATGTGAACAGGCACAGAGAATGTGCTAGCAGGGAATTCTCTGCCTGCCTTTCCCCAGTGCTCTGCAAGCTCTCCAGGACAACATAAAATCTGGGGCTCTGTGCTTTCTTTCGTTCTGAACAAGTGTTACTGTTTTCTGCAGAAAAGCGATTCTGCCAAGCAATGTGAACACTTCTGTTTCCCAGGCACAGAGAAGGTGCTAGCAGGGAATTCTCTGCCTGCTTTTCCCCAGTGCTCTGCAAGCTCTCCAGGACAACATAAAATCTGGGGCTCTGTGCTTTCTTTCGTACTGAACAAGTGTTACTGTTTTCTGCACAAAAGCGATTCTGCCAAGCAATGTGAACACTTCTGCTTCCCAGGCACAGAGAAGGTGCTAGCAGGGAATTCTCTGCCTGCTTTTCCCCAGTGCTCTGCAAGCTCTCCAGGACAACATAAATTCTGGGGCTCTGTGCTTTCTTTTGTTCTGAACAAGTGTTACTGTTTTCTGCACAAAAGCGATTCTGCGAAGCAATGTGAACACTTCTGCTTCCCAGGCACAGAGAAGGTGCTAGCAGGGAATTCTCTGCTTGCTTTTCCCCAGTGCTCTGCAAGCTCTCCAGGACAACATAAAATCTGGGGCTCTGTGCTTTCTTTCGTACTGAACAAGTGTTACTGTTTTCTGCACAAAAGCGATTCTGCGAAGCAATGTGAACACTTCTGCTTCCCAGGCACAGAGAAGGTGCTAGCAGGGAATTCTCTGCCTGCTTTTCCCCAGTGCTCTGCAAGCTCTCCAGGACAACATAAAATCTGGGGCTCTGTGCTTTCTTTCGTTCTGAACAAGTGTTACTGTTTTCTGCACAAAAGCGATTCTGCCAAGCAATGTGAACACTTCTGCTTCCCAGGCACAGAGAAGGTGCTAGCAGGGAATTCTCTGCCTGCTTTTCCCCAGTACTCTGCAAGCTCTCCAGCACAACATAAAATCTGGGGCTCTGTGCTTTCTTTCGTTCTGAACAAGTGTTACTGTTTTCTGCACAAAAGCGATTCTGCCAAGCAATGTGAACACTTCTGCTTCCCAGGCACAGAGAAGGTGCTAGCAGGGAATTCTCTGCCTGCCTTTCCCCAGTGCTCTGCAAGCTCTCCAGGACAACATAAAATCTGGGGCTCTGTGCTTTCTTTCGTCTGAACAAGTGTTACTGTTTTCTGCACAAAAGCGATTCTGCGAAGCAATGTGAACAGGCACAGAGAAGGTGCTAGCAGGGAATTCTCTGCCTGCCTTTCCCCAGTGCTCTGCAAGCTCTCCAGGACAACATAAAATCTGGGGCTCTGTGCTTTCTTTCGTCTGAACAAGTGTTACTGTTTTCTGCACAAAAGCGATACTGCTAAGAAATGTGAACACTTCTGTTTCCCAGGCACAGAGAAGGTGCTAGCAGGGAATTCTCTGCCTGCTTTTCCCCAGTGATCTGTAAGCTCTCCAGGACATCATAAAATCTGGGGCTCTGTGCTTTCTTTCGTTCTGAACAAGTGTTACTGTTTTCTGCACAAAAGCGATTCTGCGAAGGAATGTGAAAAGGCACAGAGAAGGTGCTAGCAGGGAATTCTCTGCCTGCCTTTCCCCAGTGCTCTGCAAGCTCTCCAGGACAACATAAAATCTGGGGCTCTGTGCTTTCTTTTGTTCTGAACAAGTGTTACTGTTTTCTGCACAAAAGCGATTCTGCGAAGCAATGTGAACACTTCTGCTTCCCAGGCACAGAGAAGGTGCTAGCAGGGAATTCTCTGCCTGCCTTTCCCCAGTGCTCTGCAAGCTCTCCAGGACAACATAAAATCTGGGGCTCTGTGCTTTCTTTTGTTCTGAACAAGTGTTACTGTTTTCTGCACAAAAGCGATTCTGCGAAGCAATGTGAACACTTCTGCTTCCCAGGCACAGAGAAGGTGCTAGCAGGAAATTCTCTGCCTGCCTTTCCCCAGTGCTCTGCAAGCTCTCCAGGACAACATAAAATCTGGGGCTCTGTGCTTTCTTTCGTCTGAACAAGTGTTACTGTTTTCTGCACAAAAGCGATTCTGCGAAGTAATGTGAACAGGCACAGAGAAGGTGCTAGCAGGGAATTCTCTGCCTGCCTTTCCCCAGTGCTCTGCAAGCTCTCCAGGACAACATAAAATCTGGGGCTCTGTGCTTTCTTTCGTTCTGAACAAGTGTTACTGTTTTCTGCACAAAAGCGATTCTGCGAAGCAATGTGAACATTTCTGCTTCCCAGGCACAGAGAAGGTGCTAGCAGGGAATTCTCTGCCTGCTTTTCCCCAGTACTCTGCAAGCTCTCCAGCACAACATAAAATCTGGGGCTCTGTGCTTTCTTTCCTTCTGAACAAGTGTTACTGTTTTCTGCACAAAAGCGATACTGCTAAGAAATGTGAACACTTCTGCTTCCCAGGCACAGAGAAGGTGCTAGCAGGGAATTCTCTGCCTGCTTTTCCCCAGTGCTCTGCAAGCTCTCCAGGACAACATAAATTCTGGGGCTCTGTGCTTTCTTTTGTTCTGAACAAGTGTTACTGTTTTCTGCACAAAAGCGATTCTGCGAAGCAATGTGAACACTTCTGCTTCCCAGGCACAGAGAAGGTGCTAGCAGGGAATTCTCTGCCTGCCTTTCCCCAGTGCTCTGCAAGCTCTCCAGGACAACATAAAATCTGGGGCTCTGTGCTTTCTTTCGTTCTGAACAAGTGTTATTGTTTTCTGCAGAAAAGCGATTCTGCGAAGCAATGTGAACACTTCTGTTTCCCAGGCACAGAGAAGGTGCTAGCAGGGAATTCTCTGCCTGCTTTTCCCCAGTGCTCTGCAAGCTCTCCAGGACAACATAAAATCTGGGGCTCTGTGCTTTCTTTCGTCTGAACAAGTGTTACTGTTTTCTGCACAAAAGCGATTCTGCGAAGCAATGTGAACAGGCACAGAGAATGTGCTAGCAGGGAATTCTCTGCCTGCTTTTCCCCAGTGCTCTGCAAGCTCTCCAGGACAACATAAAATCTGGGGCTCTGTGCTTTCTTTCGTACTGAACAAGTGTTACTGTTTTCTGCACAAAAGCGATTCTGCCAAGCAATGTGAACACTTCTGCTTCCCAGGCACAGAGAAGGTGCTAGCAGGGAATTCTCTGCCTGCCTTTCCCCAGTGCTCTGCAAGCTCTCCAGGACAACATAAAATCTGGGGCTCTGTGCTTTCTTTCGTCTGAACAAGTGTTACTGTTTTCTGCACAAAAGCGATTCTGCGAAGCAATGTGAACAGGCACAGAGAAGGTGCTAGCAGGGAATTCTCTGCCTGCCTTTCCCCAGTGCTCTGCAAGCTCTCCAGGACAACATAAAATCTGGGGCTCTGTGCTTTCTTTCGTCTGAACAAGTGTTACTGTTTTCTGCACAAAAGCGATACTGCTAAGAAATGTGAACACTTCTGTTTCCCAGGCACAGAGAAGGTGCTAGCAGGGAATTCTCTGCCTGCTTTTCCCCAGTGATCTGTAAGCTCTCCAGGACATCATAAAATCTGGGGCTCTGTGCTTTCTTTCGTTCTGAACAAGTGTTACTGTTTTCTGCACAAAAGCGATTCTGCGAAGGAATGTGAAAAGGCACAGAGAAGGTGCTAGCAGGGAATTCTCTGCCTGCCTTTCCCCAGTGCTCTGCAAGCTCTCCAGGACAACATAAAATCTGGGGCTCTGTGCTTTCTTTTGTTCTGAATAAGTGTTACTGTTTTCTGCACAAAAGCGATTCTGCGAAGCAATGTGAACACTTCTGTTTCCCAGGCACAGAGAAGGTGCTAGCAGGGAATTCTCTGCCTGCCTTTCCCCAGTGCTCTGCAAGCTCTCCAGGACAACATAAAATCTGGGGCTCTGTGCTTTCTTTCGTTCTGAACAAGTGTTACTGTTTTCTGCACAAAAGCGATTCTGCGAAGCAATGTGAACACTTCTGCTTCCCAGGCACAGAGAAGGTGCTAGCAGGAAATTCTCTGCCTGCCTTTCCCCAGTGCTCTGCAAGCTCTCCAGGACAACATAAAATCTGGGGCTCTGTGCTTTCTTTCGTCTGAACAAGTGTTACTGTTTTCTGCACAAAAGCGATTCTGCGAAGTAATGTGAACAGGCACAGAGAAGGTGCTAGCAGGGAATTCTCTGCCTGCTTTTCCCCAGTGCTCTGCAAGCTCTCCAGGACAACAGCAAATCTGGGGCTCTGTGCTTTCTTTTGTTCTGAACAAGTGTTAGTGTTTTCTGCACAAAAGCGATTCTGCGAAGCAATGTGAAGACTTCTGCTTCCCAGGCACAGAGAAGGTGCTAGCAGGGAATTCTCTGCCTGCTTTTCCCCAGTGCTCTGCAAGCTCTCCAGGACAACATAAAATCTGGGGCTCTGTGCTTTCTTTTGTTCTGAACAAGTGTTACTGTTTTCTGCACAAAAGCGATACTGCTATGAAATGTGAACACTTCTGTTTCCCAGGCACAGAGAAGGTGCTAGCAGGGAATTCTCTGCCTGCTTTTCCCCAGTGCTCTGCAAGCTCTCCAGGACAACATAAAATCTGGGGCTCTGTGCTTTCTTTCGTTCTGAACAAGTGTTACTGTTTTCTGCACAAAAGCGATTCTGCGAAGGAATGTGAACAGGCACAGAGAATGTGCTAGCAGGGAATTCTCTGCCTGCCTTTCCCCAGTGCTCTGCAAGCTCTCCAGGACAACATAAAATCTGGGGCTCTGTGCTTTCTTTCGTTCTGAACAAGTGTTACTGTTTTCTGCACAAAAGCGATTCTGCGAAGCAATGGGAACACTTCTGTTTCCCAGGCACAGAGAAGGTGCTAGCAGGGAATTCTCTGCCTGCTTTTCCCCAGTGCTCTGCAAGCTCTCCAGGACAACATAAAATCTGGGGCTCTGTGCTTTCTTTCGTACTGAACAAGTGTTACTGTTTTCTGCACAAAAGCGATTCTGCGAAGGAATGTGAACAGGCACAGAGAAGGTGCTAGCAGGGAATTCTCTGCCTGCCTTTCCCCAGTGCTCTGCAAGCTCTCCAGGACAACATAAAATCTGGGGCTCTGTGCTTTCTTTCGTTCTGAACAAGTGTTACTGTTTTCTGCACAAAAGCGATTCTGCGAAGGAATGTGAACAGGCACAGAGAAGGTGCTAGCAGGGAATTCTCTGCCTGCCTTTCCCCAGTGCTCTGCAAGCTCTCCAGGACAACATAAAATCTGGGGCTCTGTGCTTTCTTTCGTTCTGAACAAGTGTTATTGTTTTCTGCACAAAAGCGATTCTGCGAAGCAATGTGAAGACTTCTGCTTCCCAGGCACAGAGAAGGTGCTAGCAGGGAATTCTCTGCCTGCCTTTCCCCAGTGCTCTGCAAGCTCTCCAGCACAACATAAAATCTGGGGCTCTGTGCTTTCTTTCGTTCTGAACAAGTGTTACTGTTTTCTGCAGAAAAGCGATTCTGCCAAGCAATGTGAACACTTCTGCTTCCCAGGCACAGAGAAGGTGCTAGCAGGAAATTCTCTGCCTGCCTTTCCCCAGTGCTCTGCAAGCTCTCCAGGACAACATAAAATCTGGGGCTCTGTGCTTTCTTTCGTCTGAACAAGTGTTACTGTTTTCTGCACAAAAGCGATTCTGCGAAGTAATGTGAACAGGCACAGAGAAGGTGCTAGCAGGGAATTCTCTGCCTGCTTTTCCCCAGTGCTCTGCAAGCTCTCCAGGACAACATAAAATCTGGGGCTCTGTGCTTTCTTTCGTTCTGAACAAGTGTTACTGTTTTCTGCACAAAAGCGATTCTGCCAAGCAATGTGAACACTTCTGCTTCCCAGGCACAGAGAAGGTGCTAGCAGGGAATTCTCTGCCTGCTTTTCCCCAGTACTCTGCAAGCTCTCCAGCACAACATAAAATCTGTGGCTCTGTGCTTTCTTTCGTTCTGAACAAGTGTTACTGTTTTCTGCACAAAAGCGATTCTGCCAAGCAATGTGAACACTTCTGATTCCCAGGCACAGAGAAGGTGCTAGCAGGGAATTCTCTGCCTGCCTTTCCCCAGTGCTCTGCAAGCTCTCCAGGACAACATAAAATCTGGGGCTCTGTGCTTTCTTTCGTCTGAACAAGTGTTACTGTTTTCTGCACAAAAGCGATACTGCTAAGAAATGTGAACACTTCTGTTTCCCAGGCACAGAGAAGGTGCTAGCAGGGAATTCTCTGCCTGCTTTTCCCCAGTGATCTGTAAGCTCTCCAGGACATCATAAAATCTGGGACTCTGTGCTTTCTTTCGTTCCGAACAAGTGTTACTGTTTTTTGCACAAAAGCGATTCTGCGAAGGAATGTGAAAAGGCACAGAGAAGGTGCTAGCAGGGAATTCTCTGCCTGCCTTTCCCCAGTGCTCTGCAAGCTCTCCAGGACAACATAAAATCTGGGGCTCTGTGCTTTCTTTCGTCTGAACAAGTGTTACTGTTTTCTGCACAAAAGCGATTCTGCGAAGCAATGGGAACACTTCTCTTTCCCAGGCACAGAGAAGGTGCTAGCAGGGAATTCTCTGCCTGCTTTTCCCCAGTGCTCTGCAAGCTCTCCAGGACAACATAAAATCTGGGGCTCTGTGCTTTCTTTTGTTCTGAACAAGTGTTACTGTTTTCTGCACAAAAGCGATACTGCTATGAAATGTGAACACTTCTGTTTCCCAGGCACAGAGAAGGTGCTAGCAGGGAATTCTCTGCCTGCTTTTCCCCAGTGCTCTGCAAGCTCTCCAGGACAACATAAAATCTGGGGCTCTGTGCTTTCTTTCGTTCTGAACAAGTGTTACTGTTTTCTGCACAAAAGCGATTCTGAGAAGGAATGTGAACAGGCACAGAGAATGTGCTAGCAGGGAATTCTCTGCCTCCCTTTCCCCAGTGCTCTGCAAGCTCTCCAGGACAACATAAAATCTGGGGCTCTGTGCTTTCTTTCGTTCTGAACAAGTGTTACTGTTTTCTGCACAAAAGCGATTCTGCGAAGGAATGTGAACAGGCACAGAGAAGGTGCTAGCAGGGAATTCTCTGCCTGCCTATCCCCAGTGCTCTGCAAGCTCTCCAGGACAACATAAAATCTGGGGCTCTGTGCTTTCTTTCGTTCTGAACAAGTGTTATTGTTTTCTGCACAAAAGCGATTCTGCGAAGCAATGTGAAGACTTCTGCTTCCCAGGCACAGAGAAGGTGCTAGCAGGGAATTCTCTGCCTGCCTTTCCCCAGTGCTCTGCAAGCTCTCCAGGACAACATAAAATCTGGGGCTCTGTGCTTTCTTTCGTTCTGAACAAGTGTTACTGTTTTCTGCAGAAAAGAGATTCTGCCAAGCAATGTGAACACTTCTGCTTCCCAGGCACAGAGAAGGTGCTAGCAGGGAATTCTCTGCCTGCTTTTCCCCAGTGCTCTGCAAGCTCTCCAGGACAACATAAATTCTGGGGCTCTGTGCTTTCTTTTGTTCTGAACAAGTGTTACTGTTTTCTGCACAAAAGCGATTCTGCGAAGCAATGTGAAGACTTCTGCTTCCCAGGCACAGAGAAGGTGCTAGCAGGGAATTTTCTGCTTGCTTTTCCCCAGTGCTCTGCAAGCTCTCCAGGACAACATAAAATCTGGGGCTCTGTGCTTTCTTTCGTACTGAACAAGTGTTACTGTTTTCTGCACAGAAGCGATTCTGCGAAGCAATGTGAACACTTCTGCTTCCCAGGCACAGAGAAGGTGCTAGCAGGGAATTCTCTGCCTGCTTTTCCCCAGTGCTCTGCAAGCTCTCCAGGACAACATAAAATCTGGGGCTCTGTGCTTTCTTTCGTTCTGAACAAGTGTTACTGTTTTCTGCACAAAAGCGATTCTGCCAAGCAATGTGAACACTTCTGCTTCCCAGGCACAGAGAAGGTGCTAGCAGGGAATTCTCTGCCTGCTTTTCCCCAGTACTCTGCAAGCTCTCCAGCACAACATAAAATCTGGGGCTCTGTGCTTTCTTTCGTTCTGAACAAGTGTTACTGTTTTCTGCACAAAAGCGATTCTGCCAAGCAATGTGAACACTTCTGCTTCCCAGGCACAGAGAAGGTGCTAGCAGGGAATTCTCTGCCTGCCTTTCCCCAGTGCTCTGCAAGCTCTCCAGGACAACATAGAATCTGGGGCTCTGTGCTTTCTTTTGTTCTGAACAAGTGTTAGTGTTTTCTGCACAAAAGCGATTCTGCGAAGCAATGTGAAGACTTCTGCTTCCCAGGCACAGAGAAGGTGCTAGCAGGGAATTCTCTGCCTGCCTTTCCCCAGTGCTCTGCAAGCTCTCCAGGACAACATAAAATCTGGGGCTCTGTGCTTTCTTTCGTCTGAACAAGTGTTACTGTTTTCTGCACAAAAGCGATTCTGCGAAGCAATGTGAACAGGCACAGAGAAGGTGCTAGCAGGGAATTCTCTGCCTGCCTTTCCCCAGTGCTCTGCAAGCTCTCCAGGACAACATAAAATCTGGGGCTCTGTGCTTTCTTTCGTTCTGAACAAGTGTTACTGTTTTCTGCACAAAAGCGATTCTGCCAAGCAATGTGAACACTTCTGCTTCCCAGGCACAGAGAAGGTGCTAGCAGGGAATTCTCTGCCTGCTTTTCCCCAGTACTCTGCAAGCTCTCCAGCACAACATAAAATCTGGGGCTCTGTGCTTTCTTTCGTTCTGAACAAGTGTTACTGTTTTCTGCACAAAAGCGATACTGCTAAGAAATGTGAACACTTCTGCTTCCCAGGCACAGAGAAGGTGCTAGCAGGGAATTCTCTGCCTGCTTTTCCCCAGTGCTCTGCAAGCTCTCCAGGACAACATAAATTCTGGGGCTCTGTGCTTTCTTTTGTTCTGAACAAGTGTTACTGTTTTCTGCACAAAAGCGATTCTGCGAAGCAATGTGAACACTTCTGCTTCCCAGGCACAGAGAAGGTGCTAGCAGGGAATTCTCTGCCTGCCTTTCCCCAGTGCTCTGCAAGCTCTCCAGGACAACATAAAATCTGGGGCTCTGTGCTTTCTTTCGTTCTGAACAAGTGTTATTGTTTTCTGCAGAAAAGCGATTCTGCGAAGCAATGTGAACACTTCTGTTTCCCAGGCACAGAGAAGGTGCTAGCAGGGAATTCTCTGCCTGCTTTTCCCCAGTGCTCTGCAAGCTCTCCAGGACAACATAAAATCTGGGGCTCTGTGCTTTCTTTCGTCTGAACAAGTGTTACTGTTTTCTGCACAAAAGCGATTCTGCGAAGCAATGTGAACAGGCACAGAGAATGTGCTAGCAGGGAATTCTCTGCCTGCTTTTCCCCAGTGCTCTGCAAGCTCTCCAGGACAACATAAAATCTGGGGCTCTGTGCTTTCTTTCGTACTGAACAAGTGTTACTGTTTTCTGCACAAAAGCGATTCTGCCAAGCAATGTGAACACTTCTGCTTCCCAGGCACAGAGAAGGTGCTAGCAGGGAATTCTCTGCCTGCCTTTCCCCAGTGCTCTGCAAGCTCTCCAGGACAACATAAAATCTGGGGCTCTGTGCTTTCTTTCGTCTGAACAAGTGTTACTGTTTTCTGCACAAAAGCGATTCTGCGAAGCAATGTGAACAGGCACAGAGAAGGTGCTAGCAGGGAATTCTCTGCCTGCCTTTCCCCAGTGCTCTGCAAGCTCTCCAGGACAACATAAAATCTGGGGCTCTGTGCTTTCTTTCGTCTGAACAAGTGTTACTGTTTTCTGCACAAAAGCGATACTGCTAAGAAATGTGAACACTTCTGTTTCCCAGGCACAGAGAAGGTGCTAGCAGGGAATTCTCTGCCTGCTTTTCCCCAGTGATCTGTAAGCTCTCCAGGACATCATAAAATCTGGGGCTCTGTGCTTTCTTTCGTTCTGAACAAGTGTTACTGTTTTCTGCACAAAAGCGATTCTGCGAAGGAATGTGAAAAGGCACAGAGAAGGTGCTAGCAGGGAATTCTCTGCCTGCCTTTCCCCAGTGCTCTGCAAGCTCTCCAGGACAACATAAAATCTGGGGCTCTGTGCTTTCTTTTGTTCTGAATAAGTGTTACTGTTTTCTGCACAAAAGCGATTCTGCGAAGCAATGTGAACACTTCTGCTTCCCAGGCACAGAGAAGGTGCTAGCAGGGAATTCTCTGCCTGCCTTTCCCCAGTGCTCTGCAAGCTCTCCAGGACAACATAAAATCTGGGGCTCTGTGCTTTCTTTCGTTCTGAACAAGTGTTACTGTTTTCTGCACAAAAGCGATTCTGCGAAGCAATGTGAACACTTCTGCTTCCCAGGCACAGAGAAGGTGCTAGCAGGAAATTCTCTGCCTGCCTTTCCCCAGTGCTCTGCAAGCTCTCCAGGACAACATAAAATCTGGGGCTCTGTGCTTTCTTTCGTCTGAACAAGTGTTACTGTTTTCTGCACAAAAGCGATTCTGCGAAGTAATGTGAACAGGCACAGAGAAGGTGCTAGCAGGGAATTCTCTGCCTGCTTTTCCCCAGTGCTCTGCAAGCTCTCCAGGACAACAGCAAATCTGGGGCTCTGTGCTTTCTTTTGTTCTGAACAAGTGTTAGTGTTTTCTGCACAAAAGCGATTCTGCGAAGCAATGTGAAGACTTCTGCTTCCCAGGCACAGAGAAGGTGCTAGCAGGGAATTCTCTGCCTGCCTTTCCCCAGTGCTCTGCAAGCTCTCCAGGACAACATAAAATCTGGGGCTCTGTGCTTTCTTTCGTCTGAACAAGTGTTACTGTTTTCTGCACAAAAGCGATTCTGCGAAGCAATGTGAACACTTCTGTTTCCCAGGCACAGAGAAGGTGCTAGCAGGGAATTCTCTGCCTGCTTTTCCCCAGTGCTCTGCAAGCTCTCCAGGACAACATAAAATGTGGGGCTCTGTGCTTTCTTTTGTTCTGAACAAGTGTTACTGTTTTCTGCACAAAAGCGATACTGCTATGAAATGTGAACACTTCTGTTTCCCAGGCACAGAGAAGGTGCTAGCAGGGAATTCTCTGCCTGCTTTTCCCCAGTGCTCTGCAAGCTCTCCAGGACAGCATAAAATCTGGGGCTCTGTGCTTTCTTTCGTTCTGAACAAGTGTTACTGTTTTCTGCACAAAAGCGATTCTGCGAAGGAATGTGAACAGGCACAGAGAATGTGCTAGCAGGGAATTCTCTGCCTGCCTTTCCCCAGTGCTCTGCAAGCTCTCCAGGACAACATAAAATCTGGGGCTCTGTGCTTTCTTTCGTTCTGAACAAGTGTTACTGTTTTCTGCACAAAAGCGATTCTGCGAAGCAATGGGAACACTTCTGTTTCCCAGGCACAGAGAAGGTGCTAGCAGGGAATTCTCTGCCTGCTTTTCCCCAGTGCTCTGCAAGCTCTCCAGGACAACATAAAATCTGGGGCTCTGTGCTTTCTTTCGTACTGAACAAGTGTTACTGTTTTCTGCACAAAAGCGATTCTGCGAAGGAATGTGAACAGGCACAGAGAAGGTGCTAGCAGGGAATTCTCTGCCTGCCTTTCCCCAGTGCTCTGCAAGCTCTCCAGGACAACATAAAATCTGGGGCTCTGTGCTTTCTTTCGTTCTGAACAAGTGTTACTGTTTTCTGCACAAAAGCGATTCTGCGAAGGAATGTGAACAGGCACAGAGAAGGTGCTAGCAGGGAATTCTCTGCCTGCCTTTCCCCAGTGCTCTGCAAGCTCTCCAGGACAACATAAAATCTGGGGCTCTGTGCTTTCTTTCGTTCTGAACAAGTGTTATTGTTTTCTGCACAAAAGCGATTCTGCGAAGCAATGTGAAGACTTCTGCTTCCCAGGCACAGAGAAGGTGCTAGCAGGGAATTCTCTGCCTGCCTTTCCCCAGTGCTCTGCAAGCTCTCCAGCACAACATAAAATCTGGGGCTCTGTGCTTTCTTTCGTTCTGAACAAGTGTTACTGTTTTCTGCAGAAAAGCGATTCTGCCAAGCAATGTGAACACTTCTGCTTCCCAGGCACAGAGAAGGTGCTAGCAGGAAATTCTCTGCCTGCCTTTCCCCAGTGCTCTGCAAGCTCTCCAGGACAACATAAAATCTGGGGCTCTGTGCTTTCTTTCGTCTGAACAAGTGTTACTGTTTTCTGCACAAAAGCGATTCTGCGAAGTAATGTGAACAGGCACAGAGAAGGTGCTAGCAGGGAATTCTCTGCCTGCTTTTCCCCAGTGCTCTGCAAGCTCTCCAGGACAACATAAAATCTGGGGCTCTGTGCTTTCTTTCGTTCTGAACAAGTGTTACTGTTTTCTGCACAAAAGCGATTCTGCCAAGCAATGTGAACACTTCTGCTTCCCAGGCACAGAGAAGGTGCTAGCAGGGAATTCTCTGCCTGCTTTTCCCCAGTACTCTGCAAGCTCTCCAGCACAACATAAAATCTGTGGCTCTGTGCTTTCTTTCGTTCTGAACAAGTGTTACTGTTTTCTGCACAAAAGCGATTCTGCCAAGCAATGTGAACACTTCTGCTTCCCAGGCACAGAGAAGGTGCTAGCAGGGAATTCTCTGCCTGCCTTTCCCCAGTGCTCTGCAAGCTCTCCAGGACAACATAAAATCTGGGGCTCTGTGCTTTCTTTCGTCTGAACAAGTGTTACTGTTTTCTGCACAAAAGCGATACTGCTAAGAAATGTGAACACTTCTGTTTCCCAGGCACAGAGAAGGTGCTAGCAGGGAATTCTCTGCCTGCTTTTCCCCAGTGATCTGTAAGCTCTCCAGGACATCATAAAATCTGGGGCTCTGTGCTTTCTTTCGTTCCGAACAAGTGTTACTGTTTTTTGCACAAAAGCGATTCTGCGAAGGAATGTGAAAAGGCACAGAGAAGGTGCTAGCAGGGAATTCTCTGCCTGCCTTTCCCCAGTGCTCTGCAAGCTCTCCAGGACAACATAAAATCTGGGGCTCTGTGCTTTCTTTCGTCTGAACAAGTGTTACTGTTTTCTGCACAAAAGCGATTCTGCGAAGCAATGGGAACACTTCTCTTTCCCAGGCACAGAGAAGGTGCTAGCAGGGAATTCTCTGCCTGCTTTTCCCCAGTGCTCTGCAAGCTCTCCAGGACAACATAAAATCTGGGGCTCTGTGCTTTCTTTTGTTCTGAACAAGTGTTACTGTTTTCTGCACAAAAGCGATTCTGCGAAGGAATGTGAACAGGCACAGAGAAGGTGCTAGCAGGGAATTCTCTGCCTGCCTATCCCCAGTGCTCTGCAAGCTCTCCAGGACAACATAAAATCTGGGGCTCTGTGCTTTCTTTCGTTCTGAACAAGTGTTATTGTTTTCTGCACAAAAGCGATTCTGCGAAGCAATGTGAAGACTTCTGCTTCCCAGGCACAGAGAAGGTGCTAGCAGGGAATTCTCTGCCTGCCTTTCCCCAGTGCTCTGCAAGCTCTCCAGGACAACATAAAATCTGGGGCTCTGTGCTTTCTTTCGTTCTGAACAAGTGTTACTGTTTTCTGCAGAAAAGCGATTCTGCCAAGCAATGTGAACACTTCTGCTTCCCAGGCACAGAGAAGGTGCTAGCAGGGAATTCTCTGCCTGCTTTTCCCCAGTGCTCTGCAAGCTCTCCAGGACAACATAAATTCTGGGGCTCTGTGCTTTCTTTTGTTCTGAACAAGTGTTACTGTTTTCTGCACAAAAGCGATTCTGCGAAGCAATGTGAACACTTCTGCTTCCCAGGCACAGAGAAGGTGCTAGCAGGGAATTTTCTGCTTGCTTTTCCCCAGTGCTCTGCAAGCTCTCCAGGACAACATAAAATCTGGGGCTCTGTGCTTTCTTTCGTACTGAACAAGTGTTACTGTTTTCTGCACAGAAGCGATTCTGCGAAGCAATGTGAACACTTCTGCTTCCCAGGCACAGAGAAGGTGCTAGCAGGGAATTCTCTGCCTGCTTTTCCCCAGTGCTCTGCAAGCTCTCCAGGACAACATAAAATCTGGGGCTCTGTGCTTTCTTTCGTTCTGAACAAGTGTTACTGTTTTCTGCACAAAAGCGATTCTGCCAAGCAATGTGAACACTTCTGCTTCCCAGGCACAGAGAAGGTGCTAGCAGGGAATTCTCTGCCTGCTTTTCCCCAGTACTCTGCAAGCTCTCCAGCACAACATAAAATCTGGGGCTCTGTGCTTTCTTTCGTTCTGAACAAGTGTTACTGTTTTCTGCACAAAAGCGATTCTGCCAAGCAATGTGAACACTTCTGCTTCCCAGGCACAGAGAAGGTGCTAGCAGGGAATTCTCTGCCTGCCTTTCCCCAGTGCTCTGCAAGCTCTCCAGGACAACATAGAATCTGGGGCTCTGTGCTTTCTTTTGTTCTGAACAAGTGTTAGTGTTTTCTGCACAAAAGCGATTCTGCGAAGCAATGTGAAGACTTCTGCTTCCCAGGCACAGAGAAGGTGCTAGCAGGGAATTCTCTGCCTGCCTTTCCCCAGTGCTCTGCAAGCTCTCCAGGACAACATAAAATCTGGGGCTCTGTGCTTTCTTTCGTCTGAACAAGTGTTACTGTTTTCTGCACAAAAGCGATTCTGCGAAGCAATGTGAACAGGCACAGAGAAGGTGCTAGCAGGGAATTCTCTGCCTGCCTTTCCCCAGTGCTCTGCAAGCTCTCCAGGACAACATAAAATCTGGGGCTCTGTGCTTTCTTTCGTTCTGAACAAGTGTTACTGTTTTCTGCACAAAAGCGATTCTGCCAAGCAATGTGAACACTTCTGCTTCCCAGGCACAGAGAAGGTGCTAGCAGGGAATTCTCTGCCTGCTTTTCCCCAGTACTCTGCAAGCTCTCCAGCACAACATAAAATCTGGGGCTCTGTGCTTTCTTTCGTTCTGAACAAGTGTTACTGTTTTCTGCACAAAAGCGATTCTGCCAAGCAATGTGAACACTTCTGCTTCCCAGGCACAGAGAAGGTGCTAGCAGGAAATTCTCTGCCTGCCTTTCCCCAGTGCTCTGCAAGCTCTCCAGGACAACAGCAAATCTGGGGCTCTGTGCTTTCTTTTGTTCTGAACAAGTGTTAGTGTTTTCTGCACAAAAGCGATTCTGCGAAGCAATGTGAAGACTTCTGCTTCCCAGGCACAGAGAAGGTGCTAGCAGGGAATTCTCTGCCTGCCTTTCCCCAGTGCTCTGCAAGCTCTCCAGGACAACATAAAATCTGGGGCTCTGTGCTTTCTTTCGTCTGAACAAGTGTTACTGTTTTCTGCACAAAAGCGATTCTGCGAAGCAATGTGAACAGGCACAGAGAAGGTGCTAGCAGGGAATTCTCTGCCTGCCTTTCCCCAGTGCTCTGCAAGCTCTCCAGGACAACATAAAATCTGGGGCTCTGTGCTTTCTTTCGTCTGAACAAGTGTTACTGTTTTCTGCACAAAAGCGATACTGCTAAGAAATGTGAACACTTCTGTTTCCCAGGCACAGAGAAGGTGCTAGCAGGGAATTCTCTGCCTGCTTTTCCCCAGTGATCTGTAAGCTCTCCAGGACATCATAAAATCTGTGGCTCTGTGCTTTCTTTCGTTCTGAACAAGTGTTACTGTTTTCTGCACAAAAGCGATTCTGCGAAGGAATGTGAAAAGGCACAGAGAAGGTGCTAGCAGGGAATTCTCTGCCTGCTTTTCCCCAGTACTCTGCAAGCTCTCCAGCACAACATAAAATATGGGGCTCTGTGCTTTCTTTCCTTCTGAACAAGTGTTACTGTTTTCTGCACAAAAGCGATACTGCTAAGAAATGTGAACACTTCTGTTTCCCAGGCACAGAGAAGGTGCTAGCAGGGAATTCTCTGCCTGCTTTTCCCCAGTGCTCTGCAAGCTCTCCAGGACAACATAAATTCTGGGGCTCTGTGCTTTCTTTTGTTCTGAACAAGTGTTACTGTTTTCTGCACAAAAGCGATTCTGCGAATCAATGTGAACACTTCTGCTTCCCAGGCACAGAGAAGGTGCTAGCAGGGAATTCTCTGCCTGCCTTTCCCCAGTGCTCTGCAAGCTCTCCAGGACATCATAAAATCTGGGGCTCTGTGCTTTCTTTCGTTCTGAACAAGTGTTATTGTTTTCTGCAGAAAAGCGATTCTGCGAAGCAATGTGAACACTTCTGTTTCCCAGGCACAGAGAAGGTGCTAGCAGGGAATTCTCTGCCTGCTTTTCCCCAGTGCTCTGCAAGCTCTCCAGGACAACATAAAATCTGGGGCTCTGTGCTTTCTTTCGTCTGAACAAGTGTTACTGTTTTCTGCACAAAAGCGATTCTGCGAAGCAATGTGAACAGGCACAGAGAATGTGCTAGCAGGGAATTCTCTGCCTGCTTTTCCCCAGTGCTCTGCAAGCTCTCCAGGACAACATAAAATCTGGGGCTCTGTGCTTTCTTTCGTACTGAACAAGTGTTACTGTTTTCTGCACAAAAGCGATTCTGCGAAGCAATGGGAACACTTCTGTTTCCCAGGCACAGAGAAGGTGCTAGCAGGGAATTCTCTGCCTGCTTTTCCCCAGTGCTCTGCAAGCTCTCCAGGACAACATAAAATCTGGGGCTCTGTGCTTTCTTTCGTACTGAACAAGTGTTACTGTTTTCTGCACAAAAGCGATTCTGCGAAGCAATGTGAACACTTCTGCTTCCCAGGCACAGAGAAGGTGCTAGCAGGGAATTCTCTGCCTGCTTTTCCCCAGTGCTCTGCAAGCTCTCCAGGACAACATAAAATCTGGGGCTCTGTGCTTTCTTTCGTTCTGAACAAGTGTTACTGTTTTCTGCACAAAAGCGATTCTGCCAAGCAATGTGAACACTTCTGCTTCCCAGGCACAGAGAAGGTGCTAGCAGGGAATTCTCTGCCTGCTTTTCCCCAGTACTCTGCAAGCTCTCCAGCACAACATAAAATCTGGGGCTCTGTGCTTTCTTTCGTTCTGAACAAGTGTTACTGTTTTCTGCACAAAAGCGATTCTGCCAAGCAATGTGAACACTTCTGCTTCCCAGGCACAGAGAAGGTGCTAGCAGGGAATTCTCTGCCTGCCTTTCCCCAGTGCTCTGCAAGCTCTCCAGGACAACATAAAATCTGGGGCTCTGTGCTTTCTTTCGTCTGAACAAGTGTTACTGTTTTCTGCACAAAAGCGATTCTGCGAAGCAATGTGAACACTTCTGTTTCCCAGGCACAGAGAAGGTGCTAGCAGGGAATTCTCTGCCTGCTTTTCCCCAGTGCTCTGCAAGCTCTCCAGGACAACATAAAATCTGGGGCTCTGTGCTTTCTTTTGTTCTGAACAAGTGTTACTGTTTTCTGCACAAAAGCGATACTGCTATGAAATGTGAACACTTCTGTTTCCCAGGCACAGAGAAGGTGCTAGCAGGGAATTCTCTGCCTGCTTTTCCCCAGTGCTCTGCAAGCTCTCCAGGACAACATAAAATCTGGGGCTCTGTGCTTTCTTTCGTTCTGAACAAGTGTTACTGTTTTCTGCACAAAAGCGATTCTGCGAAGGAATGTGAACAGGCACAGAGAATGTGCTAGCAGGGAATTCTCTGCCTGCCTTTCCCCAGTGCTCTGCAAGCTCTCCAGGACAACATAAAATCTGGGGCTCTGTGCTTTCTTTCGTTCTGAACAAGTGTTACTGTTTTCTGCACAAAAGCGATTCTGCGAAGCAATGGGAACACTTCTGTTTCCCAGGCACAGAGAAGGTGCTAGCAGGGAATTCTCTGCCTGCTTTTCCCCAGTGCTCTGCAAGCTCTCCAGGACAACATAAAATCTGGGGCTCTGTGCTTTCTTTCGTACTGAACAAGTGTTACTGTTTTCTGCACAAAAGCGATTCTGCGAAGGAATGTGAACAGGCACAGAGAAGGTGCTAGCAGGGAATTCTCTGCCTGCCTTTCCCCAGTGCTCTGCAAGCTCTCCAGGACAACATAAAATCTGGGGCTCTGTGCTTTCTTTCGTTCTGAACAAGTGTTACTGTTTTCTGCACAAAAGCGATTCTGCGAAGGAATGTGAACAGGCACAGAGAAGGTGCTAGCAGGGAATTCTCTGCCTGCCTTTCCCCAGTGCTCTGCAAGCTCTCCAGGACAACATAAAATCTGGGGCTCTGTGCTTTCTTTCGTTCTGAACAAGTGTTATTGTTTTCTGCACAAAAGCGATTCTGCGAAGCAATGTGAAGACTTCTGCTTCCCAGGCACAGAGAAGGTGCTAGCAGGGAATTCTCTGCCTGCCTTTCCCCAGTGCTCTGCAAGCTCTCCAGCACAACATAAAATCTGGGGCTCTGTGCTTTCTTTCGTTCTGAACAAGTGTTACTGTTTTCTGCAGAAAAGCGATTCTGCCAAGCAATGTGAACACTTCTGCTTCCCAGGCACAGAGAAGGTGCTAGCAGGAAATTCTCTGCCTGCCTTTCCCCAGTGCTCTGCAAGCTCTCCAGGACAACATAAAATCTGGGGCTCTGTGCTTTCTTTCGTCTGAACAAGTGTTACTGTTTTCTGCACAAAAGCGATTCTGCGAAGTAATGTGAACAGGCACAGAGAAGGTGCTAGCAGGGAATTCTCTGCCTGCTTTTCCCCAGTGCTCTGCAAGCTCTCCAGGACAACATAAAATCTGGGGCTCTGTGCTTTCTTTCGTTCTGAACAAGTGTTACTGTTTTCTGCACAAAAGCGATTCTGCCAAGCAATGTGAACACTTCTGCTTCCCAGGCACAGAGAAGGTGCTAGCAGGGAATTCTCTGCCTGCTTTTCCCCAGTACTCTGCAAGCTCTCCAGCACAACATAAAATCTGTGGCTCTGTGCTTTCTTTCGTTCTGAACAAGTGTTACTGTTTTCTGCACAAAAGCGATTCTGCCAAGCAATGTGAACACTTCTGCTTCCCAGGCACAGAGAAGGTGCTAGCAGGGAATTCTCTGCCTGCCTTTCCCCAGTGCTCTGCAAGCTCTCCAGGACAACATAAAATCTGGGGCTCTGTGCTTTCTTTCGTCTGAACAAGTGTTACTGTTTTCTGCACAAAAGCGATACTGCTAAGAAATGTGAACACTTCTGTTTCCCAGGCACAGAGAAGGTGCTAGCAGGGAATTCTCTGCCTGCTTTTCCCCAGTGATCTGTAAGCTCTCCAGGACATCATAAAATCTGGGGCTCTGTGCTTTCTTTCGTTCCGAACAAGTGTTACTGTTTTCTGCACAAAAGCGATTCTGCGAAGGAATGTGAAAAGGCACAGAGAAGGTGCTAGCAGGGAATTCTCTGCCTGCCTTTCCCCAGTGCTCTGCAAGCTCTCCAGGACAACATAAAATCTGGGGCTCTGTGCTTTCTTTCGTCTGAACAAGTGTTACTGTTTTCTGCACAAAAGCGATTCTGCGAAGCAATGGGAACACTTCTCTTTCCCAGGCACAGAGAAGGTGCTAGCAGGGAATTCTCTGCCTGCTTTTCCCCAGTGCTCTGCAAGCTCTCCAGGACAACATAAAATCTGGGGCTCTGTGCTTTCTTTTGTTCTGAACAAGTGTTACTGTTTTCTGCACAAAAGCGATACTGCTATGAAATGTGAACACTTCTGTTTCCCAGGCACAGAGAAGGTGCTAGCAGGGAATTCTCTGCCTGCTTTTCCCCAGTGCTCTGCAAGCTCTCCAGGACAACATAAAATCTGGGGCTCTGTGCTTTCTTTCGTTCTGAACAAGTGTTACTGTTTTCTGCACAAAAGCGATTCTGCGAAGGAATGTGAACAGGCACAGAGAATGTGCTAGCAGGGAATTCTCTGCCTCCCTTTCCCCAGTGCTCTGCAAGCTCTCCAGGACAACATAAAATCTGGGGCTCTGTGCTTTCTTTCGTTCTGAACAAGTGTTACTGTTTTCTGCACAAAAGCGATTCTGCGAAGGAATGTGAACAGGCACAGAGAAGGTGCTAGCAGGGAATTCTCTGCCTGCCTTTCCCCAGTGCTCTGCAAGCTCTCCAGGACAACATAAAATCTGGGGCTCTGTGCTTTCTTTCGTTCTGAACAAGTGTTATTGTTTTCTGCACAAAAGCGATTCTGCGAAGCAATGTGAAGACTTCTGCTTCCCAGGCACAGAGAAGGTGCTAGCAGGGAATTCTCTGCCTGCCTTTCCCCAGTGCTCTGCAAGCTCTCCAGGACAACATAAAATCTGGGGCTCTGTGCTTTCTTTCGTTCTGAACAAGTGTTACTGTTTTCTGCAGAAAAGCGATTCTGCCAAGCAATGTGAACACTTCTGCTTCCCAGGCACAGAGAAGGTGCTAGCAGGGAATTCTCTGCCTGCTTTTCCCCAGTGCTCTGCAAGCTCTCCAGGACAACATAAATTCTGGGGCTCTGTGCTTTCTTTTGTTCTGAACAAGTGTTACTGTTTTCTGCACAAAAGCGATTCTGCGAAGCAATGTGAACACTTCTGCTTCCCAGGCACAGAGAAGGTGCTAGCAGGGAATTTTCTGCTTGCTTTTCCCCAGTGCTCTGCAAGCTCTCCAGG